>NC_052351.1:32202420-32302927 GCF_009727055.1 Benincasa hispida | reverse complement strand
GGGGCGATTGTAATTGTTATGCTGTTGCGGCGGCCCCCGCCAGTTATTTCCTGATCTCGGTTGGGATGGTTTACGGTCCCCCCTGTGTTCTTGTCTCCTCCCCCAGGTCTGGGAGGGCTGGAACTACTGTTTCTGTTTCCCTCATTTGAGGAAGTTGACTGCTTCTTCACATCTTGCGAGTCAATGCTAAGGTCGTATAGCCGTTCAGCTGCCGCATAGGCAGAGGGGAGATCCTGTACTCTCTGTTTATATAATTTTGATTTCGCCCATGGTTTCAGCCCTTCGACAAAGCAAAAGACCTTGTCTTTCTCAGACATATCTCGTATGTCAAACATGAGTCCTGCAAACTGTTTTACGTAGTCCTTGATGTTATCTTTTGCTTCAGCTCTCGGAGTTTTCGTCGAGCCAGGATCTCAACATTTTCAGGGAAGAACTGCGAGCGAAGTTCTTGTTTCAATCTATCCCAAGTATCAATTATGCATCGTCCTTCCTGTATGTCTGTAAATCGCGATCTCCACCATAGTTTTGCATCCTCAGCCAGATGCATCATTGCTAGTGTGACTTTGACTCTTCAGTCACCGGGTTTGTCGCCTTGAAGTATTGCTCAAGGTCGAAGATAAAGTTTTCCAGGGCTTTTGCTTCCCGCACCCCACAGAAGGGTTTCAGTTCTGGGATTTTTATTCTGCTTACTGCCATTTCTCTCCTAGATGGGGCTTGGTTCCCTATCACTCGGATGGTGAGATTCACCCTTGCGCTCACATCTACTATCTCGGCTCTGACGACGTCAAGGGCCGACCGAAAGTCTTCAGAAAAATCGGTTACCATCTGCAGTATTGCTTTTTGGGAGCCGTCCAACTCTTCGACGTGCTCCTCTATGTGGGCAACAGAGCTCGATGAGCTATCGCCACGTTCAAAGCTGCCGAACCGTGCTGTTTTGGTCTCAAGGATCTCGACCCTCATCATCAGTTCTCTGACGGGTAATCTGTTTAGGCGGCCCACTACCGCATCAATTCCATCGGCTTTCTCAGCAACTTCTTGTAGCCGAGTCTCTAGGAAACGAATACTATCCGGGACCTCTCTCAGGTAGAGCATTTGCTCTTCCATCTCTACCAACCTATCCACGTGGGACTTGTTCAGGTTCTTCGTCGCCGACATGATCACTGATCTTTCCCTCTATGAGCCGACTTGTCTCTGATACCAATTGTCACAATCGCTCTTTCGGGAGCTTCTCTTAGCGATTGTGCGGCATTTGTTCCTGCTCACGAACAAGTCAACCAATTCGAATACGGACTATCGGTGGCACATCGAGTGCCTCTCGTAACCTCCACCCCGTTTTAGGGAAAACGGTTTTAGAAAACGGGTTTGGAAAAAAGGTTTTCATAAGCAGTTTTTGTGAGTGTGAATAAAGAAAGAAAGATTGTAGTAGACTAGAATGCAATAAGAAACAACAACAACTTTATAGAGTACTACTCCGAGTATGAGGATGTGATGATTAGTCTTATCCCCATATAGTGCATTCTGAACAAAAAACCACCTAGCACCCTTGCATATGCAAAAGGGCGAGTGGTCACTTGCAATGAAAATGTAAAGAAAGCAAGCTAACTAAGCTAATACAATACATGATATGAAAGTATGCTAGAAGGGGGTTGGATCAGGCATGCGGCCATGGGCAACAGGCCCTGGACAAACATGACTGTGACACCTGGCAGTTCACAGATGGTAGATAATGTGATTAAAGAGTTTAATAAGTTATTCACGTACCACTGAAGCTTCAAGCTATAGGTCCATAAGGTCCCCTTGGTAGCTCAATTGACTTAAGTTAGAATCAGTTTTTGGGTTAATTTGAAATGCTCAAATTAAATAAGAGAGAATTTGATTATATATAATATAATTGATATAATGTATTTGATACATCATTGTTTAATTGGAGGAATAAATATTTGAATATGATTCAAATATATTTCTATGAATTAGATTCATAGTTATTAAATTTAATATAAATATGATTTATATAAAATTCCATAAAATAGAGAAAAAGAACTATGGTTTATATATTGCATATTAAAACTATAGGTTATAAATATAATATGATAAATTAGTTATCATATTTATTTATATTTATTAATTATTTGATAATTAAATTCTTTTTTCTCCATAACCACCATTTGGGTAGTTATTTAGTTTTATGGAAAATTGGGATAAATAAAATTATTTTAATGATTCCAAAGCACAAGTGAACAAAAGTACAAACACGATTAACAATCGAGTATCTACATGATTGCTTAAGAGACTATACGATAGCCTTATTATCTACACGATCGAGAGACTTGTCTATGCGATAGACTTGTTCGTTTGCACGATAGTGTTGTTCGTCTACTCGATCGTCTTCCTCCTCCAAACTCTAAACTTTTCCTCTAACCAAAATTAGTCAAAGCCCACCACTCCTGGATTCTCACACCGAGAATACCAAGGTCATCAAGTGGTAGTGTCCTATTTGGTTCAAGGATCGAGTTGCTGCTGCTGCTTGTTTGAGGAGTGTTCGAGTTGTTCGCTGCATTCGTGAACGAGTTTGATCGAGGGATTACTTGAAGAAGGGTTCTTCAAAGGTATAATCTCTTAATCTTTTGTTTTTATCTCGAAAGCATGTTGTAATTTAAGTTTGATGCATAATCTATTCTATATGACTGTAAATGTATGCATTCGATCACAATGGGTTTTGGATGATCCGCTTCCGCTCAAAGGTTCTCTGTAAACAGAGTTCCTTCATTGGGGTTGTCTAGGCTCTAGAGCAGCCTGGCCGTGTCTCAAGCGTTCTAGAAGCTTTTGGAGCTATCTAAAGGTGTCGTGCGTCTTCCAGCACTGTCCTGAAGGGTCTCGGCCATGGGCGCGTGCATCATTGTGGGCATGCCTTGGCATTTGCTTTCGTGGGGCACGTACGTTGCGCTCGGGGATATCTGCTTGAGGGGTGCGCGGGCATGGTTGCTCATGCGCGTCTGGACTTGCGTATCTGAGGCAAGGGTGTGCGCTTGGTCGCACACCTGTTGGCTTGCTTGGCCTCGCACGGGACCACGTGTCTTCTGGGTGTGTGTGATGGTACACATGGGCATTCGGTGGTTGGTTGTGCGCCTATGGCTTGGGCACTATCTTACAACCTTGGCAGCTTGCCTGCTCACTTGAGCGTGCATGTTTGCAACGCTTGGGGGCTTTGGGGCGCCTCTTCCTTGACTTCTCCTTGGCCTTGCTAAAGGAGTCTTGGCCCATTTCAACGTGATTTGAAGGGTCATTTTCATGGGGTATGACATTATTCTCTCTAAACTTTTTTTTAGAAAGAGAATAGAAGATGTTAAGTAAAAAAGATTGAGAAGATGGAAAAATTTGAGGAGACATTTCTTTATATTATTCCATCAAAATTGAAGATAACTAATATAAAAGACCATAGATACAAAGATCTAAAATACAAAAGGAAAGATACACGTGTCAAGATGACATTGGACAATAATTAACAACTAAATAAATGAAATCAAATACTACATAGTTAATCATAAAATAAAGTGTAAAAAAAAAAAAAAAAACTTTAACACTATGGTTTAAACTTTTAATTTGGATTGGTAAGATAAGTAGGCTCGGGGAGTTAAAATAATTTTCTACTATTTTTTTTTATTTATTTTGATAGAGTTATATACTAATATAAAAGGGGTTATGAGAAATTGAGGACGAGAATCTTTATTTTCCTACTTTGTTATTTATTTAAAAATAAATATATATTATATCCTCAATTTTAATTGTTTGTATTATTATTATTATTTCTTACATGTATTCCCTTCAAGAAGAAAATAGAACAAAAGTGGCCAAGGGCAAAGAGAATGAGAGGGGGAAAAAAAAAAAAGGTACAATAGCACCAACATATAATAACAATTATATGTATATATATTTTTTTGTTTTTTAGAAAAGTGCTATATTTTCGTTTTATTATTTATTGTGGTTGTTATCTCTCTCTTTTTCCAATTTTAGACCTTTTCGATAAATATAGTAAACATTTTTTTTTTAATGTTTTTTCCTTCCAGATTAATAAATTTAATTGTTAACTCATGCATAATTTTCAATCAATTTGATAAAATGCATATTTTTTCTGTCTTTTGCATTCTATTTCGAGATATGTGCGATACTTTATGATGCGATGATAAATATATTTTGTGAGAATATAAGTTATATAAAAATCTCTTTAGTGAAGAAGCTTTGCAAAACTTAACATTGCATTTACTTCGCTTTAAAGTGAAATTGGAATGCATACAACATGTTATTGTATTTTATTGCTAATCCTAATTTTTTTCGATCACATATATTACACACTATTCAATTTATATATACATCTATGAGTCACATTTTTAAAATATAAAATGGAAAAAGAAATATATAGAACATAGAAACAAATGTGACTACGGTAAACAAATAAGATCAAATAATAAGTTATCTTATTCTGTCTATTTTTTTAATCAATTTTCTTTTATAACTTCATTTCGATTACATCACATGTATTTTAATTTTATTCATCCCATCTACTTTTTAATATTTTTCTCTTTCTTTATTTTTATTCATGTCAAATATTTCCAATTTAAACTCAGTTACAAGTATATTCATTCAAAAATGTTATTTCTGCATTAAAAATTATTTTTTAAAATTTTCTACCATAATTTTATTATTTATATTTTAATTTGAATGAAGAACAAATAGATATATTTAATTCTCACAATTTTAATCTTTATTTTAAAATATAGAATCATTATCAAATCACGGTGGTTAGATAAATTAGAGTTTTTTTTTTTCATCTTTCAATTTTATTGAACCAATGATTCAAACTTATTTTCTTTTAAATTAAAATAAAATGCTTAAAAAATCGTGAACTATATAATATAATTTTTAATAAATATCTTATAAAATAAACAATAAACATATAGTTTTATATTCATAATAAATATAAAGTTTTAAGTACTTTCTTTTTTATTTCATTTGATGATAATTATTTACTTATTGAATTCATATAAAAATAAATTCTCAATCAAAATTTAAATTTTAACATAAAAATTATGTCAAAAACATATAAATATTTTATGTCATAAACATTATAAATATTTTAGACCACGTCCATTGCACATGTTTCTAACTAGTAGTATATTAAAAAGGGCAACAAGAATCTTTTCTCCCTATTTTGTCACTCATTTTACCCTCGACCCTTATTTAAGGACCATATCTTTTCCTTCAACAAACACAAGTTTTCAAGTATATCGGTCGGTTTTGCAAAACAACATAACCATCTTTTGCATTTAATGAATAATTCTCTTCATTAGATTGGAAAAAGATCTTCCTCTTCTACAAAGATAAATGAATAATTCTTTACGAAGTCTTAGGACGCATTGAAAAATATATAATCAAAGAGGTGTTTTATTTTTTTCTTTTCTAAATTTGTTATATGAGTCTCTCTTTAATCACAAAGATTTTTTTACAAAAGATTTGATAGTAACAAAACATAACATCAAATAAGATATTTCATTTTTTAAAATTATTTTGTGTCTCTCTCTAGTCTCTAATTGATAGGGTTCTTTTAAAAAGATTTGAGAATGACAAAAGGTATCATCAAATAAGATATTTGATCTATTTTTTTCCTCTTTCTTAAATATTGTATGTCATCTCTTTAAATATCATAATATAAGGTATTTCATCTATTTATTTTCATATTTTTTAGTACAGTTTTATTATCGGATGTGTATTATAAATTTCAAGATTTGAATGAACAACCTATAATCAAAGGTTTTTATTTTTAGTCCAATATTCAAATTCCAAGAGATTTAATTGAATATGTTTATTATTTTCTTCAAATTCGAAGAGGTTTAGTTGAATATATTTATTATTATTTTTCATTTTGAACTTTCAAATCTTGAAGAAAAAATTCTATATCTAAACAAATATTTTCTTTTTAAGAAATTCATTTTATTTTTATATAATTTCTTAATCACTTTCGTTTTTTTTTCAAGATTTGATAGTGAAAAAAAAATCAAAAGAAGGTTTGTTTTTTTTTTTTTTTATGAATGTTCAAATCTTTGAAAACAAATTTATGTATCTAAATAATTCTATTTTTTTTTATGTTAAGAAAATATATTAATCTATCAATAACTTATTTGAAAATGCATATAAAATATAATTCGAAATATTTGGAGTATTTCCTCCTTATTTCATGAATATTCAATTCTTTTATATATGTATATGTATGTATGTATATATATATAGAAGAAACAAAGTTTTGTATGTAAATCATTCTCTTTTGTTTCGTTCTTTTAATTTTAAATATATACAATATAATTGTTTTAATATTTTATTATGCTGCCTCTTTATAAATTTTAATATATCTTTTATTTCATGTATTTTAATTATATCTTTAATTATTTGTATTTTTTCTCTCTTCCATGATTTTAAAAGTTATTTATAATTTTCAATTAATGAAAAGTATATTCATTTACCATTTATATTTCACTTTTTTTAGACAATCATTTATAATTGACCTTAAAAATTTATATTCCAGGATTAATTTTTTCATTATTAAATTTATGTCACTGCTTATTATTTAAGCTAAATGATATATATATATATATATATTCTACCATAAGAATTTAAATTCTAAAAGATTTAACCATGTACATCACATGTACCTTTTAACTAGTATTTATAAGGAGAGAAAAACTTAAGTACTGCCTAAACTGTACTTATCTTATAATACCAGATACAAACAGTTTTCAAATGATTAGTTGTCATGTTACAACATTTTTTTAACAAATTATTATTATTATTTTATTTATTTATTTATTATTATTATTATTTTTTTGTAGACGAGAGAGAAGTATAGAATTAATTGCCGCTAAGCTTTTGCTCTTATAAGTAGTTTAGCCCATAATATTTCTAGGAGTCTAAAAGTTTAGTGAAATACATTTATCTATTAAATGGGAATAGAAACAAAAATATATATATATCATATCTTAAAATTAATAGAAGCTTCTAGGTTAATTAAAAGAATATTGTTATATTTTTAAAAGTGAATTAGACAAAACTGTTGTTTTGAAAATATTTAGTCAAAACATATAATTTTTTATCTTTTACGGAATGTGTCTTCCTCGAAACGTATTCGAGGATCCACAATATGTTCTCGTTTTGTTCATTATTTTTAAATAACAATATTAATCCCAGTCGCAACTAAAAAATGATGATATTTCGTCGAAGTACATTTGTTTTATTTATTTATTTCTAGGCAAATAAATGACAACAACAAAAAGAGAACCAATTATTCCTTAATCTTTTCAATACGAATAAGGGAAATAATTATACTATCCACAAAAATCTTCCCATATCAAAGAATAACCTTGAGAGAAAGTCAAAATTGTTAATTTTTTTTAATTAATAATGATTATTGATGTTTTGAATAGAGATGTAAAAAAAAAGTGTCATTCTCCCTTTAATTTCATGGATATTGGGTTTTTAATAGAAAATTGTTTTTCACTTTTTTTTTCCATTTTCTAAATCAAACAACTTAAATGGTTGTTTTCAAATATATGAAAATAAGCTGATAATAATGTCATTTTGCTATATTTGAAAATATTTTTAATAATTTTATCATTTAAAATAATTATCATCTTAAATAACTCTTATTGAAATGTATTGATTAAATAGTGGAATTTCTCATTCCCCATCTCATTTCAAATTAATTTGATTCTTTAGTACAATACGGTTTCTCAATTATTCTATTTGATTTGTTTGAAGTTTAAAGAATACTAATCACATCAAGTACCTTAAAAGTATATAGAATTCATGAACTAAGTATTTGAACTTAAAATTGTTTTCTGTTCTTTTAAAAAAAATTATATAAAAAGAAAATCCTTATTACAAAATATGTAAAACGTTCAAAAGACCATTGAGGAGATGGATGCTGCATGTGAAAAACGTGGGGAGAAATGAAAGATACAATTATAGGGAAATTGGGTCTTATAGCACAAATTACACTTTTATTAAAAAATATAGCAAAACACGATACTTTTTAAAATTACAGCAAAGCGCAAAGTTTGCATGTGATATTTTCTATTAATCGTACGTTGCTGTTAACAACTCTTTACACTACACTGTAATTAATGTAATTAATCCAACAACTGTGTTAATTTTGCTATAATTAATTCATCAAAGTTCATAATTCGAGCACTACTAATTTCTATTCAAATATTCGTCGTGAATTAACTTCTTCCCATGTCGATATTTTGACATAAATCTTAATTTTTAATTTGAAAATTCTCCAAATTTGTATTTAAAGAATCTTCTGTCGTGATTTGAATTTTCAAATCTTATATTAGATTATTTTTCTAAATTAAACCATATGATTTAAGTTATTTTTTTTTTATCATTATCTTTATTATAATTCCGTTTTAAACATGAACTATATAGATACATCTTATTTCTTACCAATTCTTCTTATTTTTTAATTTGGCTTTATTATTATCTTTGTTATTATTTTGATTTAAACATGAAATATAGTACTTAGTTCATCATTTCTTCTTTATCAACGAAATTAGATTCATATTTCATCAAATTAGACCACAAACGACCATATAAATTACCCTCAACACTAGCTCTTGTTAGACGTATTTAAATAAAAATATGTATAATTATAGTATGGACTACGTATGTGGATTAATATTTTATCACATTGGGTTATTTTGTTAGATTGGTCTATTATGTGATCTAATTAATTAAAACCCTATATTCCTAATTGAGTATGGATTTAATAGATAGAAGCTCATTCTTAGTTAACCAGGGTTTAATGGGAACCCTAATTGAACCAGTATATAAAGGGACATTGACTATGGTCCCCAATTTAACAAAATAATACGCTCTCCGTCTTTCGTAAATCTCATCTAGAGAGAGATCCCACTAAGGGCATTTGAAGTTTTAATTGAGGAAGACAATAATCACCTTAAAGCTATCATCAATCTTTCAATAGAATCTGGTATGTTATTTATTTTTGGCAATTTGACATAAATAATCTTATGATTAATCTATTCTATATAGATTTACGTAATAGATTGTCGTATTTTTTACTGTTTACCATTGTTTTTTATTTAATTATTCGGAAAAAAATTTGAGGTTTGCATAATATATTTTTTTGGTTTCTGGCATCATAGATTTACAGTTTAATGATGATTTGATCATTGTTCGAGACCATTGTTTTGGAAAAATTGTTTGTAAATTGAGTCTTGTAAGTTCATATCGTCTGGGGCAATTTTTTTCTATGAAAAAGGTTCAAAACAGGCGTGAAAAATGGAGTTCGAAGTGCAGACCCGAGAGGGTTCTATGCAGGGGTTACTTTCATCATATTTTGTGCATCATTAAAAGTTTCTAATTGTTTGACTGTCAATGTTTGTACATCATGATTCTCTTAGAACCGATTGTTTTCCTTAGGTGTAATTGTTGCAGAAGTTATTAGGCGAAAAATTGAGACTTTTTGGGGTCCTAGTTAGTGTTGGTTTTATTTGAAAAATTAATTTAAATTAGATTGATAATTTGGTGATTTAAATTTAAATTTGATTGATGATTTGGTAAATTTAAATTTAAATTTGATTGATAATTTTTTTTTTTGGGTGATCTCCCATTATGTACAATAATATATTTACGATTACTTATTATTGTGTGAATATTTGGATTCAATTGGTCAAAATAATATGTTACCAAAGTAATCTCTGTTATGTAGATTAGTTTAATTCTAAAGTATAAGATGGGCATATTTATAGATTTATGCGGATAATTTTCGGCTCCAAGAAGGTAATTATTTGGCCAAGTTGTGTGTATGCACATGGTAATGAGTATGTGACAATTAGAAGGATTGCTCATGTGAAAAATAGTCGGTCCAAAGAAATGCTATTTTTTTATAGATTTTATTGTCAATACTTTGATTACTATGTTGAGAGTACCATTTACAGTTGGTATTTTTATCCAAAGGCAAGACATCAATGTTGTGCTAGGTATCTTGTCAAAGGGGCCCACTATATATGTGAAATTATTTTATTGTATTTTATTTTATGACATATTGTATTAGTTGTGAGTATATGTTTTATTTACTTGTTCATTATTTTAGTTGGTCTTTGTTGGCTGGAAAAGGGAAAGGAAAATAAATATGCTTGTTGTATGTTATGCATTAATCTCCCTGCGTCAGAGGTCATGCGTTGGACTAGAGAATATATAATATGTGTTTAAGAACGTATGCAATGATCACGCATTCCTATCACAAGTTTTCTTACTTTCTCGCCAAGTATAACGAGAACGCAAGTTTCTTGAGATGATCATAGGTCGAACACAGGGACTTGTAACTCAATAATGTTTGTGAAATGATGCGTTTGAGGTGATGAATAAAAGTAAAAAAGACAGAAGTTAAAGGACTATGCACTACTCCTACTCCTAACTAAACAGATTGAAAAATGGAAATTTAACTATGAGAATAGGTAGAGATGTAGCAACTGTTAATGCATAATAATGTTCATTATGTTAGGTTGCTCGAGTAATCTCAGTTCACCACACTAACTCATCACACGCCTCTCGGTGGCCAGCCGCATGCTTATATCTCTATAATGCATGGTTGCATCGAGCATAAGATCGTGCCTATCTCTAGGAACAAGGCTTACTTTGCTTTAGTGTGTTCCACTACTTACCTTCTTAGGCAGTTAGATAAGCATTGCGACAGATCATAGACAAGCGTTGCTACAGCCTCACACCAAGCGAAGAGGATTAACTCACTATACTCATGCAACGCACACCTCTCGGTGGGTTGCTACATGCATCCTATCTCTAAGCCGCATGATTGAGTATGCGACTTCCTTTGATAACTAAGCGATGAATATAAACGATGATAAAGAAGAAGAAAATGAAGAAGATGGAGTTGAAGGAACTAAGAGATGCATTGATTACAAAATGTATTAATGTCTTAAGCCAAAATGTAATACAATACAGAGATAAGAGGAGAGATGGAAGGCTGGATGTAAGAAATCTCTTACTTTTCATCATAAATGCGTCAAGGTTGCTGATGGTGCCATAGATGGATGGTGGAGAAGTCTCTCTCGAGCTCTATCTCTGGCGAAACTCCGGTCGTCACTTGGAATGGGCTGTAGAGGTGAAGAATCCTTAAATAGTGTCTTGCTCATGCTCTCATATGTGATCGCAAGAATCTGTCTTAAGGCAGAAACTCAGATGATTTGAAGTGAAGATCCAAGGCGCTATTTATAGAGCTCAAACATTGACAGCATTGATGATTGTGTTCTGACTCACTGCTACCTTTGTAGCGGTATGGGAAATGTCAGCATCACCTTATCTTGTTGATACTCCCAAGGTATGCATTCAAGCTTGTTTCTCCGGAAGTGTCAACGCATTCCACCCACTTGGCGATCAATCTTCCATTACGATTATCGCTCTGTGGACGCAACATTCCATGTGGCAAACTAATCTTTATAAGAATGTATGCGATTTCTCTTGTGGCGGTCTGAGATAAATGCATGCAGTTAATTCCTGCAATGGATGCAAAAATAGACGTTTTGATGCATAATAACGCATTATATAAGGTTAGTGAGGATTTCTGGTGCTGGTCGACGCAAGCTTACTTTTCCGCATGAATTCTTAGTATTATTAACGCATATTCTGCTTATTAGCCCTCATAATTCTAAGTAAAAAGGCTACAATAGCTTGTATTTTTACAAGCTATCAGTATTACTCAAATATATGAGAATTTGAATTCAAAGGAAAGCCTAGAGATACTTCTTGGGTATATGGATCTAGGCCTTGCGTTAAGGACTGATAAACCTACTTCTACTGAGGAACAGTCAAATATGGCTAATATCGAGAAGTGGGAACGGTCAAATCACACATGTCTGATGATCATTAGACACTCCATTCCAGAGTCTTGTCGAGGTTCTATCACGGAAAGTAAAAATGCTAATAAGTTCCATGCTCAAATTAAGAAATATTTTGCTAAAAATGAAAAAGGAGAAGCAAGTAGCTTTTTGACTTCTTTAACTTCCATAAGGTATAAGGGCAATGGAAACATAAGGGAATGCATTATAGAAATGTTCAATCTCGTAAGTAAATTGAAGGTACTTGATATTGAGATAAATGAAAATGTACTCGTACATCTGGTACTTATCACTCTTCTTATACAACTCACTTAGTTTAGGATAAGCTATAATACTCAAAAGAATAAATGGAGTATTAATGAGCTTATCTCACAATGTGTGCAAGATATGATTAAAAAAGAAAGGACAGAAAGTGCTCATTTGGCAGCTAACTCTCATGATAAGAAGAAAATACAATTTATAGGTGTTGCAGAAGGGGGATATCTCCACAAAATAAAAAAAGAAGTAGGCTATTGAAAATCTTTTTTTTTTTTTTTTTAAAAAAAAAGGTCACTTCAAGAAAGATTGTCCCAAATATGTTAAATGACATGTAAAGAAGGGTAAATTTCTTACTTTAGTTTGTTCTGAAGTTAATTTAGCTTATATACTTATAGATACTTGGTGAGTAGATTCTGGTGCTACTACTCACATAAGTATATCTACGTAGGGTTGTCTGTAGAACTAACTGCCAAGTGATGCTAAAAGATTCATTTATGTAGGCGATGACAACATAGTTCTAGTTGAAGCTATTGGGAATTTTAGATTACGTTAAAGATTGGTTGTTATATGGATTTGAATGAAATTTTTGTTATACTATCATTTAGATGAAATTTAGTTTCTATTTCCACTTTGGACAAATTTAGTTTTTCTTAATTTTTTTAAAATAATAAAGTTAGTCTTTTTCAAGATTCTAAGCTTATTGGTACTGATTCTTAAATTGATAATCTATATATATTTGATTCTTTTGTTTCATTTAACAAGATTCTGTTATCTAATTTATGTGGTACAAAGCGTAAATTAAATGAGAATTCTACTATGTTATGATACAAGTGTCTAGGTCACATCTCTAAACAGAGAATTAAAAGACTTGTGTCAGATGGAATTCTTGATTCCCTTGATTTAAGTAACTTTGAAGTTTATGTGGAATGTATTAAGGGAAAACAGGCAAACGTAAGGAAATTAGGTGCCAATAAATACTCAAGTGTCTTAAAACTAATACATACATACATTTGTGGTCCATTCCCTACGACCTCTTGGAATAAATAACAATATTTTATTACATTCATAGACGACTATTCAAGATATGGGTACCTATATTTAATTCATGAGAAGTTTCAATCTTTGGATGTTTTTAATCTTTCAAAGATGAAGTTGAATTTCAACTTGGAAAGAAAATTAAGATTGTCAAATCTAATTGTGGTGGTAAATACTACGATAAATATAATGGATCAGGTGTAACATCCAAAACCTTTGTCAAATACTTAAAGGAATGTGGAATCGTCCCGAAATACACTATGTCGGGCAAACCCAACATGAATGGTGTGGCAGAAATGCGAAATAGAACACTTAAGGATATTGTTGTTGGGGTTTATGCCTTAAAGCTCGTAGCTTTATAAGTAAACTATTTGTCAGTTAATAAAATAATTTTTTGTTTTTTTTTTTTTTTTGCATAATATTATCCAATAAATCAGAAAATCCAATGTTATTGTATGAAATCTTGAACATCTATGTAGTTGACATACATGAGGATCATGTTCAAGAAATAACCTAAAGATTTATAGTACATGGATAAGGTTGGGTGCCTTATCATGGTGACACTATAGATACGATCCACTTTGTAATGGTTACAGATAGTTTGATCCAAACCATTCATGTGGAGACATGTGAGTGGGGGTATCCTATACAAAGAGTTTGCTTAAGATGAGACCACGAAATATTTAATCTCTCTTTGTAAATCTATTAATTGATGAGATTAATATTTAATAGGATGATCATGTGCGACTAAATCTTCATCGTGAGTGATTTATGAACTCCTGTCTGTGAGGTGGGTTCTTTGATTTGCATGGGATAGAGTGGCTCAAGTTTCTTACTTAATAAGCCTAACATTTGGGAGATTTGACTAAATAAGGAGTTGGGAACATAATTTCACGAGATAGAATTCACCCCTTTCCATATAGGGTAAATAGATGAGTAGTTCCCTTAAGTGCCAATTTCGAGTCTTGAAAAAGGGGATCCTGCCCTCTCATTGACCCGAGAGGGACTTAGTTTATAGTTGGACCATAAACAAATTGTTTATTAGAGGAATCAGTGAAACTTAAGGAAAAGATGTAATTACAGAGGTGAAATAGAAATTTTGACCTAACTGTAATTATGAACAATTTGTGAAAAATTGACTTGCTTATATTAGTGCATAAGAGTTCAACTATGGGTCTATAATGATTTGCCCTGTAGTTAATGAATGAAAGTTAATTTAATTAAAGAGTTTAATTAATTAATCTTGGATCATTAGAGTTTATAATCTGTAAGTCCATAAGGTCCCCTTTCTAGCTCACCACGAACCAACAAGGATCAATTATGCTTGAAAGAAAATTTGAAGCGTTCAAATTTTTTAGGAAAAATATTAATTGTATTGGATACGATTAATATATAATTTATTATAAAGTTTATTTGAACGAGACTCGATTAGTAACATTATAATATAAAGAACTAATTATTTATCTGGATGAGATTCATATAAATAGGTTATTTAATTGAATTAAATAGAGAGAAAATTAATTAATTTATTTGAAATGGATTCAAATAATTAATTATTTAATTTAGATAAAATTAAAATTAAAGATTTTGCGAGAGCTAAATATTTAAATATGATTTAAATATATTAAACAATTTAATATGAGATATTATTTGGGTAGATAATATTGGATATTATTAAACATTTAATTTAAAATCTCTGGAAGGGTTATCCCAATAAGATTGGAAGTAACCCATAGAGTTTTATAAATAGGACTCTTGGGACCCTTCATAGAAAGCATACTCTCTATAAGAATAATCTTTACGATTACTCTGAAACTCTCCCTCTAGAAATTCTCTCAATTTTCTTAAGAAAAGTTCTAAGAAAATTCTTCTTTCGTACTCTCTCTATTCTTTCAAGAAGTAATTCCCACAAGCCAAATCGTTGCCAGTTTACTTGGGAGACAACTAATTTTGAGAGGAGATTTCATTGTGGTCATGTATCGACAACGGTATGGCTCTTAACCTTTTCTTGTTTACTTGTTTTTAAATTATTTCAAAAAATCAAAGAAGATCACATACTTCCGTCAGGATTCAATTTCCTTCAACGGTAAGAAGTATGGTTAGTCATTCTTCTTTGCCAGAATTTCTTTGAGATGAAGCACTAGAGACTGCGACATATATTCTTAATAGGACCTAGTGAAGCAATAGTTAAAACCCCTTATGAGCTGTGGACAGGAAAGAAGCCTAGTATTAGGCATCTTCACATGTGGGGTTGTCCAGCTGAGACTAGGCCTTATAGGCCTAACAAAAGAAACTTGGACTCAAGTACCATTAGTGCTATTCTGTAGGATATTCTGAGCGATTTTGGGGTTTCAAGTTTAATGATCCCACTTTTAGATCTTTGTTTGAGACGAAAAATACCAAATTTCTTAAGAATCATGAGTTTGGAAGGGAAGATAACATAAGGAAAATTGTCTTTGAAGAGAAATTCGTTTCTTTTCTCAATGTGGTTATAGATGATGTTCAAACTTTGATTTCTGACTTCACTAGTGAACCAATTATGAAATAAGAAAATATTGTAGTTCCCGTTATTGAATCTGAAGTTCAAACTCAACAACTTCAAGAATTGCCACTAAGGAGATGTTGAGTTTGATGCCCTAAATCTCATGGGTTTCATAGTTTGTAAATTTTTGTATATGAATTATTTATATAATAAAATAAGTTGTTACTTTATTCGACATTTAGTTTGTATTAAATCAATCCAATAAACAAAAATTCAAGGTTATTTAATATAAACATGTATGTGGTTGACATATAGGTAGATCATGTTCAAGTAATAACCTAAATGGTTTGTAGTATATGGGTAAGGTTGGATACCTTATCCTAGTGACATTACGGATACGATCTACTTTGTAATTGTTACAATAATTGTAAAGTATTACAAACGATCTGATGATTGTTCATGTCGAGACATGTGAGTAGGGTATCCTATACAAAGAGTTTGTATAAGATTGGACTGCAAAATGATTGTTCTCTCTTTATAACGTCGTTACTTGAAGAGATTAACATTTCACTAGGATGATCATAGGTGACTTGATCTTAATCCTGAATGAGTTGTGAACTTCTGTCTATAAGGACAATCTTTTGATCTGTATGGGTAAGAGTGGCCAGATTGGCTGACACATTAAACCTAACATTTGGGGATTTGTCCAAGTGTAGAGCTAGGAACACAGCTATACAAGATAGAATTCAGTCATTTCTATCTTGAGGAAAAGTAGATAAATTGTTCCATAAAGGTTGATTCCGGGTTTTGAACAATGTGATGTCTTACTATCTGACTGGCCAGAGAAGGGTCTAGTTTATGGTTGGACTATAACTAATTGTTCATTAGAGGGATCAGTGGTAGTTAAGGAGTTAGATGTAACAACAGGGATAAAACAGTAATTTAACCCAATTATAGTTATGAGTAATTTGTGAAGGGTCAACTTACTGTTGAATGATTATATTCATGGACACACAAATATATCTACAGCGCGAAGAGTTTAGTTGTCGGTCTTTAGTAGAGTGATCGACAGTTAATGAATGTTTATTAATTTAATTAAAGAGTTTAATTAATTAATCTTGTATCATTGGAGCTTCTAATTTGTAGGTTCATGAGATCCCCTTGCTAGCTCACTAATGATAAAACAAGGGATAATGGTTTTTGGAATAATTTGAATTGTTCGAATTATTTAAAGAATTAAAGGTTTTAATTATGTTAATATGATTAATATAAAGTATAAAGTATATTGATACATTATAGTTTATAGTTAATTATAAATATGATTTGTAATTAAAACTATATAATATATGAGAGATAAATATTTGAATAAGATTCAAGTAGTATTTACATAAGTCTCATCCATATAAATAATATCTGAATCTTATTCAAATATTTATCTCTCATATATTATATAGTTTTACTTACAAATCATTCAAATATTATTTATATGGATGAGAATTCACATAAATACTAGAGGTTAAAATTTAATGTGAATAGGGTTCATATTAAAACTATAGGTTATAAGAGATGTGCATTTTAATGTGATTAAAGTACATGTTATATGATTGATTAATTAAGTGGTAGTTGAATAAACATATATTAATATTATATAATATTATTAACTCCTCATTACAAGTAATTCCCTCCCTCATCCTCTTCACTTTAATATGCATTGAGAATACAAAAGGTGATTTGATGTTGAAAGAAAAACACAGAACCAAGAAATCTCTCTAAAAAATTTCTCCTATAAAAAACTCTCTGCCATTTTTACTTTTCCATTTTCTCTAAAAACTCTAAAGGACCCCACACATCCTATTCTTTGCTAAACAATAGTAAGGTCACTGTGTGATAGTGTCCTGTGTGTTTGGTTCTGGTGTTCGTGTAACGGAAGAGATATTGTGTTCGTATGGAGAAGAGACTGAGTTTTAGGAGAGGAAAAAATCTTGAAGAAAGAATTCTACAAAGGTGAGTTTTGTTGGGATTGATGCTCTAAATCTCATGGGTCTGTAGTTTGTAATTGTAATGTTCAAACAGTCTATTTATGTAATAAAATCCGAAGAACCAATAAACTAAGATCCAAGGTTATCTTCTATAACTTAAACATGAATATGGAGACATACAGATGAATCATATTTAAGAGATAACCTAAACGGTCTGTAGTAGATGGATAAGACTGGGTACCTTGTCCTAGTGATACTACAAATATGGTCCGCTTTGTAGATGTTACAATTGGTGTAAAGTGCTACAAATGATTCGATCTTGATCATTCATGCGAAAACATGATAGCAAGGGTGTTCTATATAAAGAGTTTGTATAAGACCAGACCACGAAATGAATTATCTCACCATATAACACCGTTGATAGAAGAGACTTACATTTCATCCGAATGACCATCAGTGACTTGATTTGAATCTTGAGTGAGTTGTGAACTCCTGCCTATGAAGGCGATCCTTTGATCTGCATGGGTGAGAGTGGCCAGTTTAGCTGACTCAATATGCCTACCATTTTCAGGAATTCATTTTATTGGGGAGTTGACAACACAACTACATAAGAAAGAATTCACTCATTCTCTATAGTTAGAGGAAGTAGAGATATTTCTCCCTTAAGGGTTGATTTTAGGGCTTGAATAATGTGGTGTCACACCCTCTCTTGACATGAGAGGGATTTGGTCATAGTTGGACTATGACATATTGTTCATTAGAAAGATCAGTGGTACTTAAGAAGTTAGATGTAAATACAGTGACAAAATCGTAATTTTGGCCCAACTGTATTTACGAGCAATTTGTGAAGGGTCAACGCACCGTTGATTGGTATATCCAACAGACACAGAAATATATTTGTAGTGCGAAGAGCACAACAATCGGTCTTTAGTGGAGTAACTAGCAGTTCATGGATGTTGGGTAATTCAATTAAAGAGTTTAATTAATTATCCAACTATCGTTGAAGCTTCAATCTATAGATCCATAAAGTCCCCTCAATAGCTCAATTGGGATTATTGAGAATCAAATTAATTTTGGATTAATTTGAATTGTTCAAATTAATTGAGGGAATTAATATATATATAAATTAATTATATATGGTATAGTTAATATAAAATAATTATATATGATATAATTAATATAATGTATTTGATATATTATAATATAAAGTTTACTTTGAGTGGAAATAAATATTTGAATATGAAATTATATGGATTAGATTCATATAATTAAAATTTAATATGAATTTGATTCATATTAAATGCCTTAGATTATTGAGAGAACTACAAACTATAAATTATATTATTTTTTATATAATATAAACTATAGGTTATATGCTATATTCGATAGAATATATAGTATAATATATATTATATAATAAGGTGGTTATTATATAATCATATATTATTAATTAAATTAATTTTTTTAGATTTAATTTCAATTTGAAGTTTATTGAATGAGGGAGTTGCATAACTCCCTCCTTTTAATTCTCTCATATGATTACATGGGAATGAGTGGTTGTGAGAGGCTCTTCTTCTTTCCTGCAAAAAAAAGATAGAAGGTATGTGGATTCTTCCAGCATGATCTCCCTAGAATTGTTTTCTGAATTTTTTCCTCTAGAAAATCAGTGATTGTGAGAGGTTCTTCTTCTTCCCTGCAAAAAAACATAGAAGGTACGTGGATTCTTCCAGCATGCTCTCCCTAGAATTGTTTTCTAAATTTTTTCCTCTAGAAAATCACTCTTTCCCTTCCAAATTTTCAGAGAAGCCCACAACTCTCTAATATTCTCACTCTTAAGAGAATACCCTGGTTTCTTTGTTGTGGTGTTCACAATTGACATTTGGAGTGCCGTATTTTTTTGAACTTGTTGTTTTGTTCGTGATCCAAAGGTGTTTGGTGAGTTCGTGTTCGATTTGAGAGGATTATGTGAAGAAATTAGTGTCTTCAAGGGTATGAATATCTGAACCTTCATTTCCTCTTTTCTTCGTTTAGAGCATGTTTCATTTTAGTAATGCATATTGATTCGTCCTCTATAATTTAATCTTTCTATGAAAAACGATTTTAGGACACGATCACGCTTCCGGATGGTTTTCACAAGCCTCAATTGGTATCAACGTGGTTTTTGAGTCCCAAATTTCAATTTTCTGGAATTAAAATTCAAAGAAATGGTGGGTACTATTGTTATGCATTTATGATGATGAACGTGGGATTTTGCACATTGTGGATGTTTCGAAATTGTCCTGTCTTTGTACTGCTTGTTTTTACAAATTTAATTTGTAAGGACCCGTTGTTTTGGGAGTAAATTGAAATCAAGTCTATATTTTTAATTGTCTGGGTCATTCATGGTTGTTCTGACGAAAGATGTGGAAGTGACAGAGCCAAATTTGGACCCAACAAAGGGAAGATCGATGCAAGAATCGCAAGTACAGAAGTTGTTTTGTACTGCGGTGTCATGGCATTATGCCCTAGTGCTACGATGCTCTGACACGACGAGACGGAGGAAGTTTCCGTAACGTCGTGCGTTAGGCACAACATCGCATCGGAGCACTGTGACACTAGGGCATAGCGTCGTGGCACTCCAAACGTATTGACACGAGTTTGGCCAGTTTGCACCGATTCATGTAGATGGTCCAATTTGCAAGCAATTCGACGTCTTAATCCGATCCAGGTGGTTCTACTATTGGTTTTTCTTTATTATGATTGTAATAATTTAGATTTTTAATTAATTAAGTTCATATAAACATTATATTAATTTAATTGATTGTTAGAAGATCAATCCCGGTCTAATAATATGTTTTGTTTATTTCTTTAAATTATACATTGGGTGTATGATTTATTCTTACTGCATATGTCATAATATATGTCATATAGAGAAAATCTCTTTATAGGTTATGCATAATTCATGCATCATGATTATTATAAATATTATAATATAGTTGCATGATTTAATAATAGCATGCTCATGCATCATATAATATAAGAGCTATAATATATGTATGCAACATTAATAACAATACCATGCATCATTTATATATAATGGTTATAATATATGGTTTGTATGTATGGTTGAATGTTTTTATTTTATTTTTCATTACTTTAGTATATAAATGTTATATATGTTAAGTAATGAAAATGAGATTGCAAGAAGCATGACACTACTTTAGGTAATTTATAAATGTTATATTTTTCTAAAATATGCCATTTAGATGTAAGCTTAGGTTTTTGATTTATTTAATTTATTCTTTGTAATAGTTATAAATAAATGAAATTTGAAATTAAAATCTATAATAAAGAATTGCATGATCACATAGGTTAAAAGTCATTTTTTAAATAGTTTAAAATATGATTCACTATAGACCTATGGTCACATTATTTCTAATAAAATTAGAAATAGGTTTAATTTTTTAATCGGTTTAATAGGATTAAATTGGTTAAAATTAAAAGATTAAATTTATAACAAATGTATCTATAAGGGACCTTTGTCTAAGGTCGGTTCTGTCTAGGTTGGGGTATTTAAGTTGACGGGAACGGAATACCCCTACTTGGGAACTGACCTAGAAGGTGAATTAGATAGATTTGTTATAAGCATGCAATCATTGATTAAAGTTTATTAAAAAAATGTTCAATGAACAATAATCAATATTATTTAACTATCCAAAATAAATGTTACATTCGACAAAGTAAACAATCACTTAGTAAAAATAATTAGCCGTATTTTTCTAAGTTAATTAACCCTAAGTAAAACACTCAGTGGGAGAAAAATGGGATATATGATACTTCATTTTTCCTATTGATACGTTATTTTATGCGGTGAATTTATGAAAGAAATTGTGGTGATGGAAAATGTGTTGTGCAATAATTTTTCTCAGCAGAATCCAAGTATAAATCCTATTGAGTTTCCTTGTAAGTCCAGGGTCGAACTCAGGGACTAAGGAAAACAATATGCGGTGATAATTTTTAAGATGACTTTGCGGTAACCAATAAATCAAAGAGTTGTTGGGTTGTTGTTTGCAGTATAAAAAGTATGCAGCAGATTTGAGAAAAGATTGATTATGCGGCAAATACACTGAGTATGCGGAGGAATGGGTTGAGAAGGTCTTTAGCTAGCGCTTCCCGAGAATGCGTTCAAACTATGCGATCATGCTACACTCATGCGACAACAAATCATTTTCCAATGTAAATGCGGTAACTTCTAATTCTAGGACGCATGCGATGAATGCGATAATGTCCATAGAGCTTATTCCTAAGTCTTTACTTCTTGCCTATGTGATGATGCAAGATGCACACAAAGACAAGGTGACCACATATAATCATAACCTATCTCTAGGATGTCTACGATGCGTTAATAGCAAACAGTGCTTATTCCTAAGCTCTTATCTCTTGATTATGTGTTTCTAATCTGACTTTCCCGAGCCTAGTATCTAACCTGACTTTTCCAAGCCTAGATCCTATCCTTAAACTACCCTCTCAAGTATCTCTAATGGACGAATGACGCATACATAATACAAGATAATCGCATAGAATGAAGATCCCCAGTTATGCTAGCTAAGTGCTTCTCAACCCATTCAACAGATTTAGCTACTCATGCGTAATAAACAGAGAGTGAACAGATATAAAGAAGTAAATTCCATTTCTATAGATAAATTCAAAGTACAAAATGACAATGGAAGATAAGGATAGAGAGCCTAGTAGCAATCCCTTGCTTCTCAAGGTTTTTACACTGTTAACTCTATTCTGTTCCAAAGATGTTCCTGCTTCCGTAGGAGTTGGCCCTCTCTCTGATCTCGACGCTTCCGGCCCTCTTCCAAGTTCACTGGAATGATCTCTCGGTACAATCTCACTTCCCTCGCTTCCGCCTTCTAAATAAAAGAAAAACTAAGAACAAGGCTACTTCTAACTATGGAGATAATTATCTAACTGTCAATCTCGACAAACCCCTTCACTGAAGGTTGCCTTCAGTATTTATAGAGCTTCAGGGTGAAAGGCTTCTTCTCTCTTATGATTGTATTGATGGGATGGCATTAATTCTCTGTCTGATGCGCCGAATATTTGTCACCGAAAAGTTGAGTGTACTTGCTACAATAGTTTGTTAACGAATTGTCAACTTAATTCGAAATCGACAGTCATCAGCTTTCTGTCCCATCGTGATTTATTACGCTTTTCACCCAGATGCGCCCACCAAGTTGCATTGGCTCTATGTGGTAACCTTCTTGAGCAAATATTTGTGAGCGCAAATCACCGCATAGCTTTTCGGTAACGTAATCTTTTGCTACACTCGGTCGTTGATTTCTTTGGATCGCATTTTTTGCCTTGCGTCAACACATATTCTGCATAGAAATACACAAGTTAACTATTTTAATGCGTTGGACGCATGCGACCATAATGTTGTGAACTTAATGCTTTTTGGACGCAATCTAGTATATCTTTATCAACGCAAATCTGCATTGTTTTATAACTTAGCACTGTAATAACGTGCATTTCTGCCCGTTATCACACACCCAAAATTAAACAATACTTGTCCTCAAGCATAAGCTAAAGATTTCCTTTAGAAAGTCAACCGCAATCTCTTTTCCTAGATTTCTCAAGGATGACTCATTCAAATCCTATACACCAAAATTTCCTTAATTCTTATTCAGGTCTCCTCTTAAAATATTTCTAAAATTTAGGGACCGCAAGTTTAACTTTCAAAAAGAAGACTTTACCAAATTCCAGGACATCACATGATTTTTTTTAAAAAAAAAAAAAACTTTTCCACTGGGGTGTTAAATGATTTTTTTTTATCCTTGCTTATTTTAGACATTATTATTTTTTCTCTCTGACCTTGCGCTGATCCAAGTGCCTCGCCTTCATTTTGGCTTTCCCTCACGTGTGTCATGTGGACATCCAATTACGAGCAAGGTGCTCTTTCTTAGACTAAACTCATGCCCATTTGGTAGCGGAGTTGCGGTCATTTTTTTTTTTTTTTTTGCGTTGCTCACGATTCCTACCTTTATTTTGGCTTGCCCTCACCTGTGTCATGCGGACATCAAACTATGAGTAAGATTCGATCGCAACGTTATGATTTATATATATATATATATAGCTAAAAATAGCAAGGTCAAAAATAAATATCGCACCCCCAAATTTAAAATGCGGCAATGTCCTCATTGCCAAAAGATTGAAAAAAGTCATGCGATGTTCTTAGAAAATTTCGTAAAGGTTCAGTTTGAAAGAAAGCTAGCAGACCACTAACTTCTAGAAATATTTCATGAGGTGACTATCCTAAAATTAAGTTATCTCTAGTGTATACGAAAAAATAGAAGCATGTGTTTCATCATTGAAATCATAATTGGCAAAGGGAAATCATGTGGTGACTTACTAAATTGGTCAATGTTAAATGATTGCGGTAACCAAAGAGGATGCGGTGATAAAATTTTCAAAATTAAAATGAGATGTGATAACGCAGTTTGGAATAAAGTCAAGGAAAGATATAACCCCCAAATTTGCGTTGTCGCCCACATTATTTTTTGACGCATCCTGCTTTGCGGCGATCTACATTCTTTGGATTGCAATGACGAAATTAAGTAGTTGCGTCTTCGTGTAGCGCCTCTGCAATCGTTTACCTCGATCATTTGCAAAGAAAAACATCGAGAGGGTCAAATAATTTAAAAAAACAAAGTTAACAAATTTTTTTTTTTTTTTTTTTATAACAGAAGTAAAACGAAGATAGATAAACGATAATTGAAATAACATCATAGTAGTGAGAGTTCATGAATCATAAGTGAGAGTTCATGAACTTAATGCTTTTTGGATGCAATCTAGTATATTTTTATCAACGCAAACTTGCATTATTTTATAACTTAGCACTGTAATAACGTACATTTCTGCCCGTTATCACCTATCAAGTTTTTCCATAAAATTCACACCAGAGACCTATACTCGTCCTCGAGGCATATTTGCCTGTGTCCCTCTACAGGTGGTGTTTGTATAGGTCAATATCAAGGTGAATGGAGAGAGTGTTTACAGTAAGTGGGAGTGGAACGTGTGTCAACACATTCCACAATCTCTCTCATTAGTTTGGAGTAAACTTTCATGTTCGGCCTCGAGGTACATGTGCTTGTGTCCCCCTATGGATGGCATTTGCATGAATTTTTATTCAAACTCCAAAAATGGATAGAATTGCTTTAATTTTTGCCCTAATCGATTTTTCCCTACAGTTGGCTCATTGAGACGAAACTCTAAAATCTAAAATGAGGGGTTACACTTACAAGAAAATGTTAAGCTAGTTAACAATTTTCTGAACCAAACGATGGTGATCGATAATTATGGGAACAAAAGTTGTTATGATGTAATTAATGGTTGAGATAGACTCAATTCAGTGAAGGGTTAATGATTCGCCCTATGATGGCTTCTACCTGTTGGAAATGTCCTAAACTCACAGTTCGTAAATGTTGTTAACATATTTTATTTATCAATAAAAATATTGTTGAGTTTTTTATTCAATAAATTACTATTGATATTGCATTCTTTTATAAAAATCCAATAAACAAATCCATGGCTATAACATGAATACTTTAACTTTATGTGGCAACATAAGAGAGGATCAAGTTCTAGTATGTAGCCAAAATGGTCTACAAGTATACAGATGAGATTGGACACCTCATCCTAGAGACACTATTGGATGCAACACATTTTGTATACCGATACAAATGATGTGATCCAAAAATCATTCATGTGGAAACATGTGAGTAGGAGGATCCTGTGCAATGAGTTTGCATAAGACCGGACCTCGAAATAGTCATTTTTCTTTATAACAATCGTGTGCTGTTAAAACTAACTATCTTAAACTCAATCACCTCTTAATCATGAGCTAATTATGAACTCCTGTTTATTCGGGATTATCCTTTGATTTGCATAGGTGAGAGTATTCGAACAGCACTGCTCAATAAGCCTCCCATTTTGGGGATAAGTACCGGATAGATAGCTAGGGACATAGCTTTGCAATATGGAATTTACTCCTACCCGATTTAGGGTTAGTAAATAGGTTGTTCTCTTAAACATTGATGTCTTGTCTTGAACAACGGTGTCCCGACCTCTCATGAAAGAGAGGATCATGATTTATAAGTTAGACTATAAATCAATTGTGCGTTGGAGGGTCAGTGGGAGCTTAAGGAATAAAATGTATTTACAGAGATAAACCGGTAATCTTTGACCCAGCTGTAAATACGAACGACCTGTGAAGGAATGACTTACCAATTATGGTTAAAATGGACAGAAATATATCTAAAATGAGAAGAGTGCAACTATTGAGCTATAGTGGAATGTCTTGATAGTTAACGAATAGTAATTAATTCGGTTTAAAGAGTTTAACTAATTAATTACAAGTCGTTGGAGCTCATGATCTGTAGGTCCATAAGGTCCCTCTATTAACTCGTAATTTGGATTAGTAAATTGAGTAATCTTGATGAGATTTGAAATTAGGGTTTAGAATATGAAATGTTCAAACTCAATTACGGTTTCTGTTAATTGTATTCGATACAATTGAATTCTTTAATTTTATTGAAATTAAACAAAATTGGAGAATCAACTAATGTTTAAATTATTATTTAAATATTAATTATATGAAATTAAATTAATTGTAGTGAAATTGGTATTTTATTAATTTAATATAAGATATTAAATTAACAAAATTAATTAAAAGGTTTAATTAATTAGTTTTATTTAAAATTAATTAATTGAATTAATTTTTTTTAAAACTAATAAAACAAATAAATTAGTTTAATTGTAGATTTAATTTTAGAAATCATTTTTTTTTAAAACAAAATTTGAAACAAAACAAATTTTGAAAATACAAAGTGAAATTTTCCAAAAGTTGGAAATCTCCACTATAGTGCAAGCACCTTATTCATCCAATTCCACTTAATCCATGAAGAAGGAGCTGGCCTTCATGCAAGTTTTGAATTTGCATGATGACAGCTTTATAAATTAAAGTGTTAGGCTAAATGATTAAGCTATGCATTCAAAACTTCTTCAAAAACTCTGAAAAAATCAAAATCCTCTCTCAAACCCTCTTCAGTCTTCATCAAAACCAGCTCAATTTAGTGTTTCCACCAAACAATCCTTGCAAGAGAATAGTAGAGAAGATCTTTGTGGTGGTCTACTAGTAGATTGAAGCAACTTTATGTAGAGCTCAGCTGGTTTTTGAAGAGGTTTCATCAAACATATTATGTTCAGCAAACCCTCTTTTGTAATAGTTGTTTTGAAGCATGTTTTCAACTCAAATTAAGTATAGTTACAGTGCTTATTGATTTTGATTTTCTCCGCTGCATGTTAATTTACTCTATCACTATCCTACCCCATTGAAGCATCATTGCAAAATAGATGTCACATACGGTGTATTACATTATTTTGCTAAATTGATTGGTTGTTTAAAATGTGTAATGCTTGTGTAACTAATATAAATAAATTGTATGTTTCAGCAATAATCATAATGACTTTCGCTACTTTAAACATCCTTGCTGCCAATAAACTTAACGGCGATATCTATGCCACGTGGAAAAATATTATCAATACAATTCTGATCATCGATGACCTACGATTTATCCTGGTTAAGGAGTTTCCTCAAGTCCCACCAACTAATGCCACTCGAAATGTTCAAGAGGCATATGAACAATGAGTCCAGGCAAATGAAAAGGCATGAGCGTATATATTGGTAAGCTTGTCTGAGGTCTTGGCCAAGAAGCATGAGCTTATGCTCACTGCCCATGAGATCATGAAGTCTCTGAGAGAAATGTTTGGACAATCGTCCACTCAACTCTGGTACAATAACGCTCAAATTCATCTTTAATGCGTGCATACCAGAGAGGGTATTTGTTCGAGAACATGTTCTGAACATGATGTTCCACTTTAATATGGTGGAGATGAATGAGTCTTTCATTGATGAAGCCAATCATGTTAGCTTCATCATTGAAAACTTTACCTGAAAGTTTCTTACAGTTCCGTAGCAATGTTGTTATAAACAGGATTGACTACAACCTGACCACTTTACTCAACGAGCTACAGACATACCAATCCTTGATGAAAGTTAAGGAACATAAGGGTGAGGCAAATGTTGCCTCGTCCTCAAAGAAGTTTCACAGAGGTTCAACCTCTGGAATCAAGTTTGTACCCTCTTCTTCCGACACTAAAAAGTGGAAGAAGAAGAAGAGAGGTCAAGGGAAGGCTAATCCATCAGCTGCTGCCTAAAGGAGCAAGAAAGCCAAGGCTGCAAAGGGAATATGTTCTTATTGCAACCAACAGGGACATTGGAAGAGGAATTATCCCAAATACTTGGCAGAGAAAGTCAAGCAAGATAAATTCGATTTTGGAAACTTACTTAGTGGAGAATGATGATTCGGCCTAGATAATAGATTCAAATTCCACTAACCATATTTGTTCTTCATTTCAGGGAATTGATTCTTGGTGGCAGCTGGCGACTAGTGAGATGACGATGCGTGTTGGAACTGGACAATGTCGTGTCACATCCCCTCCCAAATTACCCTTTTAACTGTGGAAATCTATTTTTCCAAACAACTCTCTAAATCATTAGCATGTTTTTCTAGCTTTAACTTTGAAAACTCTTTTGAAATGTATAGCAAATAAAAACATCGTACTCTCAAATAATTTAGTAAAAACTAGAGTTCACTTAAATCATAGACTTCCAGACTTAAAACATAATAAGCTAAACTAGAAGATTCATAACGCAAATATCAACTAAAAACATCTTTTTAGTTTCAGGGTTTAAAACAGGCTTTTCGCTAAGCTTGTCAAATATAAAGTATCAACCTATAATAATAATAACTCTGAAAACCCTGAAAGCATCTTATGAAACCATCATATAAAATCTTTGTACCCTTTTAAATGTTAGTTGGGTGGAGCCCTTTTTATTCAACATCCCCAATGTTGAAAACCTTAGCTGAGGTGGAATTTTACATCACCAATAGCGTGATAATAATCTTACATGCACGTAGAGATTTCCCTAGGTTACCTTCGTTTTCTTCAGCATTAAGGTGGAATCAACCCTATATGCCTTCGTCTCCTACAATAACGGTGACCCTGGTACCTTCACAACCTTCAATATCGGGTTTCATAGCTAGGGTACCAAATCATAATTTCATAACCCAACTTTTAATAGAAAATTAGCATTCCTCTTAAACATAGCATTTCAAATGGCTATCATCATAAAATTCATTATCATTAGGAATGTTTATGCCTTTCAAATCAAAATAAACATAGCATAATTCATGGTTCATAGAATTTCCTTTGATCATTTATGTATTTAAATGCATTTGAAAACATAGGAGCTTCTAGCTCAACTAAGAAATATTTGTACATAAACATACTTTAAAGATATTAAAGCACAAAGCTCATGAAAGGCTATCTCATTGTTTAGTATGCTTTGAAAGCATCAAACTCATATAACTTCAAATCTTGTGTTGACATGATATTTGACACTAAGTCATACATTTAGGTAAAACATCTTCTAGCTTTGTTAAGAAATTCATGCTTTAGCTTCCTTTTAAAACTTTGATGCCTTAAATAAAACATGAGTATGATAATCAGTCTCCATAAAACCCTTATGCGTTCAACTCTAGCCTTTAGGAAAACTTCAACATGTTTTGAGTACTAACTCATCTAAAGCATGCTTTGATTTCATTCATCCAACATACTATCCTTAGTCATTTTCAAACATGCTAAAACTTGAAAACTAGTAAAAGCATACACTTTGAAATACTTTAAGAGTTAGAAGTCACTCATACTTAGTTAGCTCCCTTCCTAGCCTTTTAGGCCTTAAGCATCCTTTAGGCCAACACACTTCTTCATTCTGTAGCATAGTTGGTCACATGGTCCCCTCTTGGACGCAAGGTCCATTCTTGGACACATGGTCCGCTCTTGGGCGCATGGTCCCTCCTTGAACACATGGTCCTTCATGTTTTCCTTCCTTTCCCAACACTTATAGCATCAATTCCAGCTCAAATTAGACAAAACTTCCTTCATGCAACTTGTGAGGAATTGTCTCAGGAAGCTTACCTCCAAATTTGAGCCTCTAATTCTCCTCTAGATCTCAGAATGCTTCAAATACCTCAGCCTGCTCCGGAGGCTTCGAATTATAACCTTCATCGAGTTCCCTTCACTCTAGGGCATTCTTCTAGCCAAATATTCTTATGGCAGCTCAAGGTTATATTCTACATTCAAAGAGCTTCAAATTAATTGAAAATATTCTTTTTAGCACAAACTAAATGCTCTCACCACTAGCTTCTTTCAACCCTTAGTCAGTTGTTTGTTTCTTCATCACCTAAATCTCAGGTTCAAATTTCAGAACATATAACTCAAAATATATTCATTAAAATCCAAAACTTCCTTCTATGAACCTCTTAAAATTCATTTGAAAATTTTACCTAAAAATTAGAGCTCTTAACTCTTCTTGAAATGTTCGAAATTCATCAAACATCACGGACTACCCGATTGAATATAGAATCTGCACTACCTTTAATCTTCTTTGATTTTTAGCATCAATTCGTTGGAGTTTCTCTCTGAAGCCCCATATTTTCTTCCTCACTCATCTAGCTTTTAGATGCCTCAGAGATCACCTCTTTTAGCTGAGTAAAAAGGGCCAAATCAATCCTCTTTCCATAGCCCATATTTATAGAGCATTTTGTATGAATTCCAGCTTCTTCAATCTTGCCAAGTAACCTCCCTAGCTGGCTTTTTCCTCAAATTTGGCTAACTCTCATGAGGCTACCTCATGCTTTAGCCATATTATGTGTCTTTCACCGCCCAACACTTACTTTCAGCGCATGGGATCTTACTTCAATGCATGGATTTTCTTTTACTCCCAACGCATCACTGGGTTTCAAGCTTCTCAATGCATGACGTGTCTCCAATCCCATCTAACCTCTATGGCAAGCCAACCAATGCATGGTTTTCCTCTCATCAAGCTAAATCCTTTAAAGTGAGGTTCCTTCACCTCATGACCTAGTTTATTTTCTTGGTCATTCCTTTCTTTTCAACACATGGTTGTCTTTAATGCAGGATTATTGCATAATTCTCAACGCATGAGGCTTGTTAGAGGTTTCTTGCATGTTCTGCTTAGCACTACTCCTTAGGTATCCTTTACTCAATGCATGGTGCATCAACTTTACCCTTCTTTAGGCTTCTTTGGAGGCATGGTAGCCCTTGCCATACATTCAACTTTCCCTCTTATCTCCTTCCTTAGTTTTTATACTCTTCCTCTAAGCATGGTTTCTTGAGTTAAAAGCATAGTTCTTGTGTTCTCATAGTGCTATGCGTCCAAGTAGGCTATTTTTCCTAGGATATGCATCCATTCGAACTTCCTTAGGGTTCCTTGGTGTAACTTTTTCCCAAATGGTTGTCTCATGCTTGCCTATGTTCCGAAGATTTTCTTCTCCACGCCCGAACTTCTTGATCCCTACTTATGCGTTAAGCATCCTCTTGACTATGCCTTCAACACATGATTGGATTTTCCTTATCTTTGCTTATCTTGGCCAACCATTTCTTGTCTTTCTCTTGTTCATTACGGCACATGGCCTACTAAACTAGCTCAATGTATAATGCACTCTCCTCCCATTAGACTATCTCCAACGCATGGTTTCCCTCTTTTGGCAAACTTAGCAATTTATTTCCATGCTAAGTATCTTAGATCAAGGTGTACAAGGTCGAAGTTGAAAATGCATTAAGTAAAACGATAAAAAAAAAAAAAAAATGATCTGGTCGAGGTGGAGAGTATATGGATTTGAAATTTCAGGATTATTTGATAGAACATGGAATTATATCCCAACTCTCAGCACCTGATACACCTCAACAGAATGGTGTATAAAAAAGGAATGTTCACCAGTTGTATTGTACAAACTATTTACTTGTGTAATAAAATCTAAGGTATTTTATTCAACATTTAGTAGCATTTACCCTTAAAATCAATAAAAAAAAAAACATCCAAGGTTATCTTCTATAACTTAAACATGTATGTAGAGACATACAGGTGGATTTTGTTTAAGTGATAACCTGAATGGTCTGTAGTAGATGGATAAGGTTGGATACCTTTTCCTGGTGACACTACGAATACAACTCGCTTTATAGATGTTACAATCGTTGTAAAGTTCTACAAATGATTTGATCCTAATCATTAATGTAGAGATATGTGAGCGAGGGTGTTCTATACAAAAGGGTTTGTATAAGACCGGACCACGAAATGAATAGTCTTATTATATATCACCATTAATAACAAAGACTTACATTTCACCAAGATGACCATAGGTGACATGACTTGAATCTTGAGTGAGTTGTGAGCTCCTGCATATGAAGGCGGTCATTTGATTTTCATGGGTGAGAGTGACCAATTCGCCGACTCAATATGCCTATCATTTTGGAGATTCGTCTTATTGGGAAGCTGGGAACACATCTACACAAAAGGGAATTCACTCATTCCCTAATATCAGGGTAAGTAGATAAATTGCTCCCTTAAGAGCTTATTCCAGGGCTTGAACAATGTGGCACCACACCTCTTTTGGCCCGAGAGGGGTTTGATTATAGTTGGACTATGACTTATTATTCATTAGGGGGATCAATGGTACATACGGATTTATATGTAACTACAAGGGCGAAACGGTAATTTTGACCCAGCTGTACTTACGAACAATTTGTAAAGGGTCATCACATTATTGACTGATTATATCTAATAGACATGAAAATATATCTGTAGTGCGAAAAATGCAGTTGTCAGTCTTTAATGGAGTGACTGACAATTAATAGAAGTTGGGTAATTTAATTAAAAGAGTTTAATTAATTATTCAAGTACCATTGGATCTTCAATCTACAGGTCCATAAAGTCCCCTCTGTAGCTTAACTAGGATTATTAAGAATTAATTTTGGATTAATTTGAATTGTTCAAATTAATTAAGGGATTAATTATATATATATTATAATTAATTTAAATTAATTATATGTGATATAATTAATATAATGTATTTGATACATTATAAGTTTATTATGAGAGGAAATAAATATTTGAATATGATTCAAATACTAATTATATTGATTAGATTCATATAATTAAATTTAATATAAATTTGATTTATATTAAATACTATGAATTATTGAGAGTTTTAAAACTACAGGTCATATTGTATTTGATATGATGTAAGTTATAGATAGGTTATGTGTTATATTTGATATAACATATAGCTATATATATAGTAAGTTGGTTATATATATATATATATTACTATTATTATTTATTAAATTAAAAATATTTTAATTTTTAAAAGAAATAAAATAAAATGGGCGGGAGTTATATAAATCCCCATGGATCTCTCTCAATCTATCATGGTGAATGGGGGGTAGTTTTAGAAAATCTTTTTCTTCCCCAAAAATCAAACAAAATGTCAGTGTGTAAGAAAAAAGAAAGAAAGAAAGAAAGATCTCCCCTGTAAAAATTTGCTTCTAAGTAAAAATCTTTTTTCCTCTCCCAAAATCATCAAGGCCCACAACTCTTGTGAATTCTCATACCCTATAGAGAATACGAAAGGTTTCCTTGTGATGGTGGCCATTTTGGTTTTTTGTTCGAGATCGTTTGTTGAGAGGAATTCGTGAAGATCTTTTGGCTTCAAGGGTAAGTGTATTTTTTAACCCTATTTTCTTCTCTATATTTATTCTTTAGCATGCTGTAAAATTTTGTTATAATGCATATTTTATGTTTCTATGTTTTAATTCACTGTGAAATTGAAAATTGAGACTGATCCTCGCTCCCGCTTTCGCTTCTGACTTCACAGTCCTTTAGAGGACACAACGTTATTACGCTCAACAACAACATTGTGATGCTAATGTGGAGCGTACCGATGTTGCGTCAAGCGTAAGGCTACACTGTGGAAAAAGAGAAGCCAACATAGTGATGCTGGCACAGTGCGTTGTTATGCTCTAAACACGTTTGCACGCATCAAGGTGTCTACCAGATTGTGGCTTCGAATCCCAACAGAGGTTGAAGGTGGGTTTTATTTTTTATTTAAATTATTATTTATAATAATTAATTATTATATTGTATTTTCATTAATTAAATTAATATAAATGTTGTAGTAATTTTATTAATGTGTAGGATGCCAATTTTTCGGTCCAATGTTGCTTTTATATTTTGTACATATAATGTATGGTTTTATAATTATATATATCATATTGTATGCCATATAGTATGGAAAATCCCACCATAGGATAAACATTATTTCATGCATCATGTTTAATATAAGTGTTATATTATAGTTGCATGATTTATTGAGCATGCTCATGCATCATATTGTATAATATTTATATTATAGGAATGCATACATAAATAACATTTTCATGTATCATTTTATAATTTTACTAAAGTGGATATTATAATATTATAAATGTTATAATATAAAGTATGGATGAACGGATGCATGTTATTTTATTTTCATTACTTTACTATATAATTGTTATGTATGTTGTAATGAAAATGGAATGCATGAACCAAGATACCACCTTAATAAAATTATAATTGTTATAATTTTTAAAGTATGTCATTAGATGCATGTATGAGTTTTAATTGTTTCATTGGACCTTATAAGAGTTATAAGTTAAGTATAATTAGAATTAAAATCTATAATAAAGAGTTGCATACAAACATAGGTTAAATTAATTTTAAATGGTTTAAAATTGATTTCACCGTTAAACCTATATTAATAATATTTCTAATAAGATTAGAGATGGGTTTAATCTTTTTATTTCCTTTTAATAGGATTAAAATGGATTGAATAAAAGATTAAAATTATAACATAATTATCTATAAAAGACCTTTGTCTGAGGAAGATTCTATCTAGGGTGAGGTATTTAAGCTGACATAAATGGAAACCCCCTGCATGGGAAGCAACCTGTAAGGTGAATTAGATAAATATATTATAAGCATACATGAATGATTAAGGTTTATTAAAGTGTTTAATAAACAAGAATCATTATTGTAAACTATCCAATGTAATAGTTTTATTGGACGAAGTTAACAATCACTTAGATAAATTAATTAACTGAATTTACCTAAGTAATAAACTCTAGGTTTTAAAATACTCAATGGGAGGAAAAAGATATATATGATACGCCAATTTTGCCACTCACATTCTCCTTTAAAGTTCACGACTGTAAGACTCATGTTTGACCTTGAGGCACCCTAGGAGCGTCCCCCTTCAGATGGTATTTGCATGGGTCGATATTAAGGTGAATGAAGAGAGTATTTATAGTAAGTGGGAGAGGATTGTATGTCAACATATCCTACGGTCTCTTTCATTGGTGTGCATCATGAGACCTTCTTGCACGGTCTCGAGGTGCCCTGGGAGCGTCCCCCTTCGGTTGGTTTGTGCATTAGGTCAATATCAGTGCACTAGAATAAATTCGAGCTTTAATGTCGATTGAAAAAAGTGAAATCAGATGTATAATGTCGGTTTTAAAAAAAACGAATCTTTAATGTCGGTTTTAATCCGAAATTGAAGATGGGCTTTAATGTCGGTTTAAAACCGACATTAAAGGTGTAATGTTTTTTTTTCTTATTTTATTAAATAATATATCCCTAATATCGCGCCCCTTCTCGATTTCTTTACGCCCAAACCCTATCTCTGTCGCACCGTCGATCTCCTTCACCTTTCTTCGCTCGTCATCGCTCGTTCTTTACCTTTCTTCGCTCACCGTCGATCTCCTTCACCCTTCTTCGCTCGTTCTTCACCTTTCTTCGCTCATCGTCAATCTCCTTCACGTCGTCGCTCGCCCGTTCCGTCGATCTCCTTCACGCGTCTTCTTCTCTTTCGTGAAAGGTGATTATTGCAACCTCTGATCATTTGCAACTTTTTTCATGTTTGAGCAGTGTTGGAATTTTGAGCAGTGTCATTTGCAACCTCTGAGCAGTGTTGGAATGCAGTGTTTAAGTTCTTTTTTCCTTTCCATATACATTCTTTCACAAAACCATTTACAGGGTTATTCTGAATAATCTTTGATTTCAAATGATAAAAGAAGCAAGTGAAAATTTCAATACAATGTAAACTATATACATGTTTATAAGCAAATTTCTTTTGAATTCATTGTTTAGCTTGAAAAATGAGTTTATATGTTGATGACATTTTGTTCATTTGATTTTGGTTGCTACATTTTTTCAAGGATAGAACCAAAGGGGAAGGGGAAATTTTATTAGGAGTGTTAATTACTCAACAGATGATGTATATTTTTACTTTTTCTTATATAAATTCGTAATTTTATAGATTATGTTAATGGCATTAATTTGACTTCTCAATTGTTGTTTATGATAATGGCTGACTGAAGAAAACCCAATAGTTTTAGTAGAGAAAGTGTGAGATTGTTGGATGGTTAGGGTTGATAATTGAAGTCATTTATAGCTTGCCCACTTGAGGAAATGACATCTCCCAAACTTATAGATTAAGCCCTCTGGTCAAACTAGTAGGATAATTTTGATTCCTTTTATAAATGATAGAGAAACTCTGATGATATTGAGGCTTGAATTCAGGCAGACTCTAAATCTTTGTTTGGTTTTTGTGAGTCATTATCAGTGTGAGCTTCTAGAGATTGAAAGGGCCAAACAAGTAAGAAGATGAAAGTTTCTTTTTCTTTTTCTTTTTCATAAAACATGGAAAATGAGATGATGTATTATGCAGCAGTTATCAATGTAGCTCCTAATTGGTATGGCTCTTTTATTTGCTTAATATATGTGTGAACTAATTCAATATTGGTTTCACTATCTCATTTTCTCTATGATTAATTCGCCTTGAAATTAAAGAGTGCAAACTTTCGATTGTTAGTGAAGTTATTTTAGCCTTTTGAGTTTCTTGTTCAACTGCATATTTAGAATTAAACATTTGTTGCTTTCAGTTAGATATTACTTGTATTTTTTGAACACAACTTCTTACTTTATTATTCAGAATAACTCTGGAATTTTGTTTTTTTTCGATTTTCTTTTCATCGATAGGAACTGAGTCATTGATATTGACTCATACAAAAATCTAAGGACACGGTTTATTGTGATATTTGTTTGGATTGATATTTGTTTTGATTCAATACTTGATTTTGAGTGAAGTTTTTCATTTGTTAGGTTCAAGTTTGACGTTGTAAGGCTAAATTTTGATTCTTGGGGATTTGAAGGAAGATAGGAAGACTGCATTGAATGTGTTTTAAGAAGGTTGACAAGTGGAAAAGGTGCACCAACACAAAAAAGGACTTCATAACAACATTAATAACAAGGACAAGGTAATATTTATAAGATACTTATCTTAAAAGTCTAGTTGTTTAAATTTGTTGATGTTGCATATTTTACAATCATAATTTTATGCTTTTAAATTTTCCTTGTTATTTATTTATTTTTTTTTTTTTTTTTTTTTTTGTAGATTAATTGCATATTTACAATCATGGATAAGTCATGGATGAAAATGATAGAATGTCAGCTGAAGTATAGTTTAGGGGTCGAGGTGTTTATTAAAAATGGTCTACAAAATTCATATACGCAATGGTCTACAACTTATGTTGAATTTATCTTTTTTCTTTTTCCTTTTTGTAGTTCAATACAAAAGATGCATATACACAAGGAGAGATCAATGTAATTCGGAACCAATGGGCAAGTTTTGTTGGCCGATTTGTGTAAGGATGTAGTTCTTGTTTTTTGTCTCAATAGAATGTAAATGCTAGCTTAAAATGAATGTAAATTTATCTAACCATGATCTTTGTGAATGGAATTAGTACTAATATGATATTTGTGAATGAGAGAAATGATGGCTTGGTGTAAGTATTCTATGAAAGTCTAGTTTTGGTATTGTGATTCTTGTTTGTGGATAAATTCATAGGTGGAAGAATGATCTATTTATTATTGGAAGCTATATTCATGGTATTGTGATTCTGGTATTGTGATTCTTGTTTATTCATGGAATTAGTACTAATTGATATTTGTGAATGAGAGAAATGATGGCTTTGGTGTAAGCTTTATTCTATGAAAGTCTGGTTCTAGTATTGTTTTGCAAATTTTGGTGGATAAATTCATAAGTGGAAGACAAATATTGATGAGTATATGTAATGGATTGGAAATATTGATTCTTGTTTGTGGATAAATTCATAGGTGAAGACAAATATTGATGGGCTCGCCATACAATTTTTTTTATACTTTTTAATATAAAACAATAACGGACATTTTTTTACCCAACATGAGACATATAATGTCATTTTTAACTTATTTGACAAAAAAAATGGATTCGACAACGGAATTTTTTAAAAAAATTGACAAATTCGGGCTTCAATGGCGGTTAAGAATTTAAAAAAATAGGCTTTAATGTTGGTTGCAACCGACATTGAAGGCTGTAATATTGGTGTTATTGAAGCCCTTTAATGTCGGTTTAAAATCGACATTAAAGGCAACTGACATTAAAGGTCTTTAATAACACTATCTTTAATGTCGGTTGCCAACCGACATTAAAGCCCAAATTTTTTCTAGTGGTGCGAATTCTAGAAATGGATAGGATCGCTTAAGTTTTTTCCCCAATCAGTTTTTCCCTTCGATTTGCTCATTGGGGCGGAACTCTAGGGTCTAAAATGGAAGGTCACACTTACAAGAAATTGTTAAGCAAGTTAATTGGTGACTAATTATTATAGGAATAAGAGTTATTCTCGTGTAGTGATTGGTTGAGTGTGTCTCACTTTAGTGAAGGGGTGACTGATCACCCGTTGGTGACTTTTGTCCTAAATCACTGAAGCATCATTGCAAAATTAGATGTTAAGTGGGGTTCATTAAAATTTTGCTAAAATTGATTGGATTTTCCTAGAGTTATGCTAAAATCTAATGTAGATCAATTTGTTTTATTTTAGCAATAAGTCAAATACAATTTTTCCAATGTTTGCCTCTATATTTTTTACCGAAACTAGTTATACAACTTGAAAATTCTTCTTAAAATTATTTTCGTGCTTGATGACCTAAATTTCATCATGACTAGGGAATGTCTTTCAGTCTCGACCCCTAATGTAACACGAAGTGTTCGTGATGCATACGGAAGGTAGACGAAGGCCAATGATAAGACTCGAGTTTACATTCTGGCAAGCATACTTGATGTTTTAGCTAAAAGATTTGAGTGCATGGTCACTGCATTTCAGATCATGCAATCAACGCAAGAATTGTTTGAGTGGGAGTCCTCACAATTCAAGTAGGATGGAGTTGATTATGAAGAAACCAGTAATATCAACTCCTTAAATGAACTCCAATCCATATTGAATGCCAATGGACTGATAGAGGAGGCAAATGTTGTCCACTCTAGTGAAGTTTATCAAAGAGGTTCGACCTTTAAGATGAATTTGAAGTTTATGATAAGGGGTATGAAGCAGATCTCACTGCTCTTCAGAAAAGAAAGAAACCAATGATAGTAAATCTGATTTACTTGTCTTGGAGATGTGCTTAGTAGATAATGATGATTCTGCCTAGATAATTGATTCACGGGCTACTAATCACGTATATTCTTCTTATCGGTGATTTAATTTCTGGAGACAATTGGAAGCTAGAGAGAATACTCTTCGAGTTGGTACTGGAAAGATCGTTTTAGTTGCTGCCATATGTAAGCTCAAGTTATTTTTGAACAAGAAACAATATATTTATTAGATGACGTATATGTTGTTCCTAATATCAAGAGGAATTTAATATATGTGTTTTATTTGATTGAACAAAATCATTCTCTTTCATTCTCTAAAAATAAAGTGTTTATTTTTAAGAATGGAATAGAGATAGGCTTTGCTTCAATGGAAAGTAACTTATATGTACTAAGGTCGTTAATTACAAAGATTGTCCTAAATACTGAAATGTTCAGAACGACAATAACTGCTAAGAGACCAAGAGTTTCACCTAAAGAAAATTTCTACCTTTTGCATCCAAGGATAGGTCACATTAATCTCAATAGGATTAAGAGATTGGTTAAAAGTGGACTTCTGAATGGTTTATAAGAAAACTCTTTACCGGTATGTGAGTCATGCCTTGAAGGCAAAATGATAAAACAACCTTTTATTGGAAAAGGTTATAGAGCCAAAGAGACCTTGGAACTTATACATTCAGACCGCTGTGGTCGGATGAATGTAATAGCAAGAGGAGGGTATGAATATTTCATCTCTTTCATAGATGATTATTCAAGATATGGGTACTTTTACCTAATGCAACACAAGTCTGAAGCACTTGAAAAGTTCAAGGAGTACATGACTGAGGTTGAAAACTTGTTAGGTAAAAATATGAAAAAAAAAACTATGATATGATCGTTGTGGGGAGTATATGGACTTAAGTTTCTAGAACTAAGTGATAAAATATGGAATTACGTCCCAACTCTCAGCCCCTGGTACACCTCAGTAGAATGGTGTATCAAAAAGAAGAAATAGAACTCTATTGGACATGGTTCGGTCTATGATGAGCTATTCTTAACTTCCTAACTTTATTGTGATAATAGTGGTGTTGTGGCAAATTCTAAGAAACTAATCACAGAAAAGGCAAATACATTAAGAGGAAATGTCACTTGATTCGGGAGATTATGCAACGAGGTAACGTGATTGTCATGAAGATTGCTTCAGAGCACAATGTTACTGATCCATTTACGAAGACTCTCATGACTAAAGTGTATTTTAGCATTATCTAGAAAGTTTGGGTCTAAAAGATATGTCGCATATTATCTAGGGTAAGTGAGAGATGTTATTGGGGTATAGTGTGTGTCCTAGTTTATTGTATTATATACTTTATTTGTATTGTATGCTACATTCTACTAGCTTTAGAACAAGCGGAAGATTGTTGGGATTGGTACCTAAATCTCTTATATTCTCACAGTTTGTAAACCTCTGTAAACAAATTGTTATTAGTAAATAATCGTTATTTTATGTGCATTAATTCAATCCAATAAACTAAGATCCTATGTTATTTTATGTAATTTAAACAAGTATGTGGAGACAAATAGATGCATCATGTTTAAGGAATAATCTAAACGGTCTATAGTATATGGATAAGATTCGGTACCTTACCCTGGTGACACTATGGATACGACCCACTTTGTAGTTGTTATAATTATTGTAAAGTGCTACAAACGATTGATTCTAATCATTCATGTAGAGACATGTGAGGGGAAGTATCATATACAAAGAGTTTGTATAAGACCAGACCACAAAATGAATAGTCATTTTTTATAACATCGTTGTTAGAAGAGAATTACATTTCACTCGGATGATTGTAGGTAGCTTGACCTGAATCCTAAGCGAATTATGAACTCCAAATTATGAGGGTGGTCCTTTGGTCTATATGTGTGAGAGTGGCAAGATTCATCGATTCAATATGCCAACGATTTTGAGGAGTCGTCTGATTTAGGAGCTGGAAACGCAACTACACAAGAAAAAAGTCACTCCTTCAGTAGAGAAATTACTCCCTTAAGGACTAATTCCAAGGCTTGAACAATGTAGTGTTACACCTCTCCTGGCCCAAGATGGGTTCGATTATAGTTGGACTATAACTAATTGTTTATTAGATGGATCAGCGGTACTTAAAGAATTAGATGTAACTATAGGGGTAAAAACGGTAATTTTGACCCAGTTATACTTACGAGCAGTTTGTGAAGGGTTAATGCGTTGTTGATTGATTATATCCAATGGACACAAAAATATATTTATAGTGTGAAGAGTGCAACTGTCGGTCTTTATTGGAGTGAATGAAAATTAATGAAGGTTGATTAATTAGTTAAAGAGTTTAATTAATTAATCAAGTATCATTGAAGCTTCAATCTATAGGTCCATAAGGTCCCTTGATAGCTAAATTAGGATTAATGAGAATCAAATTAATTTTATATAAATTTGAATTGTTCAAATTAATTAAAGAGAATTAATTATATGAGATATAATTAATATAATGCATGTAATACATTATAATATAAGGTTTTAATGAAAGAAATAAATATTTAAATATGATTCAAATATTAATTATATAAATATGATTAATATTAATTCTATAAGTTAAGTTATAATATATGTGATGTAATATAAACTATAGGTTATATATTATATATGATATAAAATATAGTTTTATACATATATAATAATGTTGGTTACATTTATATATATAATTTCAAAATATAATTTTGAATTTGATTTTTTTATTTTATAATAGGGAGGGAGTTATTTTTAATAACCACTGATAACTTGTAGAAGTACAAGTTATTTATGTTGCCTTATTCAGATATTGCGATCAAAAGAGAATGAATATGCGTCGATTGTATGAAATTATTCAGAAATACCAATAAATATAAATTAACACAATTACACCCACTAACATCATTAAAGATGGTAAAAGAGGATATTTCTACTATGTTTTGCAGGAAACCAAGTCACTGCTTGCGATCAAGGCTCAACGAGAAACTGAACAACGATCTTTGTCACACTTGTGCCCGTCAATCAACAATGAAGAGACGATTAACGCAATGACGGCGCAATGCGACAGTCGATCCCGAGCTGAATTTCAACCGCATACGGTAATAAAAACAACACCGCATGTGAGCAACCGATCGAAAGATGCAGCTAAACAACGAAAATGCGGAGGATTGTGACATATGTACAACTAATCGTTGTGCACATTTGACGGTCTGATTGCATAACAGAAAGAATATTTATTCCTCCATCTTCGGAATTTTCATAACAAAAAGTAGGGTCCACAAGCCAAGAGTCAAAGCTTTTCACCTATAAATACCCCCATAGAATTCAGAGAAGATATGCTTGATACGAAGACTAATTTATGCTAGATTATTGAGAGAGAGGCTAAGCTGAGTACTGATCAGAAGAAATCCGGAAGAAGAAGAGACAAGACCGAGAGGTGAGTCTCAGTGCGATTCTGCCAGATTCCTGCCATGAAGCTCTGTGCTTAGATCCCGACTGCCGATTGAGCAAGCCTGAGAGGAAAGCTCATCCTTCCGCACGATCCATCCACGCCGGCAAGAAAATCTCCATCCAGATCAGCGCCAAGACGTTGGCGCTTATTTGTATTTGTTTCTAACTCTATTTCATCAATTGTATTTCATTCTGTTAATCCCTTCATTCACAAATCATGTATTAGACATTAAATAATGTTATTGAATGTCTCGATCACTTTCATTTTCTCTTTTCTGTCTATTTCCGTTCCTTCATTAATTATTTTCTCCATGAAGTTTTCTTAATACCTTGGTAATTAATATGGATTAAACGAGTCGCTTAATCTGTGCTAAAGAGATAAATGCATTTAGCTAAGACATGCTAGACGATATCTTCACCTGTGAGAGCAGAAGTGAAGATGTCATTCTAATCTGTCGAGATAAGGTTAGAAGAATGCGTTAACTAAAGCAAGTAGTACTTCCAGAGATGGAAGCAATCTTGCGTTCATTACGTTTGTCCCTGTTTCACCACAAAGATGTAGGAACGCGGCCGATCACCGAGAGGTATACGCCAAGGGAAAAGCGGAACCGTTCTTATACCTTTAACACAATTAAGGAATTTGCGATGTTTATATTAATTATCTTCTCTTTTTTTGCTTCACACATAAGACTTCTCACTGTATTACATAATCTTTGTTTAATCTTCACAGCCAGCCTTGACCTCAGTATCTTGTATCATAAAACTTGTATCTTGTATCATCTTAGCTTAGATTTACTTTATCGCAATTTACTTTAATGTAATTTTTGTTATTATCGCATTTTTACAGCTTTACTTTACTTTATCGCATGTTTAATTACTTGTACACAAAACTCTTTTATAAATTGAAAAACCCCTGGTCACATATATCACAAACATAACGCAATAACCTCAAACAGTTCCTGTGTTCGACCTCGGATCACATCGAGAAACATGCGATGAAATTATACTTGGTTTCAATGCAAGAAAACTCGTGACAACGCACAGCATACTACAAAAATATTCATTAATAACGCATATCTAGAAGTAGTGTCACATATCATCGCATAAAATCTATGTCATCAAGTTTATGGCATGGACTTGCATCATACTAAAAATTAGCGTTACAACCACCCTCCCCTTTTAATCTCCCATTTCAACCCACCCTCCCCCTTTAATCTCTCATTTCAACAGATTTATAGAGAGTGTGGATCTTCTTCATCTTCAACCTCTTGTCACATTCTCTTTGAAATTCTCTCAAGCAAAAGAGAAAAGTTATCTTCTTCTCCCTTTATCTCAAAATTAATCCATAGCGAGCCCACAACTCTACTTCGTTTCTCATCCTAGAGAGTAAAGAGGACTCCTCGTGGTGGTGATACTTTGGCTTGCTGTGTTGCTATGTTGGTGAGATCGGGAGAATAAGATTCGTTCTTGATCGTGTTGTGGATCAGGAGAGGAAGCGAGAAGACTTGGTTCTTCAAGGGTGATTTCTCCAATTCCCTATGTTTCCTCTATTTTTCACAGTAATTGATAGCATATTTAATGAATGTTGTTTATCAATTTTCATCCTCTACTTTATATATGTTCTGTAAAATGAATTTTGAGACTCAATTGCATTCACATGCTTTCGCTGTGGGTATTCGAAATCCTTCATTCCCTCATCCCTTTTGGATTTGGAATCTATTTCTTTTTCCTATTTGGAAATTAGACATGCAAGGTTGGATTGGGGCCACCGGAGATATTCCTAAATAGAGGGTTGATCTGGATCGATCACTACGATTGATTTACTAGACTTGGCCTCAACTTGACCTCGGTCTAGCCTCAACCCCTTAAGCCCACCTCGGCCTAATTTTCTTTCTCCCTATTTTTTAGGAACTCTCTCGGACCCATTTCCTGCCATTTCTAGGTCTGTATTCTTTTAGGATTAGGTAACTCTCCTGTTTTTACTCTTATCTTCATCTTCCAAAATTATCCATAACAATGCTAAAATAATATAGGGAAATAGAAAAGCACGTTAAATTATCAAAGGTAAAATATATCTAATAAAATAGGTCTTTGAAGTATTTTTTTAAAAAAATAATTATATGATATTTAAAATTAGAAACATCTTTTTTTAAAAAAAATAATTTGGAGAGAAGAAATAAAATTTAAAAATTATTATTCTAATTTAAAATTTCATATAATTATTTAAAATAATAATGATAATAAATTATATGAGAGACCTTTTATACTTATTTTTAAAAATTCATGGACTAAAAAGTACGTTTTGAAAACTTAAAGACAATACACACTATCCTTCAAAATTTGAGAACTTGAAAAAAAATTCTCATAAATTATTTCTTATTTGAAAAAGAATATTAATAAAGATTCACCTTTATAGTTCTACCCTATCATATTGTTTTTATCTAAAGAAAAAAAAAACATTCTTGAATGATAAAATTTTTTATTATTTAGGTTGTGCTTTGTTTTTGTTTTTGAAAAATTCAGTCCTAAGAAGTACAGATATAGATACAGATACAAGATATGAATATGATACGATACGGCAATATGCCAATTTCTAAGAAAATAAGATACAGATACATTGAAGATATGTTATTATATGTATATGATAATGTCCAATTAATTGTTATGATACTTATTTTAAGTCAGATTAAAATAGATTCAAGAAAAGAGTGAAAACTTGGAAAAAAAAATTCCAGTAACGTCGAGTGGTAGTTGAGCGACTAGAGCATACGGTAGGAAAGAAGTAGAAGATGAACATTGAAGAATGAAGTTGAGGATGAAGAAGGTTGTGAATCATGATTTAAATAGTGACAGAGGAGAAGAATGAAAATTTACATTTTGGGTTTTTTCTTTTAACCTTTTTATGTCTTTATCATTTTTAATTTAGTTTGTTTTCGATTGCTCGATTTAAGTGAACTTTATATTTGGGAGTGATTTTAAAATGGTTAAAGTCACTATTGTCAATTTCAAAATCACCGTAAAACATGTTTAATCCTCCAAAACTAATTTTGATGATATGAAAAATGCATTTAAAAGTGTAAACAATTAAATTAAATTTGAGTAATTAAAAGTTTGTTTTCAAGTGCTTTTAAAAATGAAAAAAAAATTGATTTTGATGATTTTAAAATCATTCCCAAACATGCACTTAAATAAAAATAGGTTGTAACTTAGGTTTTTTAAGTGGTTGAACTTAAATTTGAAGGGAAAAAAAAAGACTCAGTGTACCCCATTCTTGTATCTAGAAGCACATACATGTATTTGAAAATTAAAAGTAAATAAATAAATAAACAAATACTTCAAATCATGTATCAGACACATATCTGTCAAGTATTTAAACATCCGTATCTAATACCGATTCTCTGTGTGTGTGCGCGTGTGCGTGCGCACGTTCTAAGTGTGTAGAACACATGTATATGCTTATATATGTGTTCTAAGTGTGTAGAAAAGAAATTTTAAACTCGGCTAGTTATATCCATTTTAGTTCTAAACTTTTAATTTCATAAATTTAAACCTCAAATTTTGTTAAATGGTGTCCATTTTAATCCTAATAGAGCATAGTCGATGGTGTAAATTGATGCAATTTTTAAAATTTGAGGTTTAAATTGATAAAATCAAAAGTTTATGGTCAAAATTGATATGTAAAATTGAAGAGCACAGTGAGAATATAGACATGGATAAAATATAATATAATATAAAATTATTGAAATTATGAAATAACTAAAATTATAAAAATGGGATAATATGGAAATTCAAATTGGGATTTCTTTAAGTGTATTTTCATGATCCATTAAATGCCACTATTTATAGGCAAAGTGGCAAGTAGGATGTGGTCTTACATGGACACCAAGCATGAATAGCTACAAGGCACATGGACAACATGAAGATAGACACATGGCTTTTAGGACATTAACATTGGGCATCTATATAATATTTATAATACTCTTCCTTAGATGCCCATATATATGAAATATGTCTCGTTAAAATCTTACAGAAAAAACTCAATAGGAAAAAACCCTAGTAAAGGAAAAATAGTACATATTTTATATAATATATACTCCTAAAAGAATACAATATATTTACTCCCCCTCACGAAAACATCACTTAAGATCTCTGAGTCACCGCATTCCAATGTTGTGCACTAATTTTTCAAAAGTTTCACTTAGAAATGCCTTTGTAAATAAGTCTGTCAGGTTATCCTTCGAACAAATTTGTTGTACAGTGATGTCGTCATTTTCTTCAAGATCATGAGTGTAGAAAAACTTCGGTGAAATATGATTTATTCTATCTCTTTCAATATAATCTCCTTTGATTTGAACTATGCAAGTTGTGTTGTCTTCGTATAATATTGTTGAAAGATTTTTATTATAAGACAAGTCACATGTTTCACGAATGTGCTGGGTCATTAATCTTAGTCATATACATTCTCGACTAGCCTCATGAATTGCAAGAATTTCAGCATGATTTGAGGAAGTGGTCGTTATGGTTTATTTCAAAATCGCCATGATATAGCAGTTCCTCCATGTGTGAACAGGTAACCTGTTTGAGATCTACCTTTATGTGAATCAGATAAATATCTAGAATCTGTATAACCAGCTATATCAAAATTTGATTTATTTGAATAAAACAAATGCATATCGATCGTTCCTCGGAGATAACGGAATATATGCTAATTTTGTTCCAATGTTTTTTTTTTTGAAGAAAAAGAAGAAAAACTATATCTAGTTAATAAATTTACTAAAATGCATATCTGGTCTTGTATTATTAGTTAGATACATAAGTGCACCAATTGCACTAAGATATGGATATATTGGATTATTTTGATATCCTTATTTCAATAAATATCCAATCAAACGTTTGTACCACATTCATCCTAATTGTTTCAATCAATATAATGATTTTTGTAACTTTATTGAATACAATTCTCAAGAATTTGATTTATATGTTTCAGGTATTTTAAGTTCTTATGGGATTCTCATATAAATATTATTATCAAGAGATCCATATAAATATGTTGTGACTATATCCATAAGATGCATATCCAGACTTTCATACCCAGTCAGGCCAATTAAATATCTTAGTGTAATTATTTCCACTACTAGAGAATATGTCTCCTCATAATAAATACCAAGTCTTTGTGAAAAACCCTTGTGCAACTAGTCTTGCTTTATATCTTGTGACCTCATTATTTTCATTTCTTTTTCTCACAAATACCTCTTTGTATCCCACAGTCTAATGTTTGAACTACTGGTAAAAAACCTGGCATTTTGAAAGGGAATTTAATTCTACCTCAATTGTTTCTTTCGCCTAAAGCAATTTTTTCTATGTCGACATTCTTCAACAGATTTTGGTTCATGATCCTCATTTTCAGATAAAATATCAAGAGCAACATTATACACAAAAATGTTGCCAATAACTACATTAGTTTGATTCCATCTTTTTCCTGTCATGACATAGTTTATTGAAATCTCATTATTATCTTTAAGTATTTCACCTTCTTCACTAATCATGTCAAGGATTTTTTTCATGGGTATTTACATCCTCAACCAAGTCTTCTTTACTATTGTTTATTTTTCATTTTTGAGGATTTTTATCTTTGGAACTCACTGGTCTACTACGTTTCTGGCGTGTTCCAGATTCATTAGTGATAACTTACTATGTTGGGATATCAATTTTCGATGGGATATTTGCAGTTGGTATATGTGACTTAGTTACTTTCTTTGCATCTATAAATGTATTTGGTAATTGATTTGCTATATTTTGCAAATGAATTATTTTTTGAACTTCAAGTTCACATTGATCTATACGAGGATCTAAATGAGACAATAGCGATGTATTCTGTGTAATTTCTTTTTCCAACTTAACTCCTCTCCCTAATGCTGGAAAATTTATCTCATCAAAATGATAATCAACAAATCTAGCAGTAAATACATCATCCATCAGGGGTTCAAGACATTTAATGATTGATGAGGAATCATATCCAACATATATTCCTAACCTCCTTTGAGGACTCATCTTAGTACATTGTGATGGAGCAATTGGAACATATACTACACATCCAAAAGTTCTCATAGGGGAAATATCTAGCTCATGGCCATAAGCTAATTGTAATGGCAAGTGTTTACGATAAGCTACTGACCTAGTGCATACAAGTGGCATTACATGCAAAATAGCATGTTCCTATATAGATGTAGGAAGCTTATGTCTCATAAGCAATGGTCTAGCAATTAACTGTAAACATTTTATGAATGATTATGCTAAACCATTTTATGTATAAACATGAGCTACAGGATGTTCAACACTTATCCCAACTGATATACAATAATTGTCAAAAGCTTGGGATGTAAATTCATCAGTATTATCAAAACGAATGGTCTTAGTTTTATAATAAAAAAATTGTGCTTTTAACTTAATTATTTCAGCAAGTACTCTTGCAAATGCAAGATTTCGACATGATAATAAGCACACATGTGACCATCTGTTGAATGCTTCTATTAATACCATAAAATATTTAAATGATCCACTTGGTGGATTAATAGGTTCACATATATCCCCATGAATTCATTCTAAAAATGCAGGTGATTCAGTTTCCACTTTAATTGGTGATGGCCTAATAATTACTTTGCCTTGAGAGCAAGGGATTGGAGTTGGCAAGCAATTATCAGAAGAAATCAGGATCATTAAGCACTCTAATTCATCAATTTTAGCAACTAATAAAGCATGCTCAAGAACAAGTAATAGGGTTTCTGAAAACATACCTTTGAAGACTTCAAAATCTTCAAGTTCCAGCTTGAATCTCCACACCAAAATCTTGTAGACCACCACTGAATTTTCCTTACTACTCTCTAGGACTTTAAATTAAATTGTGGGATTCAAAATGAGCAGAATTTAAGGAGGATCTTATGGAGAATGCTTGGTTTTCTACAGAGAATTAGAGAACATTTCTTTAAGACTTTTCAGCCAAAAATCAGCTTGCATGGCTGTTTAATCCTGGCTAAAGTGAGTTGTTTTTTTGTTCACTTTTCTCATGCAATCAGACTGCATTATGGATTGACACCACCTCCTTGCAATTTTGAGCGGAATTTTGGTGTTGAAAGTAGGACAAACCTCACTAAGTGAAATTGATTAAAAATCAATTTAATTTAAAATAAATTTTCACATTTTAATTTAAATTTCTAACACTTAAATTTAAAAAAAATTTGATTTTATTATTTGAATTTTCATAAAATTAACATTTTCAAAATTTAATTAAAGTTTATTTAATTAATTAAATAATTTAATTGATTAAAATAATTTAATATCCAATATTAATTTATTAAAACACTGATTCCATAAACATGAATCTCTATTCATGTAATCAAAATTTAAATCAAATTTAAACATTATCCAATTCTCCAATTTTGTTTAATACATCAATTAAACGTGTAGTTATATTGTATATAATTATTGATTCCCTTAATTTAAATTTGAAGTTTCAAATTTACTCATCACTCTATTCTAAGATCTAGTCCGTTTATGAGCTAGTACAGGGACCTAATGGATCTACAGATCATGGGCTCCCGATCTAAGATTAATTAGTTAAATTCTTTAAACCAAATTAATCAACATTTGTTAAGTATCGGATTACTCCACTAAAGTCCAGTAGTTGCATTCCCCTCACTATAGATATATTTTTGTTCACTTGATTTAACCATAATCAGTAAGTTGACCTTTCACAGATTGTTCGTAATATCGGCTGGGTTAGTAGTTGTTTTACCCCCGAGATTACATCTTGCTTCTTAAGTTCCACTGATCCTCTAATGAACAATTGGTTTGTGATCTAACCACAAAACTAAGTCCCTCTCGGGCCAATGAGAGGGTGAGGTCCTTTGTTCAAGACATGGAATCAGTACTTAAGAGAACAACTTCTCTACTATCCTTGAAAGCAGGTATGAGTAAATTTTGTCTTGCACCTTATGTCCCCAACTATCTACCCGGTCTTATCCTGAAATGGGAGGCTTATTGAGCCGACGTTGTTGAGCCACTCCTAACCTATGCAGATCTAAGGAGAATTCTAGATAAACAGAAGTTCATAGTTAGCTCAGGATTAAGGTCAAGTTACCTAGGTTATCGCTTAGAAATAGTCAGTCTTAAACAGTACACAACGTTATAAAGTAAGAGTGACTTGTTTCTTGGTCTGGTCTTACATAAACTCATTGCATAGGACGCCTCCACTCGCATGACTCTACATGAATGATTTAGGATCACATCGTTTGTACTAATTACAAAGTGGACCCCATCCAATAGTGTTACCAGAATAAGGTACTCAATTGAAGGAACTCTTATTCAAGAGTACCTACGAGTGGAAGTGGATCTTTCCAATTCATTGTGACAAAATTACCATATATACATTCAAAACATACTAATATGCATTCATAATGCTAAAGAGATCAAGAGATCATACTAGATGAAGATTTCTTCTTCACAATGAGTCTAAAACCCAACCGTCTACCTCGAACAATCACCATTCGGACAAAAGAAAACAGAGAAAACACCACCACTCAGAGCCCTCAATATTCTTGGAGTGAGAATCCAAAGTGTGGGCTTTGTTCGGATTTGGTAGAGGGAAGGAGGAAGAGAGATCGTACACAACGATCAAGCAAGTGGGAGATGAGGTCGTCTATCGCATAGAAAAGATGTTTGATCGTTTAGGTGAAGTATACGATCGTATAGGAAAAAGTAAGCGATTGTCTAAACGATCGTGTAGGAAAGGGTAAGCAATCGTGTAGGAAAAGGGTGAGCAATCTTCTAAACGATCGCGTAGGAAAAACTAAACAATCGTCTATACGATCGTTTAGTAAATATCAGGAACTAAACAATCGTTTAGTTAATAGCGCACGAAAGTGTAATCAGTAAGCGATCACTTAGTAATATCGTATATGTAAGCGATCGTGCAGGCACTGATTTTCTAAACGATGACACACTCTTTAACATAATGTTCGCACCTCCATGCTCAACACACCGTTAGCTATTTATGCATCTCAAAGTGATCTTTCAATGCACTCATCCATTATTTATAACAAAAGAGACACTGTCCTATTTCCTTTATAATCGTCCAATGAATGTGATCTTATCATATTCATAACATATAAATTAATATCATATTACCTACTAGATATAAATCATATTTAGACCCAATTTCCTCCAAATTAATGTATCTCATACATAAAGTTAATTATATCATATTTAATTAACTTGTTCAATTATATCATATATAATCGAACTCCCTCTTGTCAATTTGAACATTTCAAACTGACCCAAAAATTGACTCTCAACTTGTATCTCAAGCTACCAAGGGAACCTTATGGACCTATGCTCGAAGCTCCAACGGTATGTGAATAGCTGACTAAAACTCTTTAGTCATGATATCCACCATCCGTTAACTGTCAGCCATTCCACTAAAGACCGAGATGAATTCTTCTTGCCATAGATATATTTCTATGTCCATTGGATATAACCTAAATCATCAGTACGGATGACTCCTTCACAGATGCTCGTAATTACAGCAAGCCAATTTACCGTTTTGCCCCTGTAATTACATCTTCCTCCTTAAGTACCACCGATCCCTCTAATGAACAATACAACATAGTCCTACTATGTGTGAACACCTCTCGGGCCATGAGAAGGTGTGTGGCGCCACATCGTTCAAGCCCTGGGATCAGCCTTTAAGCAAGCAATCTATCTACTTACCCCTACTTTGGGGAATGAGTGAACTCTATCTTGTGAAGCTAAGTTCCCAACTCACAGATCAGACGAATCTCCAAAATAGTAAGTTTGAGTCGGCGCTCTGGCCACTCACACCCATGCAAATCAAAGGACCGCCCTCAATGGCAGAAGTTCCCAACTCACTCAGGATTGAGGTCATGTTACCTATGGTCATCCTAGTGAAGTGAAGTCTTAGTCATGAACGGAGTTATATGACAAGACATTAACACTTCGAGGTCAAGTCTTATACAAACTCTTTGTATAGGATGCCCCCATTCGCATGTCCACTACAGAATGATCAGGGTCAAACCATCTGTGACAAATCACAATATTTGTAACAATTCCACAAAGCAGGCCGCATCCGTAGTGTTACCAGGATAAGGTTTCCCTCCTATATTCATATACTATAGACTATTTTTGTTGTCACTTAAGACATGATCCACTTGTATGTCACTATATACATGCTTAAGTTACATAAAGACAACTAGGGATATTAAGTTTATTGGTTTGTGGTAAAATAAAAAATATCTAAATGTGCAAAGTCAAGTAGTGAAATAAATATCATTTATATTATACATCACAAGTGTTCGTACAAAGTTGTTTACAAACTACAGGACACGAGACTTTAAGGCACAAATCCCAACACCAATCTTATTTGTATACTATAGAACATTTTGACTATTTACTTGAACTTAATCCATTCTTATGTCTCCACATAAAGTCCAAGTATTCATGTAATGGCCATGGATCTTAGTTTATTAAATTTAGGCTTTTACAAGTGCAGTTTAGATATTCAATAACATATTTATTGAATAAACTTCAATAACATCTTTATTTCAAATAGAATATGTTTAAAATTTATAAATTGCGAGTTTAATGACATACAACCCAACACAAGCATCGTATGATAATTCATTAGATGGAAGAATCTTATGATTCTTCAGTGGGTGAATTCTTCTCATCATTATAGACTCTAGATGACCTATTATGTCATGCCAAATTGTAAATATATTTGGATTCATGAACTCCAAGTTCATTGTTGCATATGTTTCAATTACTCATATATGAGTATAATATAATCTAGAAGATAAAGCAACCAACTCTTCCAGGATATACTTTCATAAGAGACAGTAGATATGATATAAAAATACTTCATATTATTCTTTCTATCAGTCTCAATATGATAACCATTGTAACGTATATCTTTAAAACTAAGTAGTTTTCTCTTTGATTGACTATAAAAGAATACATTGTCAACTGTAAATTTTGTTCCTCTAGACAAAATAGTATTTATTTTTCTAAATCCCTCAATTAGGTTTGCAGAACCCGATATTGTATTGACTTTTATTTCTAACATTGTCAGTTTGAAAAAATATTTTTTATTTGTAAGTATTGTATGCGTAGTTGCACTAGCTACCAGACATTGATCTTCTTTGCTCATTTTTTAATAACCTAATATATGAAAATGATCCATGTTTATTCATTAAAAGAAAATAATTATAATAAGAACAACAACACTTGGAATGTACAAAAGTTAAAATTTACGATAAAAAAACATGAAGATAGACAAAAGAAAACAATAACATTAAGTCCGGATATTCTCAAAGTCAGAAGAAACACTTGATGTTCCATCAACTGTGCCAATTTTCTCTTTAGGAGATTCAAAAAAGTCCGCCACATCTAAATTTGTCATATGGGATGAGTCAAATATGTCACTATCCTGGTATGCAAAATTTCCTTCCACATTTTTTCTTTTTTCCTTCAGGGAGGCTTAATAGAGGTCAAGTGTTTTGACGTGCCATAGGTATATGACCAATGTCTAGTAATTCCACATAGGAAGCATTTATTTTCAATACTCTCTGAACTCTTGTTTTATGGAGTTTTTCCTTTGTGATCGTTATTTCGTGTGATTCTTTTAAAATTTGAATAATTAGAATGACCACTACAAAAACAACAATTATTTCTTCCTCTGCCATGGTCATGACTTCGACCACGATTTTTAACATTCATATCATCCACTTCAAGGAATGGTGTTGTTTCAGTTGGTCGAGATTCATGGTTCTTCATCAGTAACTTGTTATTTTGTTTGGCCATGAGAAGACATGAAATTAGTTCAAAATATTGTTTAAAATCTTTCTCTTGATATTGCTACTGTAAGAGCATATTTGAGACATAAAATGTAGAAATGTCTTTTCTAACATATCAGCATCAATAATTTTCTCTCTGCATAACAACAATTTTGAACTGATTTTAAATAATGTGGAACTATAATCACTTATTGATTTAAAATCTTGTAGCCTTAAATGCATCAACTCATAATGAGTTTTAGGAAGAATAACTATTTTTTTATGATCATACATTTCTTTCAAATTTTTCCATAAGATACAGGGATCTTTTATTGTAATATACTCCATTTTCAATCCATCAGGGAGATGATGACGAAAGAAAATCATAGCTTTTACTTTGTCCTGACTGGATGTCGTATTTCCTTCTTTAATTGTTTTTTCTAAATTCATAACATCCATGTGGGTTTTGGAATCAAGTACCCATGACAAATAATTATTACCATCAATGTCAACGGTTGCAAATTCTAATTTCGTAAGGTTTGTTGTGACAACACTCACAAAACATTATATTTATATTAGAAATTTAATATGTACTAAATATGTAAAATAACATTTAATTTATTAATTATAATAAAGAGAAAAAAACGACTAAGCTTTAGAACCTATCTTCAACGAGGGAAGCGACAGATGCTCATGCTGATAACGTATTGTAAAATTGAAGAGCACATCGAGAATAAAGATGTGGATAAAATATAATATAATAATAAAATAACTAAAATTATGAAATAATTAAAATTATAAAAATAGGATAATATGGAAATTCAAAGTGGGATTTTTTTAAGTATATTTTAAAGATCCACTAAATGTCAGGCAAAGTGACAAGGATGTGACCTTACATGAACACCAAACATGAATAACAAGGCACATGGATAACATGAAGATTGAGAGATAGTTTTAGGACACTAAACATTGGACATCTATATTATAATATTAATAATACAAGTACACTTATTCCATATATATAATTATTCTACCATCTACAATAATTTTTTTGTTCCATATATCATGTTACATTTTTAATAATAACATTTTATAATTTATTGATTAGGTTAAAAATTAGTTTTGACGACTTTTATTTCTATGCTTAAGAACAAAAATGGAGCTAAAACAGCTTGACTGTGTGTACATGCTTGTTTGCAGAAATGATGTACCGAATTTTTGACATAATAAACTTTGTAATTTGAACTGTTGGAATAGCGTTTAAAATTATATTGATGAGATCAACTTATGAACATTTAATATGTAAATTTGAAATAGAAAAAGAAAGGGTTAAGCCTTGAGATGAGCTGATTGAGCCATTACATCTTTGATGAAGAGTGACAAATTAACATATGAAGATCCTCCGCTTTCCATAGCTTTGGCAGCCATTTTACTCAAACCTCCAACTCTTCTTCTTCTTTCTTCTCCTTCTTCTCCACCATCCATCACCATTTCAATTGCTTTCTCAATCTCTTCCTTCTTCACCATCACTCCAACTCCTTCCTCTTCTCCCCATCTCACTGCCCCTTCCACTCCAATCCTCACTCCAATCTTCAAAACCTCCACCACAAGCTTCTCATTCAAAAACTGCTCTGCAAATTGTGGCCAAGTGATCATCGGCACCCCACCGCTGATTCCTTCGACCGTTGAGTTCCATCCGCAGTGCGTTAGAAACCCTCCGATCGACCGATGCAACAGAATCAACAGCTGAGGAGCCCATCCCCTGATGATCAATCCCCTGCCTTTGATTTTCCCCTCAAAATCCTCTTCTGATAGCCATCTCTCCAACTCAGAGTAATTCTCATCTCTGTTCTTGATCACCCAGATGAATGGACGAGTTGAAGATTCTAAACTCTGCCCAATTTGGATGAGTTGTGAAGGAATCAATCGACATAAGCTTCCGAGACAGATGTAAAGGACTGATTTCGGGATCATTGAATCAAGCCAATCTAAACAATTTCTCTGTTTAATTGATGCTCTGTTTCCCCTGCTGTATTTCTCAGAACTATTTTTGTTACAAAGCGAAACTGGCCCGATACACCATAGTTTCTTGCTAATTGCACGCTCGTAATTTTCAGAGTATCCATTTTCAAGCTCTGTAAAGCTATTCACCACAACCCCATATGCTTCCTGTTCTGCCTCTGTTATTTTATCTCTAAAATCTTCGAAATCAGGGGACTTTACTAAGGATCCAGGAAGCTGGAATTTTGTAATTTCAATCTTATGAGGCAATCCAGGCACCAAAAATGGCTGGAAATCAGAATGAACAGAGCTATGGGGACTGTAAATTTGGAGATTGTGTGAGCTCAGGAGTGAGAAGCAGCCAGTTCCATGAAAGACAACCCGCGGGCATTTGAATTTGTGGGCTGTTTGAGCAGTCCAATACAAATACTTATCTGAAACTATGCAAGTGGGGGGAAGAAGATGATTATCCAAGGACATCTCCAGTGGCTGCTGAAGCAAAGACAGGGCATTGTAGAAATTTCTAAGAAGGCCACGAGACGGCAGAGCATCGAGATTCTCGCAGCCGAGTGGGAGGCCGACTTGCAGGCAAGGGAAGGGGATTTCTAGTAGCGAAATAGACGGGGAAGATTGTTTAGCTTGAGCGAAGAATGATTCCAACCTGCACCAGAAAGAAATTTTAAAATTAATTGTAGAATTATCCATTCTTGTTTCTTCTTGGTAGTGTCATTACGAACCTGGAAGCATTGTATGGGGTGGTGACGAAGGTGACGAAGATGCCGTGACGAGCGAGAAGAGTGGCGATGTCGATCATGGGAATCATGTGGCCTTGAGCCATAAGAGGAACTAACACAAAGTGAGGCTGAACCTCAAGCTGATTGCAGAGGGTGAAAGCCATGGATGGAATGCAAGCTCACAAAACACAGAGACCAAAGTGGAGTTTTTTTAAAAGCTCTATGGTTCTTCATATATAGCCACAAAAGAAATATGGTTAAATTATTGGAAAATTATTTTTGATGAAATTATTTTAAATGATAATATTGCTTAAAATATTTATTAATAGTAATAAGACTGCGATAGATCGCGATATACTACTGTGTTTATGTGTGTCAAGTATCGCATCTATCGCAGTTAAACAGTGAATTTATACTATATTTATAAATATTTTATTTTATTTTTTTATATTTAAAAACCATCCTAAATTATATATATATATATAAAGCTCCAGTTTTTTACATTTCTTTCTTTTGGTTTTCTCAAGGGTTGCAAATTGAAATACTATTGAAATATTACAAAATCATCTTTAAAATAGAAATAAGTTTGAATGTTAAATGAAAATTAAAACTTAAATGATGTGACGATAAATTTATGTTCTAAGTCTTCTCCGATTAGAATTAGAATCCTAATTTTCTGTACAGTCATTTTGAAAAGATAAAAGGGTATTTCTATAAAAAAAAAAATAAATAAATGAAAAAATTGAAGGATATATATATATATATATATATATAGTAGCTAAAGAAAAATTCTCGTGTGTAGTTTGGTTTTTATTTATTTAAAACTTATTTATCTTATGATTAACATTCATATGGATAAGAAAAATGGAGGGACATAAGTTGAAATTTTAATTAATCTGTATTAATGAATTATAATATGTTTATATTTTTCGTTTTTTTTCCCTAGAGAAGAAATTTCCATTAAATTTCCAAAAACAATTATCTATCATATAAAGATCTTCTCTATCCAAAGGAAATAGGACAAGACCAACAAAAAGAAAATACCGAAGATAATTTAACTTTAGATTATTGTGTATGTTAATTTTAATATAAGTATGGTCAAAATGGGTATAAATCAATTGACTCTCAATCAAAATTCTAAAGTTCGGATTTTCTCATTCAAGTTGAATTAAGTGTGATTTAGAAATATTAAAAAATATATAAGGTATATGAGTTTTTTTTTTTAAATAGAGATCAGATAATTGCTTTAAATGGTAAAATTATTTAAAATATTTTTAAATATAGCAAAATGTCACGTCTATCACTATAGATTGCGATAGACATTTATAGTAGGCGATGGGCTGCAATGGACTAATAGATGTCTATCTCAATCTATTACTAATAGATAGTAATATTTTACTATATATATAAATAAATTAGTTCATTTTTTTTATTTAAAAATCGTCCAAAAATTAAAGATATATATATATTTTTTATTTAAAAATCGTCCAAAAATTAAAGATATATATATATATATTAGCTTCATTTTTATTCGTAATTCGTAACAATAGAAAATAAAGTTTACAAGACTAGTTTCTAACCAAATAAATAATTATAAAAGTCATTGTTAATAATATAACATGATAAATGGAATCATATAGAATAAAGAATTATAGTTGATGGGAGAATGATATATTATATATATGGCGTTCAATATTTTTAATGTACTTGGTCTTTTCTATAAAAAAAAATTTCGCCAACCAACCTCCACACCATAAAAAAATAAAATTAAAAAAAAAAAAAAAAAAAAAGTTAGGCGAAAAAGCGAAGGAAATTTCTAAAGCACTTTCATACTTAATTATTATTTTTTTAAAAGTACCCAAAGTTTATTTATATATTACTTGAAGATATTATAATTTACATATTGGTAGAAATTTTGATTTTATATATTGCTAAAAAATATTTCGAAAGTTAATGTAGGGTAGACCGGATATGTGTCAATTCTTTGTAGTTTCCATACCTTTTTATTTTATTTTATTTTTTTGTCCTAAATATTGAAATTGGTAATTCTGATTATTTATTATAGTACAAAAGCACTTCCATGTAATTTCAATTCGTGAAGTTATTTGTTGGGAATTTTTTATAAACAATGTAAAATGATTTTTGCGAACTCGCAACAAAAAATCTCCAACTATCAAATTTTAATATTTATAAGAATGTGTTTTTTTAGATAAAAACAAAAATGATAATAATAACATAGCACAAATCTTACTAGTATCGGAGGTATATTAATCAATGAATCCTCGAAACCTATTTTCTTTTTTGACAAAATCAACCAAGCCTAACCGTTTCGAAGAAGACTGAAACTAACCCCACTTTTATTGACTAGTAAGTGATAGCACTCAGGTTTGATGAAGGAAACAATTATTATTATTATTATTATTATTATTATTATTATTATTTTCTAAAAATGAAAAAGATTAATGAGGCTAAAAAGTATGAATGGATTTGGTGCAATGATGGCCGTACCAAACACGAGAAGAGAAAAAAATGGAACGAAATTCGTTGTAAATTCATGTCAATTTATATGAAAATGTTGATCAAAGCGAATAAACACATTATTTACTTATTCCAATTGTTGAATATAATATAAAATATAATATAATGAACGGGAAATGGATAAAAATGGCAAGCCATTGACTCGCAGGTGACTTGACTCAAAAGTTTTTGCTTTTGTTTTTTTTTTTTCTGTTTTTGAATTTTTCCTTTTTTTTTCTAAGCTAGTTTTAGTAATATATATATTAAAAGCACGTATTAGTTTAAATACGGTCCGTTTAATAACTATTTAAGTCTAATCTAGTAATTATTTTGGTCTCATTTGATAACTATTTCCTTTTTTTGTTTTTTAAAAATTAAGTCTATTTCCTCTCAATTTCGTATATTTATTTACATATTTCTTAAATCCAAGGGTTGAATTGTCAAATTCTAAAAGTAAAAACAAGTTTTCAAAAGATCTCGTTTGGTAACTATTTTAATTTTTGTTTTTATTTTTCAAAATTAAGTCTATGGACATTACTTCTACTTTCAAATTTCTTCCTTTATTATCTACTTTTTCATTAATAGTTTAAAAAATTAAACCAAATTAAAAGTTGTTTTATTTTTTGAATTTGGCTAAGAATTCAACCATTGTAATTAAGAAAGATGTGAATCATTGTATGAAATGTGGATAAAATAGACTTAATTTTCAAAAACAAAAAAAACCAAATAGTTATCAAACGAGGCCTAATTTGTTTAGTTTTCAAATTTTGGTTTGACTTTTTAAACTAAAAATAAAAAGTAGATAATAAATTAAAAAATTTGATAATAGAAGTGATATCCATAAGTTTAATTTTTAAAAAAAAAATAATAAAAAATCAAATGATTAGTGATGAGAAACAAAATTCCTTGAAAAAAAGACTTAAGAATTTATTAGGCACTTGGTACAATTAAGAAGGGAAAAAAATCCGAAAATTAATGTTAAGTCTACTTGGATTTGGTACAATTAAGGGAATTGTTCACTTGATTTGGAACAATAATAATTAACAACAAGATAGTTAGCTGCTTTTTTTTAATGAATAGTTTTATTTGTTGAATGGTTGTACATAGTTCTCTTTTTTTTCGAAAAATTAAGCACAAAATTCCATCTTTGTTTTCTTTATTTGGTACTAAAAGATAGAAAGATAAATAAGTGTACTCGATATTTCAACTAGATTGTCACATCAATAAAACTTTTTATCATACCTCAAACTCAAAAATGATTACATTATCACAAAAGAATTATTTACGAGAGAAAGTTAGAGAAGAGTTCAATATGAGATGCATAAGAAAATATAGATAAGAGAGAGGTCGAAAGAAAGTTTTCTTAATTGAAAAAATACAAGATGCATTATAATTACAAAAGAGAGAAGATTGGTAGACCAACCACCATTGATATATAAGATTAAGATATCTCCATCATGGATGGAGATGAATATTTTTCCATATTTTGGAAAGGGCCTCTCTCTCTCTCTCTATATATATATATACACTTTTGTAAATAATAAATTTCCTTTTTCCCTTGCACCACGCACAAGGAAATGACTTCAAAAATTTAAATAAATAAATAAAAATTAAATTCTTTAAAAAAAAAAAAAAAAAACCCTAAAATTTAAAGTTCATTTATGCGGTTCATCTAATTTGCCAGTAATATATATACACATATATATTAATAATCCAATATATACTCAAATATTGCTCTTTCAAATATGTGTCTCCCTCTTTCTCCCTACAATTTTGGTTCAAATTTTATATTAAGTATCTAAAATTTTGAATTTTGTTTTATTTTAGATATTAAACTTTATACCATTTCAATCATCAATCGATATTGGATGAGTACATCAAGTGACAAATCGATGGTAAGGACAAAAATGGTTTTGGAAAAAAAGGGAAAGGTTTAAAGACTAGGATATAAAGACATGGTGTTTGACAACCTAAGGAGAGTTCGGTTGAGTTGGTATTTTTTACCAACTCAATGTTTGACAACCAACTTTAAATGTTGGTGGAGTTGAATTGGTTATTTTACCAACTCACTTTTATTTATAAAAACAGCATCAGATATCCCAATTCAACTCAACTTTGCCCACAATAATTACCAACTCAACTCTACAAATCAAATACATACAATGTAATTCTCTAGATAATTTAACTCTTCAAATAATAATTACCAATTCAACTCAACTCAACTTTCTACTTCACCAAACGCCCCCTAAAAATTTAGAGATTAAAATAAAATAAATTTAAAATTTTGAAAATAAAAAATAAACCTTTTAAAAATTCCAAATATAGAAACCCACGACCAAAATGTGATTTAAAACCATGATTTCCAAGTATAAGCAAAAAGACATTTGTAAACAACCATTTCAGAACCAAATATTCTTTACTATTTTTAATTTTAAAATTTATTTAGACACAAACCAAAGTTCAAAATTCCTTAAAAGAAAAGTTCAAAAACCTATAAATTATGCCCTTCTTATAGTTAAGAGATATAAATAGATAAAACCCGAAAATTAATAAACTAAACTTGTAATTTGACTTCTTTATTTTAATTGCTCTCATAGAGAGAATAAGAGAGAGTAAGAGTGAGTGCTCTCGAGCACAGGAGAGCAAAACTCCAACTCTCCGTCATTAAAAGAATGGTCATAAACCACATCAAAAGTCAATGAAAATGAAAGTGTCATGTAATCATCAAAATTTTTAAAAACAAACAAATTAAAATAATTTCATTGCATTTAGGTATGGACCCAAAATGCTTCTTCAAGTAAAATCCAAAGAATCAAGTTAACCATTAAAAAACAAACAAATCAACAATTAAAAGGTAGATACACATGAAAATGGAAAGTCCCCAAAAGATCAATGTTTAGGTTGAAATCTTGGTTTGTTTCATTATATCATCAATCAATAATCTAATATTAAGCTGAGAAGAGCCACCCTCTTCCCAAGCATTATTTGCCATAACCCCAAATTCTCTTGCTTTCTTCCTTCTTTCCTCAGCTTCATCTCCTTTCCCCATTACCCTTTCAATTCCTTCCCTAACATCTTCTTTCTTTACCTCTATTATTATCCCCTCCTCCTCCTCTTCTTCTTCTTCTTTTTGATCTTCTTGTTCTTCTTCTTTCATTTTCATCACTGGATTTTTTGCACCAACTTTCACAGCTATATCCAAAACATCAGCCACTAATTTCTCATTCAAGAATTGGTCTGAAAATAGAGGCCAAGTGAGCATTGGCAAGCCAGCAGATATGGCTTCAAGGACTGAGTTCCAACCACAGTGAGTGAGGAATCCCCCAATAGCAAAGTGTGATAATATCAAAAGTTGTGGAGCCCAATCTCTTATGACAAGGCCTCTTGTTTTGATTCTCTCTTCAAAATTCTCTTCTTCAATCCATTTTTGTAGCTTGTTTGAGGCTCTTACTACCCATATAAATGGCCTTTTTGATGATTCTAATCCCAATCCTAGCTCTATTAGTTGTGGAGTTTTCAAGTTGTGTAGACTTCCAAGACATACATACAACACTGAATTTGGGTCTTGCAAGTCTAGCCACTTCATCACTTTATCATTGTTGTTATTGTTGTCCTGCCCCTCCTTTGTTGAGCCTTTGCCTGTTGAAATTAAAATTTTACTTAAAAGTGTTTCAAAAGATAAGATGATATATATATATATAATTTCCTTCATATTTTCATGTTTTTTTAGGGTTTAATTTAACAAAAATGTATGGAAGTGAGGTGGTTTGAACTTCTAACCACTTAGACATGCATATTGTCATGTGTTATTCAAGGGTTAGTAATTTACATTTGTCTATTTTAAATGGTACTAACCACTCTAAGTTGACCTAATGAGATCGGTTGTTTATATTAGTATGAGATTTTTTGGATGGTTCCAAAAATAAAAGTTATTAGGGCTATTATACCCAAAGTGAGATGAGATGATTCATTAATTCAAAGAATGATCGCTAACATCGAAGTATATTGTCTCAGGGTTGCTTAAATGGATAAATCTCATAGATATCGCTATATCCTCTATTCAAAGAAGACAAATGAAGTCTCGATATTCTGAAAGTTCAGAATAATTTAGCTCTTACAGAAATTAATGAAAAGGGGAATACTTTATAAGAAATGATGGTCAATCTATTGTCTCAAACCATAGATATTTCAATAGTTCATAAAACAAGTACCAAATCAATCAAGGATATTAAAAAAAAATTATCCTTATAAGAAGAGTTTTTGTTGAACTTATTGCAATATATAAAAAGAAAAATAAAAATAGAACAAACAATAATTATAATTTACTTGTTTCAGAAAAATATCTTATCCCCTAGAAGTAGCATAGAGTTTAGAATTCTAATTTATTTCAATTGATATCCATAGAAATACATCATACCATTTGTGTGCATATTATGGAGTAATACATATCATTTAAACTAACTAGTAGCTACCTAGCAACTTCATATTTAAAACTAAATAAATATATGTAGTAATGAATATAATTAATATGAATTAGTACCTCTTTGAGCTTTGTCCACATAGTGTTTATTACAAGAAGAAACTGGTCCAACACACCAAACTCTATTTCCTCTGACCTTCTTCTTCAAATGTGTAACATAAGAACCTTCCAGTTCCTCAAAGCTATTAACAATCATTCCATAAGCCTTCTTCTCAGCCTCACCAATTTGCTCCAAGAACTTCATCATCCCACCACTCAAAACCCCCTGAATGGGCAATTGAGCCTTGGTAGTAAACTCTATCCTATGCTCCAACCCAAAAACCTCAATAGACTCATCAATATTTTCCGACCCTGATCCAGACCCAAACGCTGTCATGACATTGGTCATAACGACATTGGCGAAACACGAGCCGCCGGAGAAGGAGATCCAAGGGACCCCAATGTGGGAAGCAATGTGGAGGGTCCATGGAAGGCAAATGTCAGAGATAATGCAAGAGGGCTTTGGGGAAAGGGATTGGCAAAGGGAGAGGGCTTGGGAGTGGAAATCATGGGCAATAGAAGAGAAGAAAGAGAGGGATTGGTTTAAGGAAGTGAGTTGGTCAAAAGTTTTGTGGGAAATGGGAAGAGAAGGATGGAGAAGAGCAATATGGATTTGGGGATAATGGGAGATTTGGAGGTGAGATGCATTTTGAGGAGTTGTCAAAATGGTGATCTGAATTGTAATGGAAAGGGGTGCGGCTTGGTTAACTAAGAGCTTGGCAATGTATAGCATTGGAATGCTGTGGCCTTGTGCCATTAAAGGGAACAAAACGAAATGAAGATGATGAACATTTGAAGAAGCCATTTGGATTTTTTTTGCTGCTTTGTGTTTTGTGAGACTGAGAATGCATTATTTGAGGAAATTGGAAACTATATTATAGATTTTTTTTTAGTCTCCGAAAATATCTATGATATCTACCCTACAAACAATATCTAGAGACCACAAAAAGAGAAAGAGGTGTATCTTAACCGAATTTTTTTTTATGCAACCCAACTTTATCACGGGTTTGGGCAAAGATTATCCACGATAATAAATACTATTTCAAAATTCCTATTAGCTACTATATTTTTATTAGTTTATATTCATTAATTTTTTTATTCTTTTTACGGTGTTAACTATTTCTTTCCTAAACTAAAAATAGTTTACACCTCAAACATATAATTATAACCCAAACTAAAATAATCTACACAAAAAACAAACTATTATAACCCAACTAGACTATAATAATCAACTTCTTACCACAAACACCCCCTACGAGTTCCATCTTTATCATGTAGCAAACATTTTTTTCTTTTCTTCTTTTGCTTAAATGCTTTTTAGGTAATAATAATGGGTAGCACTTTCAAGACTAACAATAATTGTAAATATAATAAAATCTATAAACTCAAACAACTGGATCTAAATTTTGTAATATTTGTAAATTCTTCCATTAATATTTTGGTCCTAGTATAATTGTTATTTGTAACTGTTCCTATTCTTTAATTACGTTACTTCTTCTTCTTCTTCTTCTTCTTCTTCTTCTTCTTCTTCTTCTTCTTCTTCTTCTTCTTCTTCTTCTTCTTCTTCTTCTTCTTCTTCTTCTTNTTCTTCTTCTTCTTCTTCTTCTTCTTCTTCTTCTTCTTCTTCTTCTTCTTCTTCTTCTTCTTCTTCTTCTTCTTCTTCTTCTTTCTTTTTTTCTAGTGGAAAATTACGTTACTTCTTCTTCTTCTTTCTTTTTTTCTAGTGGAAAATTACGTTAGATTTTTATTCCTACAACTACAAGTGGTGGTATAGAAATTTTAATTTTTAACTCCAAAGAAATGCGTATATGTGGATCGAGCTATCTTTTACAAAAAAATTTGATCAAATTGCAGACGAAAAAAAAGTAAATTGGGGTTTGCTTGCACAATTGAAAATCTTAATGGACAACCTATGGTATTTGAAAGGGATTTTGTTTATTTTAGAGGACTTCCTTTCACAACAAAGCTGACCAGCCATCCAAGAGAAGATTAACAAAGTGCCTCACATCTGTGCAAGCAAATGCCATTGAAGATTTTGCAATTTTCCTCTATTAATGAGAATGGTGGAAGTTGTGATTTATTCTTGGGTTTGTTTAATGCAGTTTTGGGGGAAGAAAACTTAAATCCTATACTTGCAGATTGCAGTATTTTTTTTTTTATTCATTTTGATATCTATACTTTCGAAATATTAATTGGTACTTATAATTTAGTGATCATTTGGGTCCCTTCATTTTTATTTTTAAATGATCAAAATGGTAACTTTTTTAAAGTTGAACAACCAAAATGAACCGAAGTTAAAAATATAAGAATCAAAATGAACATTTTGAAAGTAAAGAGATAGTAAGTACTATATGGTTCGGGGCTTTAGCGGGTCTATTAATCGAGATCAATCGGTTATTCCCGGATGCGTTGGTGAACGAGACCAAAATGAATATTCTGAGAGTAGAGAGACCAAAACCAACAAAACTCAAAAGTAAAGGACCAATTTAGTATTTAAACCTTAAGATTAGTGTTGCAATTCTTCCTATAAACTTGTATAAGTTTGGAGTCAAAATTGATTTTTTTCCCCTAAGATTAAATTGCATTCGGATAGAAAAAGCGTTTGCAATATATACACCTTTTAAGTACTTGCTTATATCCTTTATTCACTGCAGATTGAGAAATGTTCTGATCAAAATCAGAAGAGCCAAAAGAAGCTTCCTCAGATGAGAAGAAATAAATTTAATAGCACAAAATTCTTGAGATATTTCTCTAATCACATAAATAGCATTCAAAATAAATTCTATCTCCAAATACTGAAATCTCATGTCAAATCCTTAAGAGCAAAGAAACTTTCAGTTTCCTGTTGTAGTAGATGGAAGAACATGCATCCAACATGGTTAAATTACCATTTAATCCTTAAGCTATCAATTTTTTTAATATACACAAAATTGAAAGTTCGGAGTCTTATTAAACATAAAATTCAAAATTATATTTAACAGATGAATTAATTTTAAAAAATTTCAAATTTGTCAAATACCTATTAGACACAAAATGAAAAGTTTATAGATCTATTAGATAATTTTAAAGCCTTAAAATTAAACTTGTAATTTAATCAGCATTTTAGAAATTTCTCCTCATTGCTCGATTAATTTTCTAATTTTTTCAAGGTAACAAAAAAAAAAACATACTAAGTATGATATGTGCCTATGAGTGGAATAAAGCACTTCAACTAAGAGTATCTTTACCGACAAAGGACTTTGATTATATATTGTAATGACCAGTGCCTTGTCGGACTTATAAACTTCAAAATTTTAATAATTTGAGCAGTCATAAGTTTGGAACTTTACTCCATTCCTCGGTTCATCAACTTGAGCAGTTATAACGATATAATTTTGAGATAGATTTAAAAAATATTCAAGATTCGAACTAGTACCTAAAAACATGGCAACTTTTTCTTAAAAAAATTACTATAAAACATTGAAATATTTAAAACAAACAACTCATTTTTCAATAAGCTACTACTTGGAAATATCTATTCTTTATAACTTTCATACATAGATTTCTTGGACATACATTGATGTCTGAGAAACAAACATGTTAACTCAAGTGTCAATAAAGAAACTCCATACATCTGCTAAAAGACATGGTTATCCATTTCATCCCGATCTAAAAATTTTAAAAAGAAAGAGGAAAATGAGGGTGGAGACCATAATCTGACTTGCCCTATTCAAAGATTCCTGAATTCCAAGATCCACCAGAAAAGTGCACAGAGAGATTCAGAGGAAAGTTTAGGACAAAATATGCCAAAGGATGTTAGTTGCCCTTTCAATCTCCCACCTCACACCTGACCTGAGGCAAATTATGCAGCAGAGGCATCACCAAGGAAAGCCATCAGCAACCATCCCCGGCTTCCATCTCCCGCCACCGCCATCTGAGGCGGTGAGGTTGGTGCAATTTTAAGAGGGGTTGATGATCAATGTTGGGTTGGGTTTTATATAGGATGTGGTTTGTTAATGAAGGGAATAAAAAAGGTAGAAATGACCTAAGAAGGGAGTTTGTGGCCGCTTTTTGTAAAAGAAAACATCAATAGAAAAGTAGAAAGTGATTGAAAAGGCTGCAATTTTCAGCATCTTCCAAGGGATATGCTTTTGGCATTGGCATCTCCTTTTCCCCACATCCCATGATACCATACCAACTCATCTCCATTGAAACTAAGTTGCATCTCACTGTACTAGATTTATATTCCTTTTAATTTTTAAATTTTGGAGAGAACTTCTATGTGATCTAAGCCTTCTAAATTTGTTTTCATGGCCAAGATTTTTATTTGGAGGCCAAAGAAAGAATCTTGGTCATCTAACAAGTTAGGAGAGCCCATTTCAAAAGTTAATTTTAATTAATGAGTGGGCTTACTTTCCCTTTTGTTTTAGCTTTCTTTACTTCTTTTCTCTTTTCAACGTATGCCTATATTTATCCCTAGCCTCTCTTTACTCTCATCTCCACATGTACCCAACAAAAATTGAGGCCACCTATTAGTTTTCTTTTTGTTGGGAGTAGGCTTTTTCCTGTTTGCTATTGATGTTCTGAAATTTTCTATGAATAATCAACCCAACTCGAACTGGAATAAGTTTGTTTGGGTTGGTTTATTCAAATAATAAAACTTATCGACTGGTTGGGTTATACAATAATCTCATTCTCAAGCATCTTATTCCTATGACACAGACTCTTGATGTATAAGATTTGCATACTTGATCCAATATACATCTGTGATTGTCTATAGACAAAAGAATCAGCACACGGTGCTAAAAATCTAAATCTCTCTCTTCCTTAACGATAATATATGTGCATCATCAACAATTACCTTGAAGAAGCAGGGGAAACTAATTCTGGGGTCAGCTTCCTTTGGCTGAGTTTCATGTACAATCCCTGCATTGCAGTTAGCACCCATAAGAATCAACCTTTCATATACATCGTTTTCTACAATTTCATCCTCCATTCTTCTATGGAAACCCATTAATTAAAGTAACAATCTTTCAAATATCAACAGAAAGATTTATCGGACAATGTTAATTTAGTAAAGAAAATACAAATTATTCACATAAACAGTTTTGAAAATAAAATCGTCCTGAAAAAACAGTTCATAAAAAATATTTTATCTTAATCTAGTTATATTTTCAAAACTGATAGTAAAAAGTAATTATCCAGCACAGCCTAAAATACCATGAACACAATTCTGAAATGAATTGTTGAAATAATAATCAGAAGAAATCCCAGTTGCAGGTACTATGGGGATCCGAACTCAGAAATATAAAATAAAAGGTAGCAAGACTTGAATGAGCATAGTAAACATTACATTTGTTGTATGTATAGTTGCTCCCGTAGTCATCCCAATGCTCTGATTCGGAACCAGCTCGAAATTCATATGCTGTAGAAATATGGCAAGTGCAACAATAGCTTCAAGCAGAGCGAATTGATCTCCGACACACTTCCGAGGCCCACCGCTGAACGGAATAAATCTGTATTGTATAATTTGGTCATTCAGGTAAATCAAATAGGAAGGATAACGAGGTAGCTAGGTCTGATTGCAGATCAAAAGCATGCATCATTCAAAATGGAAGTGAAAAATGAAAACAATCCAATTATTATGCTGTTCTAATAGTACCTGTACCACTCACTAGTAACTAAAATACCACCCAACCCAATGTTTTTCTTCTCAGTTTTGGTGCAATACATAAAATGAGAAAGAAATCTAAATGAGACAAACATGTTTTATCAGAGGGACAAACAATCGTCAAATGAAGTCCAATTACTTGAGTATTTAAATTAAATATAGCCCAAGCTTTTGAATCAAGTTCACAAACTAATTTTAAGGTTTAAAATTCATCGTCAATAAATAGATTAAACAAGTGAAATCAAGGCAAGGCCTAAGGGAGCAGAAAAGCTGAAAGGGAGGGTGGGAATAGCAACCTCAGTAATTGGATGGCCACGTTCAGAAACTTTTAAGAAGGCGGAGGGGTAAAGAATTTCTAGGAAACTAATATGTAGGAAGGAGAGAAAATGGTGGTCACTGGTTACTTTACAGCCAGAGAAAGATGGATGGGCATCATCTGAAGAGGAGTGGGGAGAAAGCATCAGACACTACTTCTGTAAAAGATAGAAAATGGTGGTTTTGTTTTTGGCCAGCCAAAGAGTGTCTAATGCGCCTGGACATTCAAATGCCACCATTTGAGCATATTAGCATGCATATTGGCTGGTTGCCTTAAGGAGGATGACTAACTTGAGGTCAAGCAACTCACACCATCGCGACTTTATTGGCTGCTGGTAACTGTCTATTATGCTTTTTAAAACAATCAACAATGTAGTCTCCACACAGAATTAGAATGTGTACCTGAAATCTGTATTGCTTTCATTAGGCACGGGACCTCCCAAGTCAAATCTTTCTGGAATGAACTCTTCTGCTTGTTCCCAAACCTTGAAACATAAGTGGGAGTTACAATATTGTGCAAAACAATTCACAGAGCAGGGACATGTTCAACCTTCCCCATCTCGAAAATATATTTCCAAAGAGTAATCGAGAATGCTTTCAGACAAAGTAAATTATTTATAATTTAACTTTTAGAAAGAATGTAAGTATTCTTTCAGTATCCAGTTCTCGATGGATTTTGTTTTTTTTTTTCTAAGTTTGCATTGTAGATCAACTTTTGTAATGACCAACAACTTCTCTTTGAGAAAGTTAAGAAAAGGATTCCTTCCTGATGTTCCGGTTCATATACGATATATCAGCAGTCCTACTTCTAGAATGAGAAAATACCAAGAACAAAATATAACTCACTTGCGGCAGATCATCTTGTCCTGGTTATATTTTCTGGCCAATGCCATCGAGATGGCTCAATAATCCCACCATAAAGCCTTAGAACCAGATGTGCCGTTGATTCTTTCTGGATGTTGTATATATTTATATATTTATGATCCTGATGTTGAACCTTTCCTGATGTTTTGTATATATTTATGTGTTCGTGAGTTCTAAGGATCGGAAGTGGTCAAATGTACATGTATACGTGCAAGAAACTTCACCTATAATTTCAAATATCCTAGAAAGCCTCCCCTAATTGCCCAAATTTAAACTATAACTTATCATCCAATTCCTAATTATGGTAATAAAATATTATTACTAGGTTATTTCACTTGGTAAAAGATTCTTGTTCATGGAGGATGGAACTATCATTTTACCACCAGCAGAATAGATCTGCTGAAGGACAGAATGCCAATCAAAGTTCAATGGTCAACTAATTGGATATCAAAAGTGATGTCTGTTCGATGAAGCAAGTGTAAGCATTCCTGCAAGCACAATATTTGAAAACCTTCAACTAAGTTCCAACAACTACTGCCAACGTACCAATATAACAGCAGAAAGAATCTTCTAAATCCTTTATTGTGAATCTTGAACTAGAATGAACAAAAGAGTCTATCAATCGCAAACCTAGAAACATAGCCCTTGAGGTATGTACCTGGGAAGAGCGATGGATGTTATACACTGAAATCATGATATCTTGACCAGCATTAACCTTGTAATTTCCAGGGAGTATGTCAGCAACTTGAGCTCTTCTTATCAAAACCTTGAAAGGTGTAAGGAACATAAAGAAAAAACAAGATTAGCAGAATGATGAATTAAATATTTCTTCGTTTATCTTCATGTCATAATTCATTTGGTTGAGAAACAAGTATTGCAACGTACAGGTGGATGTGGGTAAAGTCGCATTGACTCAAGGATACAACGTGTCAAATATTTAAGCTCTTTAGTATCTTCGTAGGAAGGAGGCCTTCCTTGTAAGACTCTATCAACTTCATTTCGTGCCTTGATCAATGATGAGGAATGCTGATATGCAGAATAATAAAATAAATCATATTTAAAAACTGACTAAAGAATACCTTGAGCCCGAGGAAAAGTATAGTGAAAGCAATAAACTTAGAGCATATGGATGAACATGTTCAAGAAGCCACAAAGCAAATGTCAACAATAGATAGACGGACGGACGAGCCTGCGTATGTACATACATTTATATATATATATATATATATAAACAACTTTTATTGAGAAAAAAATGAAATAATGCAAGAGCATACAAAATACCTAGCCCATAAAAGTCTCACCAGAGAAAAGGGGACCAATAAAGTAAAATGTTGCTAAGAGGGTTGGAGTGAACTGGATTATATTATATAACTTATTGAGGGAAAAATATCTATAAGATTGTGAAAGTTACTCTGCAAACTCTACAGTGTACATTTACTCAAATGACTAGATTACCTTACTTAAAAGATACAGTGTCCAAGTCAGAACAGAACCAGTAGTTTCATGTCCAGCAACCAACATGGACAATAGATCGTCTCGTAATTGAACACTTGAGACCTAAGCAACACAAGAGGGAAGTATCAGTGATATAACATGGCAGATTTCAAAGGATTAGTAGTTTTATAATATTAGGATAATGCCATAGGGTCAACTTAGCAAATTGAGGAAGAACTAAACATTCATTTGAACTAGGGTAATAGACACAAACTGTCCTAGTTCCAATGTTTTGGCCTCTGGTAGAACCCAAAAGTGAAAACTGAAAACTAAAATAATATAGTATTGATAAAAGAAAAGAATATTACAACATCCCCATATACTTTGAGAGAGACTTAGACTTTCCCAAAACTACCCTCCAAATTCTGATTACTTCCCAAAATCCCTGACTTCTTTATTTAAAAGTTATAACCACTCAGTTCTAACAAAATTCTCAGGTAATTTATATATCACCGTTAATATTCATAATATATCTCTACTAGTATTTCTAACAGCCTCTTGTCATAAGTCATTTCATTAGTGCATCTTTTTTGTATTATCATTTTTCTTGTCGAAGAAACAAACTTCATATGAGGGACAAAACGGCTTCTTTCCTGTTATTATTAAATTGAACTTGCTACATGACCAAAACCTATAACCATCTCAGCACACAATGTGATCAGACTTTTTTGTAAGCATGAAATAAATTCCTTGATTGGTGATTTAGCATACAAAATTATCAACTGTTCACAGAAGAAGATAAAAGGGGATATTTGTTGTACTCAGCAAGAATCTGATAAATATGTAGTAAAGTCTGTAATAGTCTGACTTCAGAGGACATCAGACGATATTGTAATACTGAACTAAAATAGCATGACAAATGCATTAAACTACATTGCAAAATGTTAGTAATGAATGGAAAACTTTAAAGCTAACAAGAACAGACATCTTCTCTACTGGCCAGCAGAAATCGGAGGATGCTTGGATCAGCATCGTTCACATATTCCTCCTCATCAATGCGCTCACCCTCAGTTTCAACAATTTCTTTGCACTTGGCAATGAGTTCTTCAACAGTTCTCCTGATCACCGTAACTGCTTCTTCAGCTTTTATCTGTCTTGGGATTATCTTACACAGAGCCTTAATCTACACCAACAGGAAGCAAGGGTAAAAAATGAGTTGGAAAAAATGGTGGTCATAAACAAAACAAGTTACATAAGTAAACGTGCCTTCCAATATGGTAAAATATCAGTAGAACGAGCCTCTGCCTCTTTCAAAGCAGTGTAAACTGCATCAATCACAGGGCTGTCAGCAGAGAGAGAATCAAAACTGTAGTTGAATACAGATAGACCAATAACATCAAGAGTTAGTTGAGAAAACTTTTCCTCCATGTTAACCGAATTATTATTTAATGCATCCTTTTCCAGCTTCTCCACCAATCTCATGGCACATTTACAAAATACTTGATCAACAATAACTGATAAGTACTTCTTGTGAAGAGACGGAACCACAGCCCTACGGCGAACCTAATATAAAATATAACATCCGAAATCCAGTAAGAATCACGGAAGAATTTGAATGATTGGAGCACATTCAGTTAAATGTGCATATTTAAAAAAAAAAAAAAAAAAAAAAAAAAAAAAAAAAAAAAAAAAAAAAAAAAAAAAGGAACACAACAACAACAACATATTAGTCAAAGTAGAAATTTATAAGTGTTAACATCAAACGAAGTGAAAATTAAGAGAAGAAAACATTAAAACTGACAATGTTGATATACAAGAGTCACAAATTAACCGTAAATTAATTAATAGTCATTAAAAACGCAATACATTACGACGAATTCTCAATTTATGTTTGCTCGTCAACAGAACAGTTAGCAAAAAGATTACCGTCCAGAGAGGGCCTTCTGCAATGGCGAAACCCGACCCAAACAAGAACTCGGAAACCTCAGAAACAAGGCCTTTAGCGTAAGTTCCATAATTCCTGAGAACGTGCTTAGCAATGGCGGGATCACTAACGACGACGAAATTTCTAGGGCCAGCAGCGAGCCTGTAAATGGGTCCATAGTCATTCATCCACTTGAAAAGTGGAAGGAAAAGAGCACCGCCAAGAAGATCAGAAACGTCATCGAGCTTGGCAGTTGCAATGGGGATGCCGGAGTCGTCACCCTGGCCTAGAGTAATGTAGCGAGTGAGAGAGGTGAGCCAATCAGGGCTGACCCAGGAACCGGATTTTGCAGTTTTGGTGGAGTTCTTAAGCTTGGAGGGATTTTGTCCTTCGTCAATGGAGGATTTAATGAAGGGAAAGGGAGATGGGGTTCTTCGTCTGAGAGGGATTCGTATGTGGAGGGGAGAAGAGGGGAAAGTAATTGAGGGAAAACAGAGAGTGGAAGCCATGGATGGTGGTTGAAGAATGAATTTGAAGGGACTGGACAGCTTCAGCTTCGGACGTTCAATTTTTAAGCTACTATATATGGATAGCGCACTGTAGTTTTTTCAAAAAAAAAAATAATAATAATTAATTAATTAAGAAGAAATACGAAGAATTGAGCTCCACAACTGCCACGCGGAGGATGACAATTATGAACTACCAGATGATTTAAAAAGGGGGAAAAATCTAGAGAATTAACTAATTTTTGTTTTTAGCAAAATAGATTTTGATTTTTGAGATTTGAGTTGATGTCTATTTAGTTTTAAGAGTAATAATAGTTTAGTTTAAGAATTTATAGATATCTAGAAAGAAAGGAGGTTAGAAAATAATATGCTTGGAAATAATATATTTGTAAATTAAATATGATTGTGTACTGTATATGAATTTTATGAATAAATATTATGTTTGTATTTAATTAATGTAATTAAGCATGATAATTTTAGGATGTATTTATAATACATTTTCAAGTGTTTAATTTAAAATATAAGTCATTTTGAAAGAAATTTGAGTATTTGTCAACCACTCAGTTTTTCAAGTGTATTTTAATCAATTTTTATCAAAAATATTTAAATAGAAACAGTGACGAATCCAAAAGTTTTGTAGACAGGGGCTCTTATATAATTTAGTGAAAATAAATGTAATAAGTAAAACTTGATCTTAGATCTAGATAGGGCTAAAAGACAAATTTACCATAAAACTAGTAAGTTGGTTTGGTTTTATGTCAGTCTTACACACATATATATATATATAAAGAACATAAAGTTGAGGGGGGATCGAGCTCCTCTGGATCCATGCTAAATTCATCCTGAAATAAAAATGAGTTTTTCAAAAAAACAATTTTTTTTCAAGTGAATCCAAATGGACTCTTATATAATTTTAATAGATTAGTTAATTATTGAAGTAATAATAATAATTAATTAAGAATCAAATTGTAATTTTAGTAATAAATATCTGAAAAGGAATAATTTATAATTCAAAAGGAAAATGAACAAATATATTTATAACTATAGCAAAACGTCACTATCTGTTAGTGGTGGGCAGCGATAGACACTGTTAGACATATGTCAATGTTATTTATACCGATAGATGTTTATCAATGCATATCTCTGCCTATCACTAATAGATAATGACATTTTGCTATATTTGAAAATGTTTTCAGCAGTTTTGTCATTTAAAACAATTATCCTAATATAAAACATATATTTTAATAAACAATATATTAGATTAAAAAAAATAAGAAAAATAACATTATATGTTAATAAATAATATAAAAAAAAAGTTTATAATTATGATATGTTAATAATTATAAAGTATTAAAAATTAGCCGAGTGTTAGCTTAACTCAATGTTAGTTGATATGACCATTCTTCTAAGAGGTTGAAGGATGATCCCCCATTGTTGTACTTAAAAAAACTAAAAATTAATCACAATAAATAATAAATTAGGATAATTGAAATTGAATTTTTGTTCTAACTTGATTGAAATAATCTTAACTAACTAATTGAATATAGTTAAGATATTAATTATTTAGAAGGTCGATCCCCACCTTACCGTTGTTGTACTTAAAAAAAATAAAAATTAATCGCAATGAATAGTTAACTAACTAATAATAAATTATGATAATTGAAATTGAATTTTTGTTCTAACATGATTGAAATAATCTTAATTAATTAATTGAATAGAGTTAATATATTGATTGTTCACTAATAACAAACTTAGTAAAATAAAATAGTCACCTTTGTTTAGTCGAGCAACTGTATGAGCTAAGCTTGAAGAAGAAAAAGTTGCAGCAGAAGATGAAGATCTGGGAGAGCAATTTCTCTTCCCTTTTCTGTATATGTGATTTTGTATATTAAATCTTTTCCCCACACTTAATACAGGTATAGATATATACACTTAGATTTTAAAATAAGGACAAAAAATAACTAACTAATCTTCTGTACAGCTGGTAGAGAATAATTATATGGCAGAGGTTGTTATGATAGCATACACATCAGCATGAACGAGAGTATACACACCAACGACACCAGCGAGAGCATACACAACAGCGATACCAGCGAGAGCACACACACCAGCGACACCAGCGATAGCATACACACCAACGATACCAGGGAGAGCATATACACCAGCGATACCATCGAGAGCATACACACCAGCGACACTAGCGAGAGCATATACATATCAGCTTCTACATGGCTCCTTGTCATCTGCTGACGAGGCAATTTGTTCTTCCTTGACATCCCCCCTCAAGCGAGAGGGTAAGTCCTTTAGTCCGAGCTTACTTTGAAGGTAGACAAATATATCAAGGGGTAAAGGCTTAGTTAGGTAATCTGCCAATTGTTCTGCAGAGGGTACATATCTAACATGAAGTTGATCTTGAAGGACAAGGTCACGGATGAAGTGCACATCTATTTCAATATACTTAGTTCGTACGTGAAAGACAGGGTTAGCAGCTAAGGCACCTGCACCCATGTTGTCACACCAGAGAACAGGTTTACCCTTTGGAGAGAAACCAATCTCGGTTAACAGATTTTTCACCCAAATGATCTCGGTTGCAGCATGAGCAATAGCTCGATACTCGGACTCAGTACTGGAACGAGCCATTGTCATTTGTTTCTTAAATGACCAAGAAATGAGAGTCGGTCCAAGATAGAGGCAATAAGCAGTTGTAGATTTTCGATCATCAATACTTGAGGCCCAATCTGCATCAGAATAGGTTGTTAAATTGAGGTGATGGTTAGGCCAAAGTGGAGAGTCCCTACAAGATATCTAAGCACACGTTTGACAACTGACTAGTGAATCTCAGTAGGAGTTTTGAGGAATTGGCTAAGCTTATTAACAATGAAGGCAATGTCCGGTCTTGTATTAGTGAGGTATTGGAAAGCACCAACTGTGCTGCGATATAGAAATGGGTCATGGAAGGGTGTTCCAATGCTCAAGGACAGAGAGATGCCAGGTACTGCAAGGGTTGGACAAGGTTTTATATGGTTGATATTTAGTTTAGAGAGAAGCTCAGTTATGTATTGAGCTTAATGCAGATGTAGGCCGGAGGGTGTATAAGAGATTTGGACACCAAGAAATTTGTTGAGCTGTCCTAGATCTTCGAGAGAAAACTGTGTATGCAGTCGGGCAACAAGATGATCAATGTGAGTTGGATCACTGCCGGTGAGTATCAAATCATCTACATAGACTAGCAGCAGAGTGATGGAGGATGAGGTATGCATATAATATAGAGAAGTATCTAAGGAGATTACTTTGAAGCCGAGTTGACAAAGAGATGCTTTGAGCTCATCATTCCACGCACGAGGAGCCTGCTTGAGACCATAGAGAGCTCTATTAAGCTTGCAAACATAATGTGGGTGAGTTTTGCTTTCAAAGCCGGGGGGTTGAGACATGTAGAGAGTCTCCTTCAGCTTGCTATTGAGAAAGACATTATTGAAGTCAATTTGGTGAAATGGCCAGTGATGAGACACTGCCAAAGTAAGTACAATTCTAACAGTAGACATCTTAACAACAGGATTTAATGTATCAAAATAGTCAAAGCCAGGGTGTTGATGAAACCCTTTGGCAACAAGACGTGCCTTATACCGTTGAACAAGGCCTTGAGCATCACGTTTAATGCGATAGATCCATTTGCAACCAACAACAGTTTGATCAGATGAAGGAGGTACCAGTGACCATGTATTTGTACGTTACAGTGCAGCAAGTTCTTCATTCGTAGCTTCTTGCCACTGTGGAGCTGTAAGAGCCTGAGAGACTAAAGTTGGTTCACTCTGAGTAAGGTCTTCAATACGTTCAGCAACCCAAGCCTTGGGTTTGAAAATACCAGCCTTCCCTCTGGTGATCATTGGATGAGTGCCAATGAGGGGTTGAGTGGTAAGTTGTAGGGATTACTGTGGAGGGGAGGGTAGAGGTGTTATTAAAGGTGACACTATAGGGGATTGAGAAGTAGTTGAGAGAGAAAGTAATGGGCTAGGATGTGGGGAAGGTGAACTTGTGGCTGGTGTAGGAAAAGTGTGAGGAGATTGAGGTTGGATAGAGGGATTTGTTTCAGGTGAGAGTTGTGGAGAGGATGGATGGACAGGAGGTGAAGAGAACCATGTGGAGATTGATGGAGCTATATTTGTGGGAGTAGAGATTTGAAGGTTAGCAAAGCCTGTTTGGAATGGAAATTCGTCTTCATTAAATATGACATGGCGAGAGATGATGACCTTCCCATCCTCAATAAGACATCTGTGACCTTTGTGTATTGGGGAAGGGCCAAGGTAGACACATTTGCTGCTATGAAAGGCAAACTTATGGTGCTGGTATGGACGAAGGTGTGGATAGCACACACACCCAAAAACTCTTAGAGATAGCAGGTCCAATTTGCTTCCAAGTAACACTTCCATGGGATTGTGACTCTGAAGGATAGGAGAGGAAAGAGAGTTAATAAGATAAATAGCATTTTGAAAGGCATACCACCATAGGTGCAGTGGCATCTTAGCCTGTGCTAAGAAAGTAAGACCGGTTTCAACAACATGGCGATGTTTACGTTCAACTCGACCATTTTGTGCTGAAGTGTAGGGGCAGGAGACCCTTATTTGAATTCCAAGCTGATCACATAAATATGCCACTGCTTTGTACTCACCCCCACCATCCATTTGCAACATGTGAATAGATTTTTTGAATTGATTAAGAATAAAGGCTTGAAAGTATCTAAAGGCAATTGAGTGTCACTTTTCTGTTTTAACGGATATAGCCAAGTAAATCGACTACAGTCATCAACAACAACACATAGTATCTATATCCATCCGCAGAAAGTATTGGGGTTGGCCCCCATAGATTAGTATGCATTAGTTCAAAAGGTGTGCTTGCATGGGAAAGAGAGTCAGAAAAGGGTAAGGCATAAGACTTTCCAAACTGACAAGCTTCACAAAATGAATTCTCATTATCAGTAATTTGTAAGTTACATCCACTAATTACTTTTGACAAAACTTTAGGGGATGGATGACTAAGTCGCCTGTGGAGAAGCATTATGGTTACTATCCTGCTGGTTTGAAAAGTAAACTGACGTGATAACTCTTTGGATGGAGTAGTCAAGCGAGCATCTGGCAATCTTGAAGTAAGAGGTGCATTATTTATAGACTGGTTGACATCCTCCAACTGGTATAGCCCATCTTTAAGCCAGCCACCACACAAAAGTCAGCATGAAATTCAACCTTACCAGGTTCTTAGCTATAGCAAGCACATAAAGAATATTTAATAATGACAAAACACTAGAACTAGTAGGTATATTTGTATGTCCATAGCGAGATATAGGAAGGGATTTACCATTTCCAACCACTACTTTGTCATTACCTGTGTAGGCAGATGAGGATTGGAGGAAGCTTGGATTGCTTGGTGATGTGTTGAGGACGCCCCACTGTCTACTACCGTTGGGGTCAGCAACTGACTCAGGTGAAGCTACAGCTGAATGAGTAAGAAGAATAGAGTGTTCTATTCTTGACTTATTTGGTGGGAGTTGAGTGATTTAATACGGTTGTGAGTTTGGTCTGGGGTTGTTGAACTCCTTGTTGTATCTGAAGTAGCAAACATCAGCTGTATGCCCAAGTTTTCCCAAAAATTTGGCAGGTTGGTCTAGTTATGGATGCATTATTAACGACCAGGGCCCTTGTTGCGACCCTCTCCACCCCTAAAATTTGGTGTTGTGTCTATCCAGACAGAGTTTCGAGGGGTGTGCCGAAGGATATGGATTGATATTACGCACCACATGTTGGCTGAGGGTGGGCTGGGTGAGAGTGAGACATTAGCTATTCCGGTAATTCCTGTCTTGACAATAAGTTGATACTCAAGCCTTTTCTCATATGACAGCAGGTCAGATTGCAGATCAGACCAACGTGTTGTTTCTTTGCTTTGGATTACTACTACAACTAGGTTATACTCTTCATCAAGACCAACTAACACTTGTGAAGTCAGATTAGAGGAGGAGATGAGGGAACCTGCAAGGGCAAGACCATCAGCAAAACGTTTCATCATAGCAAGGTACTCACTCATTTTCAATGCGCCTTTGCGAGTTTGCTGAAACATTCTTTTGAGGTAATCTGTTTCAGCTCTGGATTGAACTCCAACCAACTCTTAGATTGCTTCCCAGAGTTCTTTGGAATTTTGAAAACCCATCACTTGTGTTGCTATCTTCTGGTTCATTGAATTATAAAGCCAGCCCAAAAGAAGCTGATCCACTGCTATCCAGGCATCATAAGCTGGATTTGATGGCATTTCGACATCAGGGACTGAGACAGTGGTTGGATCTACACTGGAGTTTTCACCGGATAGACCACTGGTTGGAACTTGAATAAAACGATCTGGGCAAGGAGTTTTCCCAATTAAATAACCTCCCAATTTGTAGCTTCTTATAATTGGCCACGCAAGATTCTGCCAAAGAAAGAAGTTCGACCTATCCATTTTGATGGATGTCACTTGGTTGAGAAGTTGATTTTGGGGAGGACCTGTGATGATTCCACTACTGGCAACTCTAGAAAAAAATAGGTGAGAAAAATTTTGTAGATGGTTGATTTGCCATAGCTTATCTGGTGCTCTGATACCAAGTCGAGCAGTTGTATGAGCTAAGCTTGAAGAAGAAAAAGTTGCAGTAGAAGATGAAGATCTGGGAGAGCAATTTCTCTTCCCTTTTCTGTATATTTGATTTCGTATATTAAATCTTTTCCCCACACTTAATACAGGGTAGTGATGTATAGATATATACACTTATGTTTTAGAATAAGGATAAAAAATAACTAACGAATCTTTTGTACAGCTGATAGAGAATAATTATATGCCAGAGGTTGTTAGGATAACATACACATTAGCATCAGCGAGAGTATACACACCAGCGACACCAGCGAGAGCATACACACCAGCGATACCAGCGATACCAGCGAGAGCATACACACCAGCGACACCAGCGAGAGCATATACATATCAGCTTCTACATGGCTCCTTGTCATCTGCTGACGAGGCAATTTGTTCTTACTTGACATGTTTGACAAGTTTTGATTTGTAAAATTGAGTTAGGTATATGCTTTTAATGAAATATTATTGAGTTATTCAATTAAAATAATTAATTGCATTGACTTTGGTAAATTAATAGTTTTAGTTTATAAACTATATTCAAAGTAAAAAAAAAAAATAATAAAAGAGTAGAAAAAGAGAGAACATACATAGGAAGAACGAAATGCATGTTAATGCGTAATTTTCGTGTCCAAGTTTCCAACCTTAGAACCCGGTAACAAGCAAGGGTATCAAAAATCCTTAGTAATTCTCATTAAATGACCCTCCTAGTTCTTAAATTTGAAAATTAGTTCTAAATTGTCCACGTTAAATTGATTACGGTTGGTTGGCTAACGGAAACGTGTAAGCTTAGACAATTTTAAATGACCTGAAAATATTTTTTATTTAATAGTTTTAAAGTGTCAGGTAGCTTTTTGTCCCTTTTCTTTTTTCCTCTCCTCTCTCGAGTTTTAACTCTTTTAAAAATTATGCTTATTTTTCCCAATGTTTCCAGGAAATATTCTTCTACCTTAAAAATACATTTGAATTTTAATTCAAAATTTAAAGACAACATCATATTTTTAAAAACTACTTAAAACTCCAAAAATGTGACTTAGTTCTTTAAAATGGTTTTTTAGGGGAAAAAAAGAATAGGTAATAAAGAATGAAACCAAGACTAATGTTTAAAAGACTAAAATCCAAAAATAAAAGAGAAATTATTAGAAATAACCTTCAAATGTTTCCTCCTTTCACAACTAGCACTCTTTTTTTAATTCATTGAAATAATTTTTCTAGGTCCTTCTTGGCCGAGATTGACACCAAGATATGAATTAAAAAAATTTCATCTTATATCCAACTATCAATTGTTTTGGGCTTTTTCAATAAACATTATCCCAGATGAATACCTATATTCACATTTTTTTTTTCAAATTTTGCAACTCTTACCTCTTTTCAAATTTTCTCCTATAATCTTTCCCAAATCTTATACCAAATCTTATATAATCTTGCAAATCTTACATCCAGTTTATGTTTTCACGAATTTCCAAATTGATTTATCTATAATCCGAATAAAATTATCAATTATCCTTTCAAATTTTCTCCAAATTTTGTAATTTTTTACTATATGATTTTTAAATTTTGAAAAGATCACAAAGATTAAGTTATATTTAGAAAAATTATGTAAATCTCGATCCTCATCCTAACCAAGATACCATCGAAAAAGTCGAAGAATCAATAGTTTGGATATTACATGAAAAATTAACATTTTATGTAAATTTTGGTGATCGATCTCGGTTGAGAATAATAAAAAAAGTATTTTAATGAATTTAAAAAAAGAGAGATTTGAAGAGTATTATTTTTTATAATCTCTCAAAATAAAGACAAAAACAATATAACTATCCAATGGAGTCTATGTTGCCAATGAGACGACATAAATTTTCTCACTACAATACAATATTAATAATAATAATAAATAAATAAATAAAATGTGGGAGTTTGTATAGTTTGTTTTTCCAATAGTGTATTTAAAATTTTTAAAAATAAATTAATGTTATCTTACCTTCTAATTTTAACTTTGAACGTTCATACTATCAACTAAAAAAATCAAGATTCAAGATGTTTTAGAGGCTAAGAATTAGAGATGGTTATAATTGACTTTTTAAATATTAAATAAATAGTTTTAAAATACTTTTTAAAACATCTAGAAGTCAATTTCAATATGTTTAAACATATAAAAAGGCATTCCAATAAAGTCAAATGGATTGAATTTTGAGATTTTGATATTTACTCACTTGTTTATGTGAAAAAAATGTGGCTTTCTTTGCAGTGAAATTAAGGGTGAATTTGGATTGATTTAAAAAAAAAATATTTTTCAAAAAACTAGTTTTTATTTAAACATTTTTTATTTAAACATTTTTTATTAAAACGGTTTAAAATATATTTCAATGATTGTCAAACATTCCATCTTTTTCTAAAACGATTTATTTTTAGACACTTAAAAATATTCCAAACACAATCCAAAGTTAACAAACTAAATGAGAGAAGACACTAGAAAATGAGTGAAAAGTGAGGGTACCTTAAAAGAAGTGAAGACTAGAGGGAAAATGACGGAAATAGCCAACCGTGGGAGTGGGTTTGGAAGGAATGGAAGAGAAGCATGGGTAAAATGGGAATGAAAAATATCTAATGAATCTTGAGCAGTATTTATCCTTTTGACTGGTTCTTGCGGGATCACTAGAGAAATCTTCGAGGTGCAAGATGTTGGTATATGTTCATAGGAAGTGAAAAGATCAATTGTTTTATTAATTATTAAATTAATTTATATTTTGATATTATTAGATTAATTAATAATTATAGAGGAGGCCGTTTCTATAACTGCCACCTCATGATCTTGTTAACCACTTATTTTACGTGAGTTAAGGAGAGAGACGTGAATGGAAAAAAATAACCACGACAGAAGATATGTAGATTGGTGGTTCATTTTTCTGCTTTCTCTCCTTAAAAAACAAGATTTTTAATATCTTCGTTTTTTGTACATCTTGAAACAATTTTGGCAAATTTGACGTTATTAAGTCATTTGCGAAGGAGATTCTTGAAGTTAGTAAACATATAAATGTTCAATAATTTTGACATATTAGTTGATCACATCAATAATCATGTGAGAAACTATTTGGTCTCTTGGGCACTTATTCAGGTTTGTACTCATGTGTGGTGAACGGATTTTTCATAAGGATCTGTCGAATTGCTAAGACAAATTATTACTTTTCTAGTTCTTGTTTCTTTGGTTTTGTGATGTGTTATTATATAAAACTTATCAATGTGACAAACTCTTCATCATTTTTAATTTTTTTGTTGTGTCCTTTAATGATTGCAAAAAGATGATTGTAACTCATATAAGTATTTATCAATGAGAAATTAAGTTAGTATAACACCAAATTTTATGGAAATTCGTTTTCGTAAAATGCTTTGATTGCACTCAAATATTACTTAAAAATATCAAATTTTACGGAAAAAAACCATTTTCAAAAGATGTTGTTTGCATCATAGAATTAAATTTTTGTCGATATGTCAATATATTCCACATTTACATGGATTTGATATCGACATAAATGGTGAATCGAATTCCATTATATCGTAGAAAAATTCATGAAACATAAAAGATAAACAACTAGATAATCGGGCATTGAAATAATGGGAGAAAGAAACGAACTTATGGAATGACTTCCATCGTCTTTCTATGTACTGAAATGACAACGATTTTAATGGTCACACAAGATCCTCCACCCTTCCATCCTTTTTAAGAGTAAAAAATATATAAATTGTTGTTAACCCTGTTGTGGAATAGGCTATTATTGCGAAAATTGGTGAATACAAAAATGTCATGTCAGGTGCATCTATCAGAATCGAACAATACCATTAATCCTCCATGGGAGCTCCCAGATTCCCCATTGAACCAATCAATAACAAGAGAAACGAGTGAAAGCTATCAAGGAGATGAAAAGCTATGTGAAGTAAAAGAATTCTAAAGGTTGCCCTCTCTCAACTGGATGTTGGTCCAACCTACTATAAGGATCCTGTATCCAGCAACCCACCCTAAAAAAGGGCATAAAAAAGTCTTATCTAGGTAAGTGTCACTAATGCATACATAACATAAATAATAGACATTTAAATTATTTTTTGTTTTTATAATCTTTCTAGAAATATCCATCGTAATAGATATTTTTACCCAATATTTTCGTCGATATCAACAATTTAAACCTTGGTTTGTACAAGATTTTTTAGAGAAACATGGTTCGTGGAGTAAACTTGAGCTTAAGTTGATTTATTTAGAGGTGGTTTGATCTCTAACACTTGATCCTCTTATTCTATATCTTGAATGTATGCTCTTGACTTGAAGAATACAACGCATGGATAGTTTAATAGGCATATCTTATATTTTGATAATAATATACCAATAATTTATCTATTTACAACAACACATGGCATTATTGGGATCTACCAACTTTTGTTTTCAATTTCAATTTTGAGACACTTATAAGCTCTTAATAGTCTCAAATTTGATTATGTTTAATCTTGTCATTAATTTATAAAATAACTTGACAATTTGTGTAATTGAGTAAAAAATTTTCATTCAACAAATGCTCTCACTTGTTTTTCTACAATCGCTTTTAGTATTTTACCAACAACAATGGTTTAAATTACTTCAAAATCATTTTCTGGCCTCTAAAATTAATGTAAAGAAAAAAGCCCTAATTTATTTTAGGGAGCTTTGAAAATATTCATCTTGCTCTTTTGTTGAAATCAATAATGGAATTTATAGGATGTTTAGGATGTTGAGTTGAATTACAAAGTTTAAAATTAATATGTTAGATTAAGAAAATTATGTTTGAAAAGTTGTTTAAATTGAAGTTAGAGGTATGTAGAAAGTAAGTGAAGAAGATGAAGTTCCTCAATAAATATATAAAAGATAGAGAGGAAAAAATGAAATTCTTTGATAAATGTACAAATTTCAATAATTAACCGTTAAATTTGGTAAAATTGAGTTATTTAACATTGATTTTATAAGTCAATAGACCAAACACCTTTTAATTTCTTAAAAAAAAAAATAAGTAGAAGATCTATCGTAAAGTAAAAGTTATGACACTTAACTAAATTAAAAAAAAAAAACTACGAGTTAAATTTGCAATAAAGGTTAAAAAAAAACTTGGAGTAAATCCGTAATTTAACCTATAAAATACTCACAAAATTCAAGAATAATAAAAAAAAGCCTTGTAAAATGGTGAAAGATTGTTAGTTGTGTTAAATTAAGAAGATCATGACCAAGACCAAGTGGTGCATGGATTGCGAGCGGAGGCCAAGGCGCGGGCTTGTGTTTTGTAAAGAATATTTTAAAGCCGTCAAAAATGGCGTGCGCGTATTGGACCGACACCGACCATAGTCCGTGGAATTTAAACAAGACCAAGACTTTTTACCGTCAACCCGACGACTAACTTGTCACTCTCTTTCACTACCATGTGGTCATGTTAAATTAATAACCTAACTGAAAGTTTTAAATCCATTGACTCCCATCTAATTAGTGCATTTTTTAAAATTTATTTACATAAAATAATAAAATTCAATCATTTTAAACTTTTACAAATTTCTGATACTAATATATATTGATATACATCTATCAATTTTTATCAATGATATATTTTCATCCATTTCTATCGTTGATAGATGCTTATAAAAGTATTGATGTTTTTGTTTCGATTTCTGTAAATAGTTTGAGATTTTTTTTATCTGTGAAAATTTGTCATCTAATTATATCGATATTTTAATATTTCTCTTTATAAATTAATTGACAATTATCATCGATATATCTTTTTATGGATTCAATTTGACACGAGAAGTGAATCGATATTTTTATTATATCGTAAAAAAATTTACGAAACACAAAAAATAAGCATAAAAATGCCACTAATATAAATAGTATAAATAATAAATATGTTAACTTATTTGAAAATCATAAAATGTTTATCTACTAATTTAATTTTTTTAATTTTTTTTTTATTTATAATCTTTCTAGAAATATCCATCAAATTTGACATTTTATCGACTTTTTTTTTTTAAAAAAAATTAAAACTTCGATATTTAATTTCCGTTGATATCATTATTTTAAATCTTCTTGATATGAAAAGGTATAATCTATCGATTTTAACGTGGACCATGAAATTTGTAAAAATTTTCCACCATAAAATGAATAATAAAGGTGAAAATAACGTATAAGTTCAACCCATAAGATTTCATACTCTTCTATCAGGTTAAATCAACCATCAATTCAAGAGTTTAATTGATTGACCATGGATTTAGTTTGATAAATACCTTTCTTTAGTTTTTTCCCCTCTTTTTCTTTCTTTTTGTTGTAATAAGTACAATAATATACTTTAAACCTTGCTAGTTTGCACCAACCTAAGCGTACACGGTCAGAAAAAGAATATTGACCTCTCGACAGAACTAAAAAAAATACTAATCTAGAATGAAAAGAAAATTTTTAGATTTTGAGTCTAATTTTTTATTTGGTATTCGAATTTCAAAATTAAAGTTAAAGATGTAAATCTTGAAACTTAAGAACCATAATAAAACAAAACTCAAACTTTTAAAATAAAATTCTAACCTTTGAAACTAATGACTAAATTAAAATTAGACTTGACTAAAAGTGCATCATTTTAAAACCTAATCCCCAAATAGAAATTAGGAGTTGAAACCTAGAACTAAAAAATTAAAAATATAAGGAAAACTATTTACACAAAAATAAAAAAATTTTAATTTTTTTTATAGAGTTTAATAAAAATATCAATAATTTTTTTTTCTATTTCTATAAATAGTTTAATATTTTTTCTATATGAAAATTTTCTATATATGTTATAAGTTTTTTTTTTCCTTCGTAAAAGCACTTTTGATCAATTTTAATAACCTTTAATTTTCATCACTTGAGGTAAGTTGGATGGGATAATTTTTTATATTACACTTTCAATTTCACTGATAAGTAATGTAATTAATGCCCTTAGGTATAGTTTTATTTTTTATTTTATTTTATTTTTAATATGTAAGGATAAATAACTCGAATTACAAACTTTATAGTTGGTAACATGCTCATATGACAGTTGAACTAGTTTTCATTTTTCATAATCTTTGTGGTAAACTTTTTTATATTTTTATATTTTGACAAGATAAAAGGTACAATTTTAAATCAAAATTTTAATTTCAAAATTGATATTACGAACTTTATGCCTATTGAACAATAATTATTTTGTGATTAGTTTCTTGCAAGTTGATAAGATTATTGGTATATTATTAGTAAGAGCAAAAACTGCTATAGGCTTTTTTTTTCTTTTTATTTTTTAATTAAAATTTTTAAATTAAGGTTTAGGTTTAGCATTTCTTTGACAAATTTTCAGTTGAACTTTGTATAATTTATTTGTCCGTTCCTAGTCATTTTTAAATTTAGTAAATCCATTGCCCATAAATCCCCAAAATAAATAAATAAATAAATAAATAAATAAAATGATCCATTTATTTTAAGTTTGAAAATAAAAATATATTAATATTATTTTTAAAACTAAATGAATTGTAGGTGCACATGAAATTATACTAAAAAAAAATAGAAATTATAATTAAAGAAAACATAGTTGAACTAAACATAATTGACATGTACTTTTTCTATAAAATAGAACCATATTCGTAATACGAATGCGGAAGAAGTCATGTCGATAATGGAGAGTCACTCTTTCCTATTAGATCCTGTAGAGCTCTTTGAGATTGTTACTATATTTCATGACATTTTTCAACTCTTGGGGTTGACATATTTCATCTTTCAATAGAAACGGACTCCAAATTCATTTGGAATCTTGAATGGAAGACTAGATACGCAAATGGAGTTCAATTATTTGTTGATGCTATTCAAGGTTTACATCTGAGTGGCTCAATCCCTAATTTTTGTGGACAAACAAACGGTGTAATTCGATTGCTCATGCTTTAACTTCTCAAACATGTTCATATCGACATTCTATTGTGGCTCGAAGACCACCCTCTTTGGGCGGATTTTGCTAATTCGCTCAAATTTTCAGTGTCTTTAATTTTTTTTCTCGGACGTTTTACTAAAAAAAAAATCACATTCATGAGTAATCCCCACCACACCAAGTAGAATCGAGTAGAGAGGGTAGTTTGGACTTTTTACATCCCAACCACCTTCACATTCTCTGTAGTCATAATGTATTTACACACACCAAGTCGTTTTATAACATTCTGCGTCAAGTAAGGGAAAATGAATCCTCATTTACTGGAAAAAGAAATAAAAAAGAAAAGAAAAGAAAAAAGAAAAAAGAAAAAACGTTGAGTCGGAAATTTTGCTAAACCTTTGCCCGTAAAAAAACCAACTGCTCAGTCATGTCGTGTGCCACTTCAATGTCCAAAAAGTAAAGAAGAAAGAAAGAAAGCCTCCACTTTGATCTTCGTCGCTAAGTTTCCCTCTCTTTTCCACCCAACAACAACAACCCTTTTGTCCACCGAATCCCCCCAGAAATACCCACAAAAAATGCGCCTCTTCTTTTGCCTAATCTCCGCCTTAGCCTCCGCCGTCGTCGTCGTCGCCGGCACGGCGGCTACCTCCCTCAACCATTTCCCTCTCCACAGAACCTTCCCCCACTTCCCAACTCCCCACTTCCACTCCCTCACAGCTCGCGACCGCCTCCGCCATTCCCGCCTCTTGCGACGACTCGCCGGTGGCATTGTCAATTTCTCCGTTAAAGGCTCCTCCGATCCTTTCGTTGGGTGCGTCGTGGTTTTCTTTGTTCGTCTTTGCTTATTTCGTGCAATTTTTAATTCTTTTCTCACTCTATGGTATTTACATGGCCAATTGATTTCATAGTCGTTCACGGATGATCGTCTGTCTTAAAAAATAACGAGAGGATGATAATTAACCTATTTTTGATGGTTTCTACAGAAAATCCAATTTGTTTTTATCTTAATCTTTTTCTTTTTCTTCAAGTTTCATGGAATTGAAATGTATTATGGCATAATTTGTACTGTCTGGTGATATTTAATTGGCGTTTTCGGGTCTTGGTTTTTGTAGGCTTTATTTCACCAAAGTGAAGTTGGGAAATCCTGAGAGGGAATTCAATGTGCAGATCGATACTGGGAGTGACATTTTGTGGGTCACTTGTAGTCCTTGCGATGGCTGTCCTCAATCAAGCGGACTTGGAGTAATGTTCTGTTTTCTTATGTTTTTGTTTCTTATTTCTCTGATTATATATTCAATTGAGCTTAAGTTCATCATGTTTAGCTTAATGAGGAGGTTTCATTGTTTACCAATAATGGATACCATAACTTCCTTGCAAAATGGAGAGTTTTTTGCTCGAATCCTTAGTGCTTATGGTGTTTTATCTGTACAGATCGAACTCAACTTATTTGATGCTACAAAGTCATCCTCTGCTAGGGTTGTTCCCTGCTCAGATCCAATATGTGCTGCAATTCCAACCACCAGGGATCAATGCTTATCTCAGACTGACCGTTGTGGTTACACCTTCCATTATCGGGATAGAAGTGGGACGTCGGGCTTTTATATTACTGATTCGATGCATTTTGACATACTTCTGGGGGAGTCAACGATTGCAAATTCTTCAGCCCCTATTGTTTTCGGGTGAGTTGATAGATTGTAGTTAAATGTTTTATACCTGTACAGGATTTTTGATTTGAATTTTGAACTGCTCAAAAGTACAAAGGGCGGAAAGGCACTCGAGTCTTAAGGAACTTTACCAGTTATTTTGGTTTAAACTTTCTCTTTTCAGCGAGCTATGATTTGGGTTACTTGTGAAGGTTGAAGTCATTGCATACTTATTAAGTTATAATATTGTGTAGACACACACACACGTGATTTCAGGGAAGAATGACACTGTTGGAGGGAATTTTTATTTTTTATTTTTTGAAAAATGTTTATCAAAACACGTTTTCACTGGGCTTTCCTTTATATATAAAGACGAAAACAGATTTTAATGCAGCCTCCCTAACTGCCTCCATGCCTCGTGAAGACTTAGGTATCATGTTGTGTATTACGAAGTTGGTAAACCCGTTGTAGATTTCAGCCCAAATATCATATTTGATATTCCAACCATCAGAAGCCATTGTATACGTCATGCCCCTGAGCTGAATTGTTATATTACCAATAATACAATATTTTGGGGCTGTAGTATATTTTGTCCTTGTTAACTGCAGAAGTAAAATTGGTCGTGAAATGCACTAGATGTTTATTTATCGAATTGAAAAAAAATTCTGCTCTACTTATCCACTCAACTTGATCTTTTGATTCCACGTGTGTTTTTATTCATCTTTGGTTGGGAACTTGAAATTACTGCTTTGTTTGGTTGTCAATGCAGGTGTAGCATATATCAGTATGGGGATTTGACTCGGGCAACCAAAGCACTTGATGGAATTTTTGGGTTTGGTCAAGGGGAGTTCTCAGTTATTTCACAATTATCTTCTCGAGGGATTACGCCTAAAGTATTCTCCCATTGTTTGAAAGGAGGGGAAAATGGAGGGGGTATCTTGGTTCTTGGTGAGATTCTGGAGCCCAGCATTGTTTATAGTCCACTTATTCCATCTCAGTATGTCCTCTATCTTGTGAAAGATTTGAGATATTGGTTCTACTTATTCTTTGTGATGTCCATGAAATTTTGGATCCTTATTTTCCCCCCAAATATTTCCTCAGAAGTATAAAACACAATGACTTTCATGAATGACTCCAATAGGATCCATCTTTGACCAGATCTGGTAGAGTCAAAGTTACCTTCATCACACACCACTTGTTTTAAGGCTAGATTTTTCAATTGGGAGGAACTAGAGATGTGATATGTTGATAATTCATACAAGTGCTCGTGAAGAGAATGTCATCTTGAAGCCAAAACCTCTTGTGACCACCATTCATGGAAATATTTCATGATTTTTTCACAATCAATATTTTAAAGATTAATTAGAAGTCTCTAGTTTGGAACCACATGACATTAAGATGCTGATTCGGGCTTTGGAAAGATGATATTACCCAACCATAATTTGAGGTTTTAAGAACTGGCATCATACATCAAAAGAGGGATGACCTCCATGAATAGAAGAGTTATGCCGAGTTTTGTCTTGATTGTTAAATATCTGAAAGTTTTTCATTGTTCTAACTAATGATGCCATATTTTGTAATTTTTCTCCACGATTTATGGCTGTTCTTGCTACATCAGGGGATGAATTCTACTTTAACATGGAAACTTATATAGAAATATTGCACTGTCCTTAACCGCCTTTGCCAATCGTGTCACTCTTTCAATGAGTTTTTGTTCATCTCAGAAAAACAATTTTTTTCTTTTGCCCGTTTTTTTTCTCTTGTATTTGTTCATTAGATATAAGAGATGCACATTCTAGATGTTTTAAATTTTAACATTTATGTACAACTTATTTATTTTTTAATTGAAATCAGGCCGCACTATACCTTAAATTTACAGAGTATTGCACTCAGCGGGCAACTATTTTCAAACCCCACTGTGTTTCCGATATCAAATGCGGGAGAAACTATTATTGACTCTGGGACAACTTTGGCATACCTTGTGGAAGAAGTTTACGATTGGATTGTCAGTGTGGTAAGTTTGTTTGTGTTCCTACCTGTCTCTTATTGTTAGGTTTGATTTCTTTGGGGAGTGGTTGGTGTTCCATTGCTTACTTGCAATAAATTTCATGATTATAATATATAATTATTGAAGGGATGATCCAACTAAACTGATATCAGTTGGTGTTGATTCAACATGATTACCCTTTGTGCAATAGTTTGTGAAAAATGGTATTCTACTGATAAATATGGTTTTATCATAATAGTTAGTTGCAACTCCAGTTATATCTCTGTTTAGGCCGTTCTTTCATGTTCAGTGCTGAGGAGTTGTTCTTATTTCATCTGTTGGAATGCCTTGAATATGTTATTTGGTGCCTTTGCATTTGTATTATCTGATATTTCTCTGTTATAATAAAACTACTCTCTCTCTCTGCCCTTTGACGTAATTAATACATTGTAGTGAATTGCGTAAAATTTTGTGTCGTTCTTTACTATTAACATTTTCTCGCTTTCTTTGCTTGTCGATTTCATTTCTGACATAACATCATCAGCTATTTATGTCTCCTTCTGATCTACTGTTTGCAAACTGCATGGTGGTGGAAATTTTAATAATGCTTTCATCTACATGCACTGATTCTGATTTTACTGTTGCTTATTGTAGATAACTTCTGCTGTTTCTCAATCAGCCACTCCCACAATTTCAAGGGGTAACCAATGTTATCGAGTCTCTACGAGGTGTGCAACTTAACCAAATAATATGGGAAACTATAATTAATTTTCAATGGGAAGTGTTACTTTGTTTCTTTTCTTTTTTCAGGTACTAAATGATTACACGTTTTTATGTTTAGTATAGCAGAAATATTCCCTGAGATTAGCTTTAATTTTGAGGGTATTGCAGCCATGGTGGTGACACCAGAAGAATATCTTCAGTTTGACTCCATAGTAAGTTGCTCAATAATTTTGCTAGCACATGATTTCGGATATTTTCATTTCATCCATCCTGACTTCTGGAAGATTTAGATATTGAATTATGGCATATATATAATGCAAAACAATTTATCTTGCAGGAACCGGCTTTATGGTGCATAGGTTTTCAGAAAGCTGAGGATAGAACAAATATTTTAGGAGGTTAAATTCTGAATCTAGTCTCAAATTTCCTATATAAAAAAAAAGTGTCTCAAATTAGAATGCCTTTACTGTTAAACATACTAATAATCCTAATATATCTCTAACTAGGGTTCTCACAAATTCCATGCTCAAACAGCCTCAAATTCCTATTATTTTTTTTGTCAAATTTCAGAACTCAAATTCAAATTAAAAAAAAAAAAAAAGAAAAAGAAAAACAACCAAAGGAACTTGAGTAAGTTGTTGTTTGTGCCATGAAAATAATGAATAGTAAACACAATCAACCATATGATTATTGTTGATGAACTTCCTCTTCATTTTCAATGACAAACACTCCTCCATTTTGTAGATCTTGTTTTGAAAGATAAGATCATTGTCTATGACTTAGCTCGACAACGGATTGGATGGGCGAATTATGACTGTAAGTTAGACCAGGTCTTGAATGCATAAAGTATTTCCCTCCAAATCATTTCTGAATCAAGACAACTGCTGTTTGACAGGTTCATCATCTGTAAATGTTTCTGTAACATCTGGGAAGGATGTTTTCATCAATGAAGGACAGCTGAGTGTAAGCAGCTCCTCAAGAAAGCATTTCTTTCAGCTGCTCAACATTGTTATTGTATTACTAATACATCTAAAATTGTTCTGAAGTCCATTTTTGTTGATAACCCTGAGGGTTCTCATCTTCATTATTTGCGCTAGCTGCATTCGTCTGGCCAATCTGTATTTTAAATGTTTGGTCGGGCTGCTTATCAAGGGACATTCACAAATGTTCCCGTGCTGCCTGCATCTTATGTCTGGCTCAATGCAGGTGTCCTTTTCTTTGAGCTCGTTGTTCAGCTGCTACCCGTAAAAGGATCTGCTCTTAGGTGAGAGCTGTACATTTTGAAATTTTTGTCAGATCTCTGATAGTGTTTCTAAAGAAAATGGGTTGTCAATGACCTTTAGATTAGAGGTAGAAATAGAGATTGAGAGAGCTTGCGTCGCTGTATGCATGATCTATTAATCAAATAGCATCTGATTAATATGTAATATCAGCTGTTATTTTGTTTTGGCTCATCTCGACAGTCACGTGTCATTTGATTCAAACCATCGATAATTTGGCTAGAAGTACTGATTTCAAAAGTTATTTTGACTTCTTTTAGACTTTCAGCAAAATATGAGCTTTTTCTTCGTATTTCCATTGACCCAAAACTTGCAAGAATTTTAGTACGGGTAGAGCACACCTACTTTCTCTTATAGTTTTTATCCAACCATCCAATTAAGAAATATTTCATCCTTCATTTTGTAGTTGAAATAAACACTTCATTAATGTATTTAGATAATGAGATTGTTGAACGATTAGGAAAAACTATAGGGGTGCAAGGACAAATCGAAAAATCCGAAAAAGTGACCGAAACTGATGATTCGGTTTATTACCAGTTCGGATCAAAGGTTTGGTTTTCACATTTCAAAAACTGATTAAAACGGGTCAGTTGCGGGTTTAGAAGTGAGTAGACATAATATAATCAAGCCAATTGAATAATTATATTTATACAAAAATGGATTGTTTTACCAACATAAACACGCGGCTCTAATGGCAATGCCATTCAATTAAATACTCGAGTGTGTGACTGTGCCAGCCTTTTATTTTGAATATGTTTACACACAAGTGTCGCTTTGGGCTTCAATTCAATAATATGAAGTGGGCTCATGGGCTTGCCTTTGGAGAGACCAAAACTAAGTCATTAATAATGTGAACCCAAAAACCAAACCAAGTAAACTGGTTTTCATTGGCTTGGAGTGGTTTGGTTACATGGTCCGGCGTTTGGTTTTGGTTCAAGGTTCGAACCGATTGGAATTGAACCACTTACACCTTGATAGCAAAATACATTTCTTACTAAGTATGATGTAGTTCGACATGAATTAAGACAAAAGTTGGTGGACATGTGGGGCTTAAGTAGAGGAGATATTCATGAATGAATCGAGAACAATGAGGAAAATAGGAAGATATGCAAGTGTGGTTAAGAAATGATTAAAATATTTGATAGTTATTACTTAATACTAACAAAGTGTATCTTATTTCTGATGACTCAATGATAGAAACTTCAAAGTTAAGAGTGCTTGACTTGGAAAAATCCTATGTTGAATACCTGAAAATTCTCAACAATACATGTTGAAAGAATCCATGTCGAGTTGTAGGGACAATTTTCATTCTCACACAACCCTTGCAGTTTCCGTTACATCCATCACCTTCCCAAGAGAAGCGAGAGCCTTTTATTATTATATTTATTGCTATTTTTTTATAAAAAAAATTGAAATTCATTTAAACAATCAACAAACCACCAAAAAAAAGAAAAAAAAAAACAAAAACTACTCCCAGTCCCTCTCAAGGTAGAGAGATAAAATAGAAAAAGGAAAGACATCTTTCCAAAACCTAGAGGACTCCGAAAGATGCCAAAGCAGCTAAAGTATGAACAGTCTTGTTCTCCTCTCTAAGAATTTTACAAAAAAGGGAAACATTGACATGACTTTTCTCCTAATGTTGAAGTCTGATTTCAAGTCATTTTAATTAAGTGTAGCTACATTGTCTAGAGCTTTCGATTTATTTCAAGTGTGCAGACGGGTCCAATAAAATCATGTTGAGTTGTTGACAAGAACATAATTTAGCGGTATTACCTTTTTGTTTTGAAATGTGAGATTAAAAATTAAACCTTCATACTCCACATTTATTTTTTGAAATAATTGAGAGACGGTTAAGATAGATTTAGATCAAATGAGAAAGGAATGTAAAACATGTGAGGGAAGTACTTTAATTTGTTCAATTTTATACTTTTTACTTAATGCAATGAATAAGATATATGGACAAAAAGAAAAGAGAAGTCTTTATCATTCATCATTCTTACATGTAGCTAACACACCTTAAATACATTCAATAGTTTCTCTGCCTCATTTATTGACTTGTGTTTGGTGTTTTTCTCCTCTATTGTACTAAAACCATATAATAACTTAATTTTATTGATGGTTTCAATAAAGAAACAAAATTATAACGTCCAGAGTAAATACTAATCATTAAAAAAAATTTGTTTTCACACCTTGAGTTACTATCTTGGATTTAAGAAAACAAAAATTTGATGTAGAGATTTGAGTTTGATGGTAACAATATGATAGTTTAAAGGTTTGATTGGAAAAACAATAATTATTCACATTTGTTTGTCCAATTTGCAATCTTTTAGTAAGCTTATTGATCAAATTGAGAATTCGATTGAAGGATTGAAATCTATATCTTTTAAGTGTCTTGAGTATGTTATCTGGCATTACAGGATTTTAGATTAAAGATTTAGAAGGGTATCATATATAAACTCTCCAATTCCATTAGTGGTTAACTATTTGTATTTTTTTTTTGTATTCTCTTCAAAATAATAAAACCGTTCTCTCTCTGTACCCGTGGATCAAGCTAAAATGTTGTTACTGAACCACATAAATCTATATATTGTTCTTTACCATTTACCCTTCCCTTGTTTGTGGATTTCATGTCTGTCACTACAATATCATTCTACAATTTTGAATATATCTCATTGGCTCAATGATTAGTTGGCCCTAGGCTCATATTTAGTAAGCTCAAATTATTAGGGTGTAAGTGGTTCAATTCCAATTGTTCGAACCTTGAACAAAAACCGAACGCCGGACCGTCTAACCAAACCACTCCAAGCCGATGAAAACCAACACTTGAGTATTTAATTGAATGGCATTGCCATTAGAGCCGCGTGTTTATGTTGTTAAAACAATCCATTTTTGTATAAATATGATTATTCAATTGGCTCCATTATATTATGTCTACTCAATTCTAAATCCACAATGGACCCGTTTTAATCAATTTTTGAAATGTGAAACTGAACCTTAGATCTGAATGTATAATAAACCGAGTCGTCATTAGTTTCGGTCACTTTTTTGGATTTTTCGATTTGTCCTTGCACCCCTATAGTTTTTCCTAATCGTTGAACAATTTCATTGTCTAAGTACATTAATGAAGCATTTATTTCAACTACAAAATGAAGGATGAAATATTTCTTAATTGGATGATTGGACAAAAACTATAAGAGAAAGTAGGTGCGGTGTACCAGTACTAAAATTCTTGCAAGTTTTGGTTCAATGGAAATACGAAGAAAAAGCTCATATATTGCTGAAAGTCTAAAAGAAGTCAAAATAACTTTTAAAATCAGTACTTCTAGCTAAATCATCGATGGTTTGAATCAAATGACACGTGGCTGTCAAGATGAGCCAAAGCAAAATACCAGCTGATATTACATATTAATCAGATGCTATTTGATGAATAGAGCATGCATACAACAATGCAAGCTCTCTCAATCTTTATTTCTACCTCTAATCTAAAGGCCATTGACAACCCATTTTCTTTAAAAACACGCCCCTTATCAGAGATCTGACAAAAATTTCAAAATGTACAGCTTTTACCTAAGAGCAGATCCTTTTATGGGTCGCAGCTGAACAACGAGCTCAAAGAAAAGGACACCCGCATTGAGCTAGACGTAAGATGCAGGCAGTACGGGAACATTTGTGAATGCCCCTCGATAAGCAGCCTGACCAAGCATTTAAAATACAGATTGACCAGGCGAACGCAGCTAGCATAAATAATGAAGATGAGAACCCTCAGGTTATTAACAAAAATGGACTTCAGAATAATTTTAGATGTATTAGTAGTACAATAACAATGTTGAGCAGCTGAAAGAAATGCTTTCTTGAGGAGTTGCTTACACTCAGCTGTCCTTCATCGATTTTGAGAGGTATTTAGTATTTTCTAAGGAAGAAATGGTTGCTTCATATCTCTCAGATACTGAAACTAGACGACCTCTTCTCTTACTTGCTTGATCGTTGTGTACGGTCTCTCTTCCTCCTTCCCTCTACCAAATCCGATCAAAGCCCATACTTTGGATTCTCACTCCAAGAATACTAAGCGCTCTGAGTGGTGTTATCTTCTCCATTTCTTTTTGTCTGAGTGGTGATTGTTCGAGGTAAACGGTTGGGTTTCAGACTCGTTGTGAAGGAGAAATACTCATCTGGTATGATTTCTTGATCTCTTTAGCATTATGAATGCATATTAGTATGTTTTGAATGTATATGTGGTAATTCTGTCACAATGAATTGGAAAGATCCGCTTCCGCTCGTAGAAATTCTTGAATAAGAGTTCCTTCAATTGGTATCAGAGCACTCGATTTTCTGATATTCCAATTCATTGCTGCATAAGAATTGCAAATACATTCTTGGTGGGTACATTTTTATACTGTTTAATCTTTAAATTGAAGTGGTTGTGTGGATTTATGGATGTTTTCGTGGATGTTAGCCTCAGTTTGTTTTAATTCTTTTACATTTGCGGTTGTTTGTAAAGGCCCTTGCATTTTTTGGGCATTAATAATCGTTATTGAGTCTGTATTCAAAGTCTGTTTCAGTTTTGAATCGTTCGCGAAGAAGATCGGAACAAGCGTTGCAGTTCTTCGAGGAAGGAGACGGTCAACTGTTGATCGCATCGGTTAGACGGTGGAGTATGCGATCGCTATTGATCGCATCAGTTAGATGATGGGGTATGCAATCAAGTGTTGATCGCATCGTACAGTCGATTGGGTACGCGATCGTGATGATCGCATTGTGTAGACGATCAGGTAAGCGATCAATCGACGATCGGTTACGCGATCGCTGTTGATGACGATCGGGTAAGCGATCAAGGGTTGATCCCATCATTTTGATGATCGGGTACGCGATCGCTGAGTATCGGGTCGCGGTGACGATGGGATGCTCGCGTATTATTTAACGCGCGTGTGCACTAAACGATCGCTTAGTAACGAAAGGTAAATCGTTTACCCGTCGACGCTTTAATTGATTGCATAGACGATCGTTTTGGTCAGCAAGCTTCATTGCTTAGTAACTGACTAAACGATCGCTTAGTAACGCAAGGTAAATCGTTTACCTATTGCCACGTTAAGTGATCGCATAGACAATCGTTTTGGTCAGCAAACTTCATTGCTTAATAACTGACTAAACGATCGTTTAGTAACGCAAGGTAAATCGTTTACCTGTCGCCGCGTTAAGCGATCACATAGACGATCAGGCTTCGTAGCCTCGTTGTCGTCTACACGATCGTTTAGTTTTGCAACGTAAATCATTTACCTGTCAGAGCGTTAAGCGATCACATAGACGATCAGGCTTTGTAGCCTCGTTGTCATTTACGCGATCGTTTAATTTTGCTTCTATCGTCTAGTGCGCACTGGAC
>NC_052351.1:32177430-32201581 GCF_009727055.1 Benincasa hispida | reverse complement strand
CCCAACGGATGGTGTTTGGATAGGTCAATATCAAGGTGGATGGAGAGAGTGTTCATAGTAAGTGGGAGCAGGAAGTGCGACAACATATCCCTCGACCTCCCTCGTTGGATTGAATAAAGTTTCTGCGCATCGCCTCGTGGCACCCTGGGTGTGTCCCCCTATAGGATGGCTGTTTTGTGCGTTTCTTTATTTGATCTCCTGTAAGAGGATAAGGTTACTTAGTTTCTTGTCCTAATCTGTCTTTTTCCCTACAGTGAGTGCATTAGGGCGGGATTCTGGGGACGAAAACGAAGGACTACACTTACGTAGGATTGTTAAGGGTTAACTATTCTAGACCGAACAAATGGTGGCCATTAGGTTTAGTTCCAAGAGTTATTTTTGCCTAATGGTTGAGAATGTCTCATCCCAGTGAAGGGATATCCGTTCACTCCATCGGTGACATTTGTCCTGCCTCGCTGAGGCATCATTGCAAAATAGAAGTCTTTTCACTTAGGGTACTTGGAATCTGTTTTGCTAAAAATTAATTGGTTAATTAAAAAAATATGGTTTTTGCAAAGTCTTATAAAAGGTTATTTGTTTTTTTTTTCAGCAACGATTTTTAATGGCATCAACCACTATCAATTTGCTTAGCGCCGAAAAATTGAATGGCCAAAACTATTCAAGTTGGAAACATATGTTCACGACGATACTCATCATCGAGGATCTGAAGTTTGTTTTTACGAAGGAATGTATTCCTATTCCACCTCAAGAGTTCATAGTTAGCTCAGGATTAAGATTGAGTTACCTATGTGATCTAGGTGAAATAGTTAGTCTTAAACAGTAAACAGTGTTATAAAATAAGAGTGACTTATTTCTTGGTCCTGATCTTATGCAAACTCATTACATAGGACGCCCCCACTCCTCATGTCATAACATGTACGAATTAGGATCACATCGTATGTAGCACTTTACAACTCTTTGTAACAACTACAGAGTAGGCCGCATCCAATGGTGTTACCAGAATAAGGTACCCAACACGTTTACTTGGAGATGTTTACTAAACGATGGAGCTTCGCTCGATGGTTCAAGACCCGATTCGCTTGTGAACCGGTTTGCTCCGTGGAATAATGTAATAGATAGAATTTTCATTCCGGTTTTGTGGTGGTTCATCCCGGTCCATTAATCTATGGTTTTATACATGTGATGTATGTTTTTTATGTCCTATGGTATGTACATATAGAAAATCCTACCTTAGGTTATGCATTGGTAATGCATCTTCTCTTTATTATAAGTGGTATGATTTAGAGAAGCATGATTTAAATTACGTAAGTGCATGCTCATGCATCATATAATATAAGAGTTATATTTATGCATGCATTATTTATTAAGCGTTATATTTAATTTATAAGCGTTATAAATACCTCGTTATGTGGCAATGCATATTTTAATTGTTTCTTTTATAAAGGTTATAAAACGAATTTAGAATTAAAATCAATAATAAAAGGTTAAAGTGTAGCAAATCTATCTATAATGGATCTTTTGTCCAAGGCGAGTTCTGTTTAGGTTGGGGTATTTAAGGTGACGGCAACGAAACACCTCTACCTGGGAACCTTCCTAGAAAGGCGAATTAGATAGATTTGATGCATGCATGCAAGTTAATGACAGTTCATTAAAGAGTTTAATGTGACTACTTGAACTTGTTTTATTTCAAAGACAAAAGTTATTTTTTAGCAGACTTAATAAATAACTTAGATTTTAATCAGTAGCCGGATTGTCTAGGTTAATGAACCCCTAGGTAGAACATTTGGTGGGAGGTACTTGAGGAATTTTTTGCTTCATTTAAACCTCATGCGTTTCTCCTTCATAGTCTACACCGCGAGATCTATCCTCGGCCTTGTGACACCCTGGGAGTGTCCCCCTAAAGGATGGTGTTTAGGTAGGTCAATATCAAGGTGGATGGAGAGAATGTTCATAGTGAAGGAAATCAAACTCGAGATTTTCATGAGCAGCAGAAATAAGATCATTCCAAATTACAAACATGAATGAACATTACAATTACAGTCGTAAAACAAAACATGCAGTTATGCAATTACTACAAAAATTACAGCATGAACAACTACAAATGAATAAGGAAAAATCTCTACGAACATTTGTAGACTCGTCTCCATGCTCCTTGCTCACAAACGCTCAAACAAAGCAATCTCGAACACTCGAACAACATGACTACAACTTTACATGAACACTTCGCGCTCGTCCTCAGTGATCGCCTTGGTCACAAACTCCTCAGCAACACGAACAGCCTTTACAGAACCTCGATGGTGTCGAGTTGAGTATGACACCACCAAAAAGGTTACCTTGGTATTCTCGGTGCGAGAATCCAGAGGGTGGGCTCTGTTCGGACTTGGATTGAGGTAGACGAAAAAGGAATGAACAATCATGTAGATGATCGGGCAAGTGGAAGAACACAGAAACTTAACGTATAGGTCAATGTCCAATCGTTTAGCTAAAGCTAAGCGGTCGTCTAACAAAAGCTAAGCTATCGTTTAGCTCATCGTTTAACTCAGTGTCTGTCGCCTACAAAACACTACACGATTGTTTACTAAAACACGTTGTCGCTTAGTAAATCAGTATTTACTTGACAAGCGCCGTGAGTTTCTTTTTGCCAAGAGAAAAGACTCAAGAAACAATTTTGCAACGTTTGTAAAAACTTTTCAATACTTATTAAAATTAGGAATTTTTTTTAACTCACGGTTACCATGAAAATTCAATAACCACCCACTCAATTGGTTACTAAAGAAAAAGAATTAATTATCCAATAATTAATATTATTATAAATATAAATGATAACCAACTTATCATACTATATTTATAACCTATAGTTTTAATATTTCATCTCATGAAACATATAAACTATAGTTCTTTTTCTATTCCATGGTACTTAATATAAATTTCATTTACATCAATCCTCCACTAGATGTATCTCATACACTATACCGATTATATCATATATAATCAAAATACCTGTTGTCAATTTGAACATTTCAAATCAACACCAAGAACTGATCCTCAATTGAATCCATTGAGCTACCAAGGGGACCTTATGGACCCGTAGCTTGAAACTCCAACGATACGTGAATAACTGGCTAAACTCTTTAGTCACAGGATCCACCATCCATTAACTACCAGGCACTCTACTAAAGACTGACAGTTGAACTCTCCTTACCATAGATATATTATGTGTTCATCTTAACCAATCAGCAGTGCGACAACCCTTCACAGATCGCTCTCAAAGGTAGGACAACCCTCAAAGGCATGATTTCCTAGAACATTCAGGATTGAGGTCGTGTCACCTATAGTCGTTTAGGTGAGATGAAAGTTTCTAGTATCAACGACGTTATATACAAAGTTTAATCATCTCGTGGTCCAGGTTTTATATAAACTCTTTGTATAGAACACCCCTGCTCACACGTCTCCACATGAATGGTTAGGATCTACCATATGTAGTAGTTTATAACACTTGCAAACCTTTACAAAGCAGATTGTATCCGTAGTGTCACCAGGATCAGGTATCCCACCTTAATCCTTATACTACATACCTATTTAGATTATCACTAAAGGCATGATCCACTTGTATATCACATATACATGCTTAAGTTCATATAAGATAACCAAGGAGCTTTGTTTATTGGATATGAGTAAATGCTAGAATTAAATAACAATTATTTTATTCATTAAACAATGTGTATCTTTACAAAACAACAAGACTCCGGGAGAATTAGGTCATCAATTCTAACACATTGTAAGTGGGAGTGAAAAATGCGACAGCATGTCCCACGGTCTTTCTGGTTGGATTAAATAAAGTTTGTGCGCATCGCCTCGAAGCACCCTGAGAGTGACCCCCTATAGGATGGTTATTTTTCACGTTTCTTTATTTTATCTCCTATAAGAGGATGTGCTTACTTAGTCTCTTGTCCTAATATGCTTTTTCCCTACGGTGGACACATTAGGGCAGGACTCTAGGGCCGAAAACGAGGGGTTACAATTACGCGAAATTGTTAAGGGTTAACAGTTCTAGATCAGATAAATGGTGGCTATTAAGTTCAGTTCCAAGAGTTGGTTTTGCCTAATGGTTGAGAATGTCTCATCTTAGTGAAGGGACATATGATCACCCCACCAGTGATGTTTGTCCTGCTTCGCTGGGCATCATTGCAAAATAGAAGTCTTATCACTTAGGGTACTTGAAAACTGTTTCGCTAAAACTAATTGGTTAAAAATGTGGTTTTGCAAAGTCTTATAAAAGATTATTCGTTTTTCAGCAATAGTTTTGAATGGCTACAACCATTATCAGTTTACTTAGCGCTAAAAAATTGAATGGTCAAAACTATTCGGGTTGGAAACATATGATCACAATAATACTCATCATCAAGGCATCAGTAAAGCTGAGAAAGTACTCATAGCCTCCTCGAACTCGCACATTCATAGGACCGCAAAGATTAGAATGTACTAATTCTAAAGGCTCTTTGGCTCGATAACATTTTCCAATAAAAGGTCTTTTAGTCATCTTACCCTTAAGGCAAGATTCACACACTGGTAAAGAATTTTCTTCTAGCTCGCTTAGAAGGCCATTCTTCACCAATCTCTCAATCCTATTGAGATTGATGTACCCTAATCGAAGGTACCAAATTTGGGCATTTTCTTTTAGAGAAACTCGTTGACATTTAGATTGAGTTACGATAGATTTAAACATCTCTATGTTATGAAGGGAACTTAAAGCTAACAGTCTTAGCACATACAAGTTATTTTCCAGTTTAGCTATACAAATTTCAAAATCATCCTTATGAATAAACACTTTATTCAATTTAAAAGAAAGAGTGTAATTGCATTGTAACATACATTTTACAGAAATAAGGTTCCTTTTTAGTTCAGGACTACAAAGACATCTTTTAATATAAGAAACTTATTCTGTAAAGTTAACTGGATGTCTCCCACTGCCACAGCTGAGACGACATGCCCAATGCCTACTGGCAATGTCATCTCACCAGCCTCCAGTTGTCGCCAAGATCTAATCCTCTGAAAAGAAGAACAAACATGATTAGTGGTGCCCTAATCAATTATCCATGCTGAATCATCATTCTCCACTAAACAAGTTTCTAACATAAGTAAATCACATTTACCTTTTTCTGCCTTGGCTTTAGCTTTGGTTGCCTTCCTTTCTTTTTGATAGCGAGGACAATTCCTCTTCCAGTGTCTGTCTTGTTTGCAGTGGAAACATGTTCATTTTTTAACTGGCAGTGGACACTTTTTCTGGGCGACAGGTGGCGGGTTAACAGGCGTTTTCCCTTTCCCTTTACGACCCTTCTTCTTCTTCCCCTTTCCAGAGTTAGAAGTTGAAAGTGCAGACTTTGAACCCTGGAACGTAGTTTTGTACCATTGTGGACGAACTTAGGCACAAAAGGTCGAGAAAGAGTCCGAAAAGGAAGAACTTTTGATTTCTACAAGTGGAAATCTGCTATGACTAAAAATTTGGACGAAGTTTGGTTCAAAAGGTACTTATGAACCTGAAAAGTAGTTTTGTACCAGTGTGGACGAACTTTGGAACAAAAGGTCGAGAAAGAGTTCGGAAAGAACGAACTTTGGATTTCTACAAGTGGAAGTCTGCTATGACTAAAAATTTGGACGAAATTTGAAGTTTCTTTAATACATACAAGTTATTTTCAAGTCTAGCATAACAAATATGAACACCTCTTGAAAAATCGAACACTTTATTGATTCGAAAAGATACTTTATACATATTTTCTAACATAAAAAATATGGAGATCAAGTTTCTTTTCATTTTGGGTACATAATATACATTCTTTAAGAAAATGAAAGATTCTCCAAAATATAACTTGATGTCTCCCACTACTTCAGTTGAAATGACTTCTCCTGTTCCAACTTTGAAAGTCATTTTGTGTTCTGAGAGTTGAGTCCAAGAACTAGTTTCCTGTAGAAAAGTGCAAACATGGTTAGCATGCCTAAATCTAATATCCAGGTTAAGTAAGAACTTTCCACCAAGCAGGTTTCAATTACAAGTAAATCTAATTTACCTTGTTTCTTCTTTTATGCTCATTTTTCAGCTAGATATTTTGGACAATTGCATTTCCAATGCCCGTCTTCTCCACAATGAAAACATTTTCCGTTAGCAGCCTTTAGGACCCTTTCCTTTATTCTTCATTTGGATACTTTTATCTTTAAAAGAGGAAGGGGCAAACTTTTTGTCTAAGGCTTTGTTCCCGAAGATAATCCCTTCATATATTTTTATAAAACAACATTTGCTTTACTTTCTTTTAATTTCATCATCGATTTATAAGTCTGGAGTTCGTTCAATAGAGTAGTCAGGTTGTAATTAATCTTATTCATTACAACATTATTTACGAAGGTCAAGAAGCTCTTCGAAAGAGACTCAAAGATCATACTAACTTGATAGTCTCATCTATGATCGCGTCGTGAGCTTCTGCAATATTAAAATGGACCATCACTTCCAGGACATGCTCTCTAACAATGGTCCCATCTTTCATGCGTGAGTTATGACCATATTTTATAGCCTCATGTCGTACTGAAGATGACAGTTGCCCGAATATCTCTTGCAATGATGCCATGATTTCACGAGCAGTGGACATGGTTTCATGTTTCTTATTGAGCACAACAGATATGCTCATCAAGATGTAGGCTCTCGCATTCTCATTAGCCCTTATCCATCTGTCATAAAATTCTTGAACATTTCGATTAGTATTTGAATCAGGAAGAGGAGGACATTCCTCTGTTATGTTTGATTTCCTGTTAGAGTAACATTCTCCATTGAATTTATCGGAAGCAAGAAGTTATATAATTGAGTTTGACATTGTTGAAAAATAATCAAATTCTATTAAACTTATGCATTTAAATCTAATTTTAGCAAACGTAATAAAGTACCCATATTTTTTATTTATTTATTTGCAACGATACTTTAGTGGGTTAGGATAGATGTTACCGAGGGGCAGTCAAATACTCTTTCACTGAAACAAGACAATCTTGACCAAATACTATATCCAGAATGACTCTTATTTCTATAGTAGTTTGGTTACTATTTTCGGTTAAGAACTAACATTTAGTAACTCTTGTAAGTGTGACCCGCCATTTTCAGATTTTATACAATGGTATGAACATGCCCCCAAATTGGAAGACAATGTTCAAGACGGAACTATAAAACCCTATTCATTTCTGAAGCTTGGGTTATTCTGAATCCTATGTTACAATCCTCCGAAGGGATCGCCGTGGTTAACGACTAGTTAGTGCCGCTTAAAAACGACAGCAGGTGCAACATAGGAATCTAACAATTCAAACTAATGGAGGAGATCGTAGGATATGCCGACACATTTCCTTCACCCACTTACTATGAACTACTTCCCCTATTCACCTTGATATTAACCCATGCAAACACTTTTCAAATAGAGTGGTCGTGGTAAAAGCGACAAGAAGCTGGACATGGATCTCACGGTATGAACTATTGGGGATGTGAGAGCTAAAAACGAAATATTGTATATATTTTTAATCTCCCACTAAACTGTTCTAAATGTTTGGGTATTCTTTTATTTAGGTATATTTCAGTTAATTTTAAACAACCTAAGTCTATATGATTTATCCAAGTATAACGTTTATATTTGGATTTAAACTTACGATGTCTAGGTGTTAAACCAATTGTAAACCTCAAACCGCTCACACAAGTTCATAAAACCTATTAACAACGCTCAACATTTCGGTCATAATCCTCAGATAGGAGGTGTTACGTAAGCCGTCAACTTAAATACCTCTAGCCTTAGACAGGATTATGAACCGATTGAGTTCGTAGCTGTATTTTATAAGATAACGACCTATTTTAACTACTAAAAAAAGTTTTTAACGTAAATGAGCATGCTGATAATATTTGTTACGGATTTTAGTGTCTAATATTATTTTATAACAATTTATAAAACAATAGACATGCTATCCATCCATAACTTGCATCAAAAGCATTTAAAATTAACATAACACTTATATTAATATAAGAAACCCTTAAACATGTATACTATCTATTATAACTAACTTATAACATCATATTATGCACACAACATGCTTTCCTATGGTGAGATTTTAAATTTAAATGGCAGACTATATGCACAAACATGTTTAATTCGTACATAATAAACATCACATGCATAAAATAATTAAACAACAACAATATGGTTCAACTTTGGCATCCTAAGCAAGCAAAATAATTAAATTATTACAAAAGAAAACTAAAAATAACTTCAATAATGATTTGGACCGCTCGACCCAACCCGAACCGGACTCGAACCGCTTGAACCAACCCTTTAGACCTTCAAAAGATACTGAACCGGACCGGAATGGTTAGAAAAACCAGTCGAATCGGACCTCCTGAGCGAACTGTCTCTAATGCGCGCATTGCTGGGATGGGATGAGTAGCATTGCAACGGTCATCCAAGTGTTGTGACTCCACGGGCTTGAACAAGAGCTGTATTACAATGCTTTGAAAGGCAGTGCAACGCTGCCTGAATAGAAACTGTTCTTCAGTTTTCTATTACAGAGCTTACCTTCTTCAATCTTCAATTACAACCTAATTTGGACTCTATTGACTCTGATAAAAATTAGATACTCTAGAGCACACATATAAGCTCATCAAACAAACCAATTACAAATTAAACTTCATAATTAAAGAGAATTTTAATGCCAAAATTGAATTTTAACCACATCAGTCACAGAAATATGCAATCTTAGAAATTCACCCACCAAACTCAAATTAACGATAATTGAGTGCTTAAATCATGCTCTGATGCTAATCGATAGAGTAAACTAACATGTAGCAGAAGAAATCAGAATTATAGCACTCTAATTACACTTAATTTGGGTTTATAACATACATTGAAACAAAATTTCAGAAGAGGGTTTCGATGAATACAATACATTTGAAGATTTTGTTCAATCACAGCTTCTCTGCTCAAATTGGTTCTCCAAAATGCCAAAGGACTACCACAAAGGTCTTCTCTACTATCCTCTAACTTGGATTGTGTGGTGGAAACACAGATCAAGCTTAATTTGATGAAGGGAAGAGGACGGTTAGAAAAGAGTAACAGACTTCTGTATTTCAACTTCCATAGGGCTTCAAATCTAATCAAATCAGATTAATTTAATCAAGTTCGTCATGCAAGCATCTTAATCTCAACCTAAAGACCCCTCAAGCTACTGATTATGAGTGGGCTAGGTGTTTCAATTGAGTGAAACCACCCCAATTAGAAAGGAAATGTTGGATAAATCCACTCAAAGTGGAATTTTCCATGTTAAAATTCAATTTTTGAATTTAATTTTAATTTTCATTAAAATTTAAAAATTAAATCAAATTTAATTTTTTATTTAAAAATTGAATAATGTTTTATTTAGATAATAAATTAAACAATTTTAAATAATTATTTAATATCAAATATTAAATTAATCAAGCACCTAATTCACACATGAATCCTATTTATGTAATTCAATATTTAAATATTATAATATCTCCGTTTTTGTTTAATTTGAACCAAATTAAATGTTTTAATTATATCGAATATAATTAATCAAACCCTAATTTGATTTTGAACACTTCAAATTCAAAACCCTAATTTCAAAATTGAACGTTTCAAATCGGCTCAATACATTAATCCAAGATATAATTTATGAGCTAGTAGAGGGATCTTATGGACCTACAGATCATGAGCTCCAACGATTTGAGATTAATTGGCTAAACTCTTTAGACCAAATTAATCAATATTCGTTAACTATCGAGACACACCATTATAGCTCGATAGTTGCATTCTCCTCATTGTAGACATAGTTCTATCCATTTTAACCATAATTAGTAAGTCGATCCTTCACAGGTCGTTCGTATTTACAGCTAGGTCAAAATTACCGTTTTATCCCTGTAAGTACATCTTGCTCCTTAAGTTCCCACTGATCCTCTATTAAACAATTGATTTATAGTCCAACTTATAAACCATGTTCCTCTCGATCATGAGAGGGTAGGGTCCCATTGTTCAAGACCAGGAATCAATGCTTAAGAGAACAACCTATCTGCTAACCCTAAGTCGGGTAAGAGTGAATTCTATTTTGCAGAAGTATGTCCCCAACAATCTATCCAGTCTTATCCCCAAAATGAGAGGTTTATTGAGTAGTGTAGTTAGACTACTCTCACCTATGCAGATCAAAGGATAATTTCAAATAAACATGAGTTCATAATTAGCTTATGATTAAGATCGAGTTACCCTAGGTCAGTGAGTTTGAAAAAGTCAGTTTTAACTATAAATGGTCATTATAAAGAAATATGACTATTTCAAGGTCTGGTCTTATGCAAACTCATTGCATAGAATGCCTCATTTACATGTCTCCACATGAATGATTTTAAGATCACATCATTTGTATCAACATGCAAAATAGGTTATAGACCATTTGGCTATATACTAAAACTTGATCCTCTTTTATGTCGCCACATAAAGTTAAAGTATTCATATTATAACCATGGATTCATTTATTGGATTTTTATAACAAAATGCAATATCCACAACAATTTATTGAATTAAAATACTCAATAATACTTTTGTTAAAAAATAGAATATGTCAACAATATTTAGGAACTGCAAGTTTAGGACATTCTCAACAATCTCCCACTTAGACTAAAACTCCAGCGAGACAAACATACAAATATAATGTTTTACAATGTTGAAAAAAATAGAGAGAAAATACAATAAACTAGGGCATGAATATACCCTTGACATTCTCCCACTTGCCCTAGATTATGGTGCTCATAGTCCTAGTCTGAGCAGGTGGCCCTCGAACACTTTCACCGAGAGGGCCTTCGTAAACGGATCGGTAAGGTTATCTTTTGAGGCTATCTTTGTGACTATCACGTCTCCTTGGTGTACTATCTCTCTGATGAGATGGTACTTTCCTTCGATGTGTTTTTAATGTTTGTGACTTCTTGGTTCCTTGGAATTGGCAGCTGCACGTTGTTGTCGCAATGTACGGTAATGAGTAGATGCATATTTGGAACCACTTCCAAATCTGACAGGAACTTGCATAGGCACACTGCTTCTTTAGCTGCTTCGCATGTAACTACATATTCTGCTTCCATCGTGGAGTCAGTTATTCAACTTCGTTTGATGCTTCTCCACACTATTGCTCCTCCATTAACATTTAAAACTAATCCTGAAGTAGATTTCATAGAATCTACATCAGTTTGAAACTCAGAATCAACATATCCCATAAGGATCAAATCCTTAGGCCCATACACAAGCATATAGTCCCTCGTTCTCTGAAGATACTTAAGGATGTTCTTGACAGCAATCCAATGACTATGTCTAGGGTTAGATTGGAAACTACTGACGATTCCTACTGTAAAGCATATGTCAGGATGTGTACATAACATACCATACATCAGACTTCTAACTATTGAAGCGTATGGAATTATTTTCATTTCCTTAACTTCTTGAGGCGTCTTAGCACACTGTTCCTTAACTTCTTCCCTCCTCAACCTTTTCTCTTCTCTCTTCCTTTGTTTCTTTTCTTCTTTCTTCCTATCATTCATTTCTTTGTTCTTCTTAGCTATTTTCACCTTTTCATTGTCTTGTTCATGTTATTCTTTTTCAACTTTCTCCTTCTCAAATTTCTTATTCTCTTCCACCGTCTTCATTATTTCTCTAATGAATCCCTAATTGGAGTCCATAGGTGCATTCTTCTTATAATCTATGGTTGCAAGGGTTTCCTCTTGTGACACCACTACTACTTCAGTTTTGCTTTCTTTGATGCACAGGCTGGTTAACGTCTCGAGCTTCGATCAATCCATCATCCTTTTCCATTTGACTCAGGATGCTTCCAAAGAAGTCCTTGTTATCCTTTCATTGCAACTTACTTGTAGTAGAAAGCTTGGTTACGACCACCTCAGGATTGGTGGAAGGGACGCCCTTCTTGCGCGGTCCTTCTCGGTTGATCAAGGATGATGAAGCAGTTGTAGATGGAAGTGGTTTCGGGTGGATTTTAGACAGACAGGTAATCGAAAAAGCTTAGGCTAAGTGAAAGCTCATTAGCTCGCGGCCAAGAACGTTGCCTCCCTCATTGGATGGCCGGATTGGCTTCCAACGTCCTTAGGGATAGATTTATGATTAACATGGTTGGATTAGGGAAGCGTAAATGTCTATAACCTATTAAATGCAGGTCAGACGATAGTGTTGGGGCTGATGCTTTAAAGTCTCGTGTCTTGTAGTTTGTAAACAATTTGTACAAACGCTTGTGTTGTATAATATATGATATTTCCTTCACATCTTGTTTTTTGCTCAGTTGTATGTTTTATTTGCTTTACCACAAATCTCCCTAGTTATATAACTTATCCTAGTAATACTACGGATGCAGCCTGCTCTGTGGAATGGTCACAAGTGTTGTGACTTATCACAGATGGTCTGATTCTGATCATTTGTGTAGGGGACATGCGAGCGGGGGCATCCTAAACAAAGAGTTTGTATAAGACCTGACCACGAAGTGTTAACGTCTCGTTATATAATACCGTTCATGACAGAGACTTCACTTCAATAGAATGACCATAGGTAAGATGACCTCAATCCTGAGTGAGTTGGGAACTCCTGCCATTGAGGGTGGTCTTTTGATTTGTATGGGTGCGAGTGGCCAGGTCGCCGATTCAAACCTACCATTTTGAGGATTCGTCATATTTGGGAGCTGGGAACTCAGTTGCATAAGATGGAATTCACTCCTTCCTCGAGGCAGGGGTAAGTAGATAGATGGCTCCCTTAAGGGATGATTCCGACGCTTGAACGATGTGGCGCCACACACCTTCTCTTGGCCCGAGAGGTGTCCACACATAGTTGGATTATGTTGTATTGTTCATTAGAGGAATCATTGGTACTTAAGGAGTGAGATGTAACTACAGGGGCAAAAGGGTAAATTGGCCTAGCTGTACTTACGAGCATCTCTGAAGGGTCATCGTACTCATGATTGGTTATGTCCAATGGACACAGAAATATATCTGTGGTAAGAAGAGTTCAGCTATTGATCTTTAGTGGAATGTCTGACAGTTAACGGATGGTGGATCTCGTGGCTAAAGTGTTAGTCAACTATTCACGAACCGTTGGACCTTCGAGCCACAGGTCCATTAGGTCCCCTGAGTAGCTTGGATAAAGTCGAGAATCAGTGTTTGGGTCAGTTTGAAATGTTCAAATTGACAAGAAGAAGTTTGATTATATATGATATAATTGAACTAGTTAATTATATATGATATAATTGACTAAATGTATGAGATACATTATTTTGGAGGAAATTAGATATAAATATGATTTATATCAAGTGGATGAGAAATTACTATAGTAGATATGTGATATCAAACTACAGGGTAAGAATATAATATGATTATATTCATTAATTATTAAATTGGTTAATTATATGATAATTAGCCGAAAACCTCTCCTCGGACGTACGTTAGTGGGAGAATCTGAAGTCGGTTAAAATGAAATTTTGTTTCATTTTGTAAAAGGTTCGAAAATTCGCAATCGGTGTGAAAATGTAACGATCGCCTAGCTTGTGAGCCTCTACGATAGTTGCTCATCACCTAAATGATCACACACCAGCGCCTAAACGATCGCACACCCGTCCCTAATCGATCGCTTAGCTTTCCTAAACGATCGCATAGTGTGCCCCATTTTCTAAACAACCGTCTACCATTTATTAAACGATCGCTTAGTAAAACCTACATGATCGTGTAGCTTCTTCTAAACGATAAGCACACAGTTATACGATAGCTCTTTCTCTCTCACTTGCTTATCGTTTATAGGATTTGTTCTTTCTCCGACCTCTACCAAATTCACCAAAGACCATACTTTGGATTCTCACTCCAAGAATACCAAGGCTCCAATTGGTGGTGTCATCCCTGCTGCTTTCTTGTTCATGACTGTTCGTGTTGCTGCCGTTCATGTAGACGATCGTGTTGCTACAACCGACTGCTTTGTTGGGCGATAGAGTTCGTGTAGAGGTTCTTCCGCTGCATCTGAGTTCAAAGTTTGAAGAGGGTCTTCAATTGGTATAAGAACTCTTTCCTTTGTATTTTTATTGTTCGAAGCATGCCTTTAATTAGTGTGAAGTTGCATAATTGTTTGTTAGAATGTATGTGTTGTATTTCGGTAACAATGTAATCGGAAAGATTCGAACGCACTCATGGATGCTCTTCGATAAGAGATCCTTCAATTGGTATGAGAGCCAGGTTCTGATATTCCAATTCATTGTTGCAATGAATTACATATACATTTTTTTGTGGGTGCATGTCTGCTCTGTTTAATCGTTAAATTTTTGTGGATGTGTGGATTAATGGATGTTTTCATGGATTTAGCCTCGGGTTGATTTAATTCTTTTATATTTTCGGTTGTTTGTAAAGGCCCCTGCGTTTTTGGGCATTAATAATCGTTATTGAGTCTGTAATTCAAAGTCTGCTTGAGTCTTGAGTCGTTCGTGAAGAATATCGGAGCAAGGGTTGCAGTTCTTCGAGGAAGGAGACGATCAAGGATTGATCGCGTCATGTAGACGATAGGTAAGCGATCGCTGAGTATTGGGCTGTGTAGACGATGGGATGCTCACATATTTTTTAATGCGCACACACACTAGACGATCATTTAGGTCAGCAAGCTTCATCGCATAGTAACTGACTAAACGATCGCTTAGTAACACACAGTAAATTGTTTATCTTTCGCCGCGTTTAGCGATCGCTTAGTCGATCAGGCTTCGCAGCCTCGTTGTCGTATATGCGATCATTTAGTTTTTGATGGCGCACTTAACGACTCTTTGGAATTTAACCTAGAAACCCTTCGCATTCTTGCGTTAAAGCTTGACAGATCATACAACTATCCATAGTAATTAAAATTATTGCATATGTCAAGCAGTCGCATCATTCGTCATTCATCCATACATCAATTATCGCAAATAGACAAGGATTCGATTTAGATAAAGTCAAACCAGGAAGTCATGCTGCAGATCTCAAAACAAAAAAAGAATCAAATAAGGCAAATCAAGATGTTAACTAGGAAAGCATTAAAAAGTGAAAGAAGACATCCTTGAAAAGATAAGATTGAAGTTGCCGTAGGGATTCTTCATTGTGGGCTATCAGGCTTGCATTTTATGCGGTGAAATAATGGAAGGTTTGCATTGACGAAAAATGCATTGTCCAAACAAGTTTTCTCAGTAGGATCCAAGTACAAACCCTACTGAGTTTCCTGGTAAGCCCAGGGTCGAACTCAGGGACTAAGGAAAACAATATGTGGTGGTAATTTTTAGATCACTTTGCGGTAACAAATAATATAATGGTTTGGTTGATTTGTTGTTTAATGTATAAAAAGTATGCGGTAGATTTGAGATAAGAGTAATTATACGATAGATATACTGAGTATGCGGTGGAACGGGTTGAGAAGGTCTTTAGCTAGCGTTTTCCGAGAATGCATTCAAACTATGCGATCATGCTACACTCATATGATAGTAAATCATTTTCCAATGCAAATGCGGTGGCTCCTAATTTGAGGACGCATGCGATGAATGCGATAGTGTCTATAGAGCTTATTCCTAAGTATCTACTTCTTGCCTATGCGATGATGCAAGATGCACACAAGGACAAGGTGATCCCATACAATCATAGCCTATCTCTAGGATGCATGCGATGCGTTAATAGCAAACAACGCTTATTCCTCAGCTTTAATCTCTTGATTATGCGTTTCTAATCTGACTCTTCTGAGCCTAGATTCTAACCTGACTTTTCCAAGCCTAGGTTCTATCCTAAGAATGCCCTCCTGAGTATCTCTAATGGACGAATGATGCACACATAATATAAGATAATCGCATAGAATGAAGATCTCAGGTTATGCTAGCTAAGTGCTTCTCAACCTATTTTACAGATTTAGCTACTCATGCGTCATGTATAGAGAGTGAACATATATAAAGATGAAATTTCCATTTCTATAAATAAGTTCAGAGTACAAAATGACAATGGAAGGTAAGAATAGAGAGTCTGGTAGCAATTCCTTGCTTCACAAAACTTTTACACTGTTATCTCTATTCTGCTCAAAAGATGTTCTTGCTTCTGCAAGAGTTGGCTCTTTCTCTGATCTCGACTCTTCTAGCACTCTTCCAAGTTCACCAGAATGATCTCTCGATATAATCTCCCTTCGCTCGTTTCCGCCTTCTAAGTAAAAGAAAACTATGAACAAGGCTACTTCTATCTAAGGGAAAATTATCTAACTGAACGAACTCCTTCACTGAAGGTGGCCTTTAGTATTTATAGAGATTTAGGGTGAAAGACTTCTTCTCTCTTATGATTGCACTGATGGGATGGCATTAATTCTCTGTCTGATACACCGAATATTTGTCACCGAAAAGTTGAGTGTACTTACTATAGTAGATCGTTAACGGCTTGTCAACTTAATTCGGAATCGATCGTCATCAACTTTTTGTCCCACCATGATTTATTACACATTTCACCTAGATGCGCCCACTATGATGCACTGGCTCTATACGGCAACCTTCTTGAGTAGATATTCGCGAGCGCAATTTGATTGCATAGCCTTGCGTCAACGCAATCTCTTAATGCGCTCGGTCATTAATTTTTGTGGATCGCATTTTCACCTTGCGTCAATGCATTTTCTACACAAAAATGCACAAGTTAGCTGTTTTAATGCGATAGATGCATGCGACCGCAATATTATGAACTTAATGCTTTTGTACACAATATTGTATATTTTTATCATCGCAATCCTGCATTGTTTTATGAATTTGTGCTGTAGTAACGTGCATTTCTCCCTATTATCACTTGCCTAAGTCAATGGTCTCTTTCATGCGATCGATCGATCCTCCATGGTAAGGCTTCAAATGTTGCCCATTGACTTCAAACACAATGCTATCGTCATCATTCATTAACTCCACAACTCTGTGGGGGAAAGCTTTGCATAATATAAATGGGTCAGACCATCTTGATTTCAGCTTACCTGGAAACAGACGGAGACGAGAGTTAAAAAGTAACACCTGTTGGCCAACAGTGAGATCTTTCTTATTGTTCTTGCTGACATGCTATTGTTTGCTCCATTCCTTGTGTAGCTTGAAATTTTCGTATGCGGTCAAGCACCATTCCATCAGCTTATTAAGTTAAAGCTTTCTGGCATCTTCAGCTCTTGTCAGGTCTAAGTTTAACTTTTTTAGGGCCCATTGAGCCTTGAAAGCTCAATGGGAGGTGGCATGCTTTTCTAAATACTACCACATAGGGCGACATGCCAATGGGCGTCTTAAACGCTTTTCTGTAGGCCTAGAGAGCTTCATCTAGTGTTTACGACCAATCTTTGGGAGAGATGCTGAACACCTTCTTGAGTATGGTCTTAATCTCTTGATTCAAAACCTCCGCCTAATAATTTTTCTGCAGATGATACATGGTAGCAACACTGTGTTTCACATTAAACTTAAGCAAGAGGTTAGAAATAATGCAGTTAATAAAGTGTATACCTTCGTCGCTTATTAATGCACAGACTGTCCCAAAGTGAGAGAATATGTTATTTTTTAGAAATTTAGCCACTATCACCGCATCATTTTAGCACAAGAGATGACGTCTACCAACTTGGAGACATAATCAACTGCCAACAAGATATACTGATGTCTAGAAGATGTTAGGAAGGTACCTATAAAATCGATGCCCCATATGTTAACAAATTCTACTTCCAGAATGGAAGTCAATGGCATTTCATTCTTGTTTGATATAATGTCGGTTCTTTGACATCTAATTTCTTGGGTCGTAATAGGTAGCTTACTCATTGTTCTCCCACTTCATAGTGTCATCGCTTGATGCTGCTCCTTGCCATTTCTCTATGGAGCCTCGCTGTTGGTAGGTAGGGTGCCTGGTTGCTTGCTTTTCAGATCATTGCCAATCTGCTCTACTTGTACCTTTAGGTTCCATATTGAGGAGGCTAGCAACTGGATTAACACATCGTTCTTCTGAATGTATTCTTTGAGAAGCATTTTCAACAATGATGATGATGTGTTCGAACTTGACACATGATTGTGGTTGTAGTGAGGATGATCCTGGATTTGCGAATGGCCATAGGGGTGCTGATTGAATCAAGGTGGATTCCCATTCTTCTACCCCGACTATTTTTTACTTTCTCTTCAAGATAAATTGGATGATTCCTTCAACCCGAATTGTAAGTGTTACTAAATGGGTTATTGTAGATGGGGAAAACCATCTGATGGTCATGTGGACAAGCATCAACTGAGTGAGTCTCTCCACATTGTACACAGCTTATTGCCACAACTTGCGTCATGGTGTTCAGTTGAGCAACATTCTTGTTTAACGCACCTTAATTTATTGCCATAGTTTGTAAAAGAGAAGTTATATTAGCCATTTGGGTGGCTAGTGAGTTCACTACATTTGTCGGCACTATTGCTCCATCCATCTTTCTTCTATCCACATTTCTATTTCAATAATCGTCATCTGTCCAATCATCCGTATTTTTGGAAATCTTATTCAAGATCGCCTTGGCCTTAGTATAGGTCTTATCCATCAGGCCATCTACTGCAGAGGCAATAGCTATCGATTGCAAAGTTCTATTCACCCATTGTAAAAAGTCTCCATCAAAACACAGTAAAGGATGCCAATGTGTGGGCAATTACGTACAAGAAACCTAAATCGGACCCAAGCAGTGCTCAAAATTTCTGAGTCTCCTTGTTTAAAATTCAAGATGTCCCGCCTCTCCTTGCATTAACGGCAAGAGGGAAAAACATTTTCATAAACAGTTCCACTAACTGATCCTAAGATACAATCTCATTCAGCTCCAAGAAATTGGTCCATTTCTTGACCTCATCGCGAGGAGAGTAAGGAAAAAAAGAGATCTTGATTCCTTTCGGTGTCACGCTCGGAATAGAGAATGTATTGCAAATTTCCACAAAGCTTGTCAAGTGGGTGTGAGGATCTTCACCTTGCATCTCTCGAATATGCCCTAAAGTTTGAATCATCTGCAAATCACTGGCTTAATCTCAAACCTTATGTTCTTCTTGAGGGTTGGCCGCATAATACCAAGTGAAAAGTCATAGAGATTCGGGGTCACATAGTTTCTCATAAGAATGTTGCGGTCTGCGGCCAAAAAAATGGGATCTTACTAACATTGCCCGAACATGCCCTTTACCCCAACCTGGTTATTCTAGTTGTTATTGTTAACCATATTCCTTCTTCGTCTATTTCTTTTTTGCCTTGCTCTGCAACGAAAAGTTCTCTCAATTTCAGGGTCAATATTGAATTCAAGTTCAATACTTGTATTCATATACTGTTTGCCACTTGTCGCTTAAGCTAGCAATACTCTAAAAATTGAGAGTGTGCCTACAAAAAAACAAAATCAAACACTCAATTAATTGCCAAATCCCTATCAACGGCGCCAAAATCTTCTTGAACTTCTAAATGCGATTGACATAAACTACACTAGAATGTTTATGCATTAAACTGATTGTGTGTCTAGTTGGAGTTAATCATGCATCTGTCACAAGTTTTCTTAGAGTTTTCTAAGTATAAACAAACTACAAGTTTCTCGGTGTAATCCAAGGTCGAACTCAGGTATTTGTACTATAACTATTTGAAGATTGTGTGAATGCAACAAAGACTAAAATAGTTTGAAGGGAGTCAAGTATCATGCAATTAACAAGCAGAGAATACTTCGAGATTGGTTATGAGGAACTAGAGATTAACAACATCTTTAACATGTGAAAAATGTATGAAATGTTGGGTTTTATGTCCTAAAACTCGCAGTTTGTAAAAGATAAACATATTCTATAGTCAATAAAATTATTATTGATTTTATAAATTGCATACGTAAAAGTCTAAATTCAATAAACTAACATCCATGGCTGTTATATGAATACTTGAACTTTATGTAGAGACATAGAGATGGATCAAGTTTGAGTAAATAGCCAAAACGATCTATAGTACATGATTAAGGTCGAGTTTCTTATTCTGGTAACACTATTGGATGCGGCCTACTCTGTAGTTATTACAAAGAGTTGTAAAGATACTATAAACAAAGTGATCTAACTTCGTTCATGTATTGACATGAAGAGTGAGGGCGTCTTATATAATGAGTTTGCATAAGATCAGACTAAGAAATTAGTCACTCTTACTTTATAACGTTGTTTACTATATAAGACTGACTATTTCACTTAGATGACCTGGTAACTCGATCTTAATCCTGAGCTAACTATGAACTCTTGTTTATTTGGGATTATCCTTAGATTTGCATAGGTGGGGGTTGGCTCAACAACGCCGACTCAATAAGCCTCCCATTTCATGGCTAAGACTGGGTACATAGCTGGAGACATAGGATGCAAGACGGAATTCACCCACCTGATTTAGGGATAGGAGAAAGGTTGTTCTCTTAAGTACTGAATCCAGATCTTGTATAAGGGGCCCCACCCTTTTACTAGGCTGAGAGGAATCTGGTTTAATGACTAGATCACAAACCAATTATTCATTAGAGGATCAGTAGGAACTTAAGAAACAAGACGTAATCTCGAAGGTAAAATAGACATTTGACCCAGGCGTTATTACGAATAACCTATGAAGGATCGACTTACTAATTATGGTTAAATCATATGAAAATAATATATCTACAGTGAGGGGAGTGCAACTATGGACTTTAGTGGAGTGACCCATTAGTTAACAAATGTGGATTAATTCAGTGTAAAGAGTTTAGCCAATTAATCTCGGATTGTTGGAGCTCATGATTTGGAGGGTCGTGAGGTCCCCTTACTAGCTCGTAAATGGATTAGCTTTAGAGTAGTGTGATAAGATAATTTGAAACGTTCAAATTAGAATTAAATAAAATTGGAGAATTAATTAAATATTTAAATATGATTTAAATATTAAATTCATGAATAAGGATTCATGAAGGTGAAATTTTTGTAAAATTAATTAATATTTGATATTAATTAAATTGTTTAATTAATTATTTATTATTAATTTTATTAGAAAATTAATTTATGAAATTAATTTTGTAAAATCAATAATAATTTCATTTTTGAAAAAAATGATTTTGGAAATCAATATTGAAATTAGAAATTTGGAAATAACACAAAATTTCAAAGTTGGTTTCCTCCACCCACTTAACCAAGATGCTCACACAAAATCCACTTGAATCTTGATTCACTCTTCAAGCATGAGCTGCACCTCATGTAGCCTCTTTCTATGCATGAATGTCCTGCAATAAATAGAGAAGATGGAAGTAGAAATCATGCATGCAAACTATTAGAACTTGCTGAAGTTTTGTTGAAAACTTGTAAGGTTGAAGAAGGGTTCTTTATGTTGCATCAGTGGTGTTCTTCTCCAATTCCCTTCATTCAAACTTATTTTTAGTCCCACAACTCAGTCTAAAGCTCCAAGAGAATAGTAAGGAATATCTTGAAGTGGTTCACAAGAAGAATTGGAGAAGATTTGCAGTTGAATTCAAGTTTCAAGAAGTTCTATAAAGGTATGACTTGAAACTCTTTTATTATTGTATGAGCATGTTTTATTTACAACCAAAATTAATGAATATAATGCTTATTGATCCTTGTTGCTTCTGTTGCATGCTGATATACTCTTTCATGAAAAAGGCAAGGTTTGGGGGACATTAATGCCATATCCCTAAGTTTAACTTTAAGGATAATCATGGCTCGCAATATCCGTTCATCGCACACCTCTCGGCGACCAACCACACTTGTCATATTTCTATGACGTTGAGTGGTGTTGCATTGAGCGTAAGGTATTTCTATCTCTAGAAACACTTCTTACTTTGCTTAATGAGACCCAAAACTACTTACCTTCTCGGGCAGTTCGTCATAGCTAGTTGACTCAATGAATGATCATAGGCAAGCATTTAAATATTCATACACTAAGCAAACAAGCTTAAACTTTAAAGGTTCTATTTAGTTCACAACATTAATCTTCCCCCTTTCCCCGTTAAGATAATTTACTCTTGATGAAAGAAAAACCTAAGGTAAAGTTAAAAGAGATGATGAAAGTAGACATGATGATAAATAGATAGAATTAGACTTGTTGTTTACAAAATTAATAAACTCTTAAATCAAAATGTAATACAACAACAAATAGTAGTAAAGAACTGAACGAAAAAGGTAGCTATCAGTAATTTCTTACTTCCAAAAGATGAGTATCAAGGCTGCTAGTATAAGATGGTTGTGTGGAAGAGAGAAGGCCGTCTCAAACTCTTGCTCTGTGAAGCTTCGATGGGAAATCAGGTGAGGTTTGGAAAATGGAGGCTCTCAGAAAATTCTCAAATTCTTCGACCGTCTTCTTTATGGGCGTCAAGGCTCTATTTATAGAGCCTTATGCTGACAATGGTTGGAATTCCCACTCTGATCAGTCGTCATCTTTGACGCGGTAGGTGAGGATGTAAGCATTGCTATAATGGTCAACATTATGAGGATTTGGTAGAAGATCTGTTGGCACAGGCTCAGAGATCTCGAGGCATGCAATCAACTATTTGTTCATCGGGTGGAAGATTAATGAATGCGCTAGATCCTGCGGTCAACTACACAATAAACATTTTGGCGCAATAAAACTCATGAAATGCAGTCAGTGGGCATTTTTAGTGTACTTTAGCGCAAAGACCATTTCAAGCATGAATTCTTAGTAAGATTAACACATATTGAATTCTTAGTAAGATTAAAACATATTCTACATTTCTAACCTCATTATTCTAAGTAAAAGACTAAAATAACTTGTATTTGTACAAACTATCAATTATACCATTAACTTCACATAATTCATAAAGTGATGATGATTTATATGTTGGGGCTAATGCCCTAAAGTCTCGTGTTCTATAGTTTGTAAACAACTTGTATGAATGCTTGTGTTGTTAATATATGATATTTACTTCACATCTTGTATTTTGCTCATTTACTTGTTTTATTTGCTTTACCACAAACCAATAAACATAAAATTCCTGGTTATCTGTATGTGACTCAAGCATGTATGTGATGACATACAAGTAGATCATGTCTTGAGTGATAACCAAAATGGTCTGTAGTATATGAATATAGGAGGGAAACCTTATCCTGGTAACGCTACGGATGCGGCCCACTTTCTGTGGTCACAAGGGTTGTGACTTGTCACAGATGGTCTGATCCTGATCATTCGTGTGGGGGACATGCGAACGGGGGCATCCTATACAAAGAGTTTGTATAAGACCTGATCATGAAGTGTTAACGTTTCGTTATTTAACACCGTTCATGACAGAGACTTCACTTCAATAGAATGACCATAGGTAAGATGACCTCAATCCTGAGTGAGTTGGGAACTCCTGCCATTGAGGGCGGTCCTTTGATTTGTATGGGTGTGAGTGGCCAGGTCGCCGATTCAAACCTACCATTTTGGGGATTCGTCTGATTGGGAGTTGAGAACTTAGCTGCACAAGATGGAATTCACTCCTTCCCCGAGGCAGGGGTAAGTAGATAGATGGCTCCCTTAAGGGGTGATTCCGAGGATTAAACGATGTAGCGCCACACACCTTCTCTTGGCCCGAGAGGTGTCCACACATAGTTGGACTATGTTGTATTGTTCATTAGAGGAATCATTGGTACTTAAGGAGTGAAATGTAACTACAGGGGCATAACGGTAACTTGGCCCAACTGTACTTACGAGAATCTGTGAAGGGTCGTCGTACTCATGATTGGTTATATCCGATGGATACAGAAATATATCTGTGGTAAGAAGAGTTCAGCTGATGGTCTTTAGTGGAATGCCTGACAGTTAACGGATGGTGGATCTCGTAGCTAAAGAGTTTAGTCAGTTATTCACGTACCATTGGAGCTTCGAGCCACAGGTCCATTAAATCCCCTTGGTAGCTTGGAAAAAGTCGAGAACCAATATTTAGGTTAATTTGAAATGTTCAAATTGACAAGAGGAAGTTCGATTATATATGATATAATTTGACTGGTTAATTATATATGATATAATTGGCAAGTGTATGAGATACATTATTTTGAAGGAAATAAGATATAAATATGATTTATATCAAGTAGAGGAGAAAATATTATAGTAGATATGTGATATCAAACTATAGGATAT
>NC_052351.1:32136007-32177417 GCF_009727055.1 Benincasa hispida | reverse complement strand
TATAGTAGATATGTGATATCAAACTATAGGATAAAAATATAATTTGATTATATTAATTAATTAATTAATTGATTATTATATGATAATTAATCCTAATATCACGTTTGAACGAGGGTTAGTGGACAACATTGGTTCTGGTAATCGATGAGTTAAAATGAAAAAAGTTTTCATTTTGGATAGTACAATCGATAATCCGTCATTTGCCTAAGAGGATTTGAAAGCGCACTGGTGTTTTGTAAAACGATCACTCAAGAGGCTATACGATAGATCATCTCCGCCTAAACGATCGTCCACCTCACGTTAAACGATCGCACACTGTCGCCTACACGATCGAATAGCTTCTCTAAACATTCGTATAGTGTGCTGATTTTACTAAATGATCGTGTACCTTTTCCTAAATGATCGTTCAGTAAATCCTACACAATCGTGTAGTTTCTCTAGACGATAAGCACTTCTGCTATGCGATAGCATCATTTGCTCTCCCACTTGCTTATCGCCTACACGATTCGTGAGTCCTTTTTCCTCTACCAAATTCACCAAAGCCCACCTTGGGTTTTCAATCCGAGAATACCTGAGGCTTTTTAGTGGTGGTGTCATCCCCGTTGCGGTCGTAAGTTCGCGTTGTTCGTGCTGCTGTAGTCGACACTTCCGCCGGCCATTGGTAGATCTGTTGGAGGGTTCCGCTGCATTGGGGTTCTGATGTTTGAAGATAGTTTTCAACTGGTATGGAACTCCGTCTTGTTATTTATCTTGTTCTGAGCATGCCGGTAATTAGATTTAGTTGCATAACTGTATGCATTGAATGTATAATATTGTATTTCGGTCACGAAGATCAGAGCGATCCGAACACGCTCATGGAACTATGCATTATGAGATCCTTCATTATATTCACCACCTCTATCTGATCTGAGCACATTTACCTTCTTCTCAAGTTGATTTTCAACTTCTACCTTATGTGTTTTAAAAATACCAAAGGTTTCATCTGTACTATGTAATAAATACATATAGCTAATGACGTAAAAGTAGTCGTCAAAGACTTGATGACTAAAATTATGTGGTACGCAATATGCGATGCATGTCTTAGGTTATGTGTTTATTACCATGCGTTGGTGGTCATGCGTTAGGAAAATATGCATTGATCTCAAATGCAATGACCTTGCGTTCCTGTCACAAGTTTTCTTACGCTCGCGCCAAGTATAACACAAACGCAAGTTTCTCGGGTGATCTGAGGTTGAACTCAGAGACTTATGGCTAATTGTATGAGGCGATGTGTTTATGGCGGATGAATAAAAGAATGATGGGGAGGGGGGGTATAAGCTATAATCTACTCCTACTCCTAGCTAACAGACAAAGCAGTGGGAATATGAATGAGAGAAAGAGACACGACAACTGTTAACGCGTGGGTAAATGGAAACATAGATAAAATGTGAGGATGCCTTCACTACACACTGAGCTTGACCACAAGGGCAACCTCAATCATGCTACACACACTTGTGCCTACTTCGAGGACGCATGCGATGTATATGCGACAGTGTCAAGAGGCCTTATTTCTAAGTCTCTATTCCTGCTTATGTGCTCCCACACATAAACAAGATGACTGCATACCACCATATCCTACTTATGGATGCATGCAATATCCCATCCGTAGGGTGCATACATTGTGTAATAGCAAACAGAGCTTATCTCTAAGTTCCTCATTTTTGCTTATGCGTTCCAATCCGCTCTCTCGAGTCTTAGATTTGGTTTTTAGACTACTCTTCCAAGTATGCCTAAATGATGAATGATGCACTCATAAGACAAAGTAATCGCATAAACCTGGCTAACGTAAGATTATTTCTATCTCTAGTGAATACTGGCTTACATTACTTAATGCGACCAACCACTTACCCTCCCGGGCAGTTGGTTGTTGCTGACTTTACTCATAGACAAGTATTGCGTCCACCTATAGACAGGCATTGCTACAACTTCACACTAAGCAAATAAGGTTTTCTCACAATACTTACACAACGCACACCTCCTGGTGGTTTGCTACATGCTTCATATTTCTATGCCGCATGATTACGTATGCGATACTCTAACAGTCTTACTAAGTGAAGCAGTGAAAGTTAGGGATGCTAAGTAAAGGAAGATGGAGATGGAATCGAAGGAAATATAGAAATGCATTGATCACAAAATGTATTAATTCCTTAAGCCAAAATGCAATACAATACAATATAAGGAAAGAAGAGAAAATGAAAGGACCAGCTGGAAGCAATGTCTTGGTTCCAGCAAATGTGTGTCAAGGCTGCCAATGGTGCCATGGATGGGTGGTGGAGCAGACTCTCTCGCTGACTTCGACGAAGGCTCCGGTCGTCACTCGGAATGAATGAAGGAGGTGAAGAATTTTCAAGCTTACTTTTCACGCTTTCGTCTAGATCATAAATCCACCCTAAGGCAAGCCTTCGGCGAAAAACCTTGGATAAAATGAAATTCTGCTCAGCGGCTTCTATTTATAGAGCTTGATCACCGATAGGATTAATGTACTTGCTCTAATTCTGACATCCGTGCCGCAATGGATCTTTTCTGAATCCCTGCTACTAACGGCGTGGTAGGTGAAATGTAAACATCATCTTTTGATTCTCCTAAGTTACTGATGACGGGAATTGGAAGTCAATTTTACTTGAAAACCAACTTCCCTTGGACGTGGTATGCGATGCATGTTCCTAAGATATGCGTTGATAGTCATGTGTCGATGATTAAGCATTGGAATGAAAAATGCGTTAACGAATGTATGCAATGACCATATGTTCTGCCACAAGTTTTCTTGCGTTCACGCAAAGTATAACATGGATGCAAGTTTCTCGGGTAATTCGAGGTCGAACACAGGGACTTGTAGCTATATGTTTATGGTGATATGCATGCGGCAGTTGAATAAAAGAATGGAGGGGATGTTGTTAAGTTAATCCTACTTCTACTCCTATCTATTAGATAACACAATGAGAATATGCATGAAAGGTAGAGATGCGACAAACCTTGACATGAAATGGGAAAGTAGATAAAATGTGGAGATGTTTTCATTGCAACCCTTAAGAGTGACCGCGAGGGCAACCCTAGTCAACACAAACTAATGCGATCATGCAATACTCATACAATAGTAAATCATACAATAGTAAACCATCTCTCGGTGCAAATGCTACGACTTCTAATGCTAGAATGCATGCGATGTAAGTGTCTATAGGGCCTACATATAAGCCTCTAATTCTTGTCTATGTGATGATACAAAAACAAGGCACCATATATCAGCATTCCTATTCCTAGGGTGCATGTGATGCAGTGTTGACAAATAAAGCTTATCTCTAAGCACCTATCTCTTGTATTATGTATTCTAATCTGGCTCTTCCAAGCCTAGATTCTGACCTGACCTTCCTAAGCTTAGATCCTGTCTTGAGACTACCCTCCCGAGTATCCCTAATGGATGAATGAAGCATACATAATACAAGACAATTGCATAAACTTTGCTGACCTAAGATTGTTACTATCCCTAGTGAACAATGCATACCTTGCTTAATGCGTCCAACACCTTACCCTCTCGGGTAGTTAATTGTTGCTGACTTCACACATAGACAAGCAATGCGATAGCCAATAGACAGGCGTTGCAGCAGCTTCACACTAAGAAAATAAGATTACTCACATACTCGCACAACGCACACCTCTCGGTGGGTTGCTACATGCTTCATATTCCTAATCCACATGAATGGATGAAGGAGGTGAAGAACTCTAATCCATCTTCTCACGCGTTTGTCTGGATCGGGGGGAAAATCCCCGGTTGAGGGATAATCTCCGAATGATTGAATTTCAGCTCATCGGCCTCTATTTATAAAGCTTAGGTCGCCGACAGCATTAATTGGAGTGCTCTGAGTCTGACATTCGGCGCATTCGTCCTTTCTAAACCTCTGTCACTAACGGTGTGGTAGGTGAAATGTCAACATCATCTTTGGATATTCTCGAGGCAGATGCATTGATGTGTTCATTCCACCTACCTTGCGTTGATCCCATTAGATGCGTTGTCGCACAGCCACAATCATTCAATGACCGCATTCGCTTAATACCGCAACTCTACATGATGATCGCATTCACTTGACGAGCGCAACTCTCATGCAATGGACGCATACGACTAATTACCGCAACATCCATGCGTTGATCAATGCGTTTGCTTTGTGATGGAGTGTTTCTCTGCATGCGTCATCTATGCGATGGTCCGATTTTCGCATTTGCGTTCATTTCCTGCATTAGCTACAAAGATAGAACATTGAACACATAATTAACGCAAAATAACGGATTTGCTAAGATTCGACATGCTGATCGATGCAAGCTCATATTCTTGTGAATTCTTATCATGATCGATGCATATTCTACCTAACAACTTTCATAATTCTAAGTAAAAGGCCTAAGATGACATGCATTTCTGTATGTCATCACACCCCCAAACTTAAAATCATGCTTGTCTTCAAGCATGCGCTATACTCAAGAAATTCCTCTAGCATGCGTTATACTCAAGAAATTTTAACTCACCTTTATGCTTTCTTTTGCGATGACCAGCTTCTCAGAATATAATTTACACACACCTTCGACCATCATCGCAATGCTCTCCTACACTTTAGTTGCTTCTTCAAAAAGATCTTTTCTAAGTTAAATCCGGTAAGCCTTTGCTAAAAAACTTTTATTCATTCACTGCAATTTTGTGTTTAGCTTTTTGAGATTGCGTTCATTCAAAATACTTCAGAAATTTGCGATGGTTTATTCAAATGCGGCGTTAAACCTGGTTATGTCCTTCGTTTTGGCTTACCCCCACGTGTGTCATGCGGGCATCCAACTTCGATTGCGTTCCATATTCAACTTCAACTTTTGTCTCTTTTGATTTGGCTTGCGTCGAAAAGAGGAGTTGTGCTAATGCGCTGATCCTGGCGACTTGCCTTCGTTTTGGCTTGCCCCCACGTGTGTCATGCAGACATCCAACTATGAGCAAGTGCCTTTCATAACTTAACTCTTATCAACATGGGTTTTCCCATTGCGTTGACAATGGAGTTATTATTCTCAAAATCTCACTTCAACTTTTTTAAGTTTTTTTTTTTAAATGATCGCAATGTAATAAACGCGATTCTCTGAGACCGCTGCCACCCTCAAACTTAGAGGTTGGCAGCGTTCTCACCACAAAGCTAAAGATAAAATTACAAGAATGCATTAATAAATGTTTGAACAAAGGTTTACACAAGATAAAACTCAAGACTTCCAAAATTTGAAGAAGCTAATAAAAGTGAAGAATTCCTTGTGTTGATTAGTTAGAAAATGTGGTGAACTATACATACCATCGTAGAAACATCACAAAACAATACAATCGGGAAAAAGAGAATTTCAAAAGTATAAGGCATATAAGATAACAAGAAAAGACCTTAGGTGGAATAATGCATGCACTCATGCGTTAGAATCCCCGCGATTAAAGCCATGCATTGAAGGGTGAAAGGAATTCTTCCGTTGAACTATAAACTGAGGAGACTTATTGTTGCACCTATAAGAGCAAACGTACGACAACCAAGGAAGCAGCCATATATCCAAAATAACAATGAAAAATAAAATAGAAATAACCTATACTAAGAAAGCAAAGTAAAGATAGAGTAGAAGACGTCCCTGGAAAAATTGGATTGTTGTCACCGCAAGGAGTCTTCCATGCAGGAGATGACTCTCAACTGCTTGGGTCAAGTACCCTGACCATTAGAACTTTCGGCAATTGTTGGGCGCATGGGGTCGTCATGAGCTTAGAACCGCCTTCAGCTCTTTTGCGACTGATTGCCCTTCTACCTTGGGGTCAACATTGGCTTTTAGCGCATCGCCTACACTTCAATATTGTTTGTAACCTGGTCGCACAAGTTGCAATACTCCCAAGATAAAAAATTTTGCTCGCAGAGACACAAAACTTAACAAACATTTAATTGCCAAGTCCTCGGCAACGACGCCAAAAACTTGATGACGGAAAATTGGAAGTCAGTTTTACTCAACAACCAACTTCCCTTGGACACGGTATGCGATGCATGTTCCTAAGATATGCGTTGATAGTCATGCGTTGATGATCATGCGTTAGAATGAAAAATGCGTTAATGAATGTGTGCGATGACCATGCATCCTGCCACAAGTTTTCTTGCATTCATGCCAAGTATAGCATGGACGCAAGTTTCTCGGGTAATCCGAGGTCGAACATAGGGACTTGTAGCTATATGTTTGTGGTGATGTGCATGTGGCAGTTGAATAAAAGAATGGAGGGGATGTTGTTAAGTTAATCCTACTTCTACTCCTATCTATCAGACAACGCAATGAGAATATGCATGAAAGGTAGAGATGCGACAAACCTTGACATGAAATAAATGTATGGGAAAGTAGATAAAATGCGGAGATGTTTTCATTGCAACCCTTAAGAGTGACTGCAAGGGCAACCCTAGTCAACACAAACTAATGCGATCATGCAACACTCATACAATAGTAAACCACCTATCGGTGCAAATGCTACTACTTCTAATGCTAGAACGCATGCGATGTATGTGTAGAGATGTCTTTAGGGCCTAAACATAAGCCTCTAATTCTTGTCTATGCAATGATATACAAACAAGGCGACCACATATCATCCCTATTCCTAGGGTGCATGTGATGCAGTGTTGACAAACAGAGTTTATCTCTAAGCGCCTATCCTTGTATTATGTGTTCTAATCTGGCTCTCCCAAGCCTAGATTCTGACCTGACCTTCCCAAGCCTAGATCCTGTCCTTAGACTACCCTCCTGAGTATCCCTAATGGACGAATGAAGCATACATAATATAAGACAATCACATAAACTTCGCTGACCTAAGATTATTACTATCCCTAGTGAACAATGCATACCTTGCTTAATGTGTCCAATCACTTACCCTCTCGAACAGTTGATTGTTGCTGACTTCACTCATAAATAAGCAATGCGTTAGCCCATAGACAGGCGTTGAAGCAGCTTCACACTAAGCAAATAAGATTACTCATATACTCGCACAACGCACACCTCTCGGTGCATTGCTACATGCTTCATATTCCTAATCCACATGACAAGTATGTAATACGCTAAGTGTTGCAATGAAAGTAAAGATGCTAAGTAAGAAGATGGAGATGGAGTCGAAGGAATAGAGAAATGCATTGAAAACAGATTGTATTAATTTCTTAATTCAAAATGTCATACAATACAATATAAAAAAAGAAAAGAAAGGAAATGACCGACTGGAAGCAAAGATTTGCTCCCAGCGGATGTGTGTCAAGGCTGCCGGTGATGCCATGGATGGTTGGAGAAGCTGACTCTCTCGAGATCTAACTCCGGTCGAAGACTCCGATCGTCACTCAGAATGGATGAAGGAGGTGAAGAACTCTTATCTATCTTCTCACGCGTTTGTCTGGAACATGGGGAAAATCCCCGGTTCAGGGATAATCTTCGGATGATTTAATTTCAGCTCATCGGCCTCTATTTATAGTGCTTAGGTCGCTGATAGCATTAATTGGAGTGCTTTGAGTCTGACGTTCGGTGCGTTCGTCCATTCTGAACCTCTGCCACAAACAGCATGGTAGGTGAAATGTCAACATCATCTTTGGATTTTCTCGAGGTAGATGTGTTGATGCGTTCATCCCATCTACCTTGCGTTGATCCCATTAGATGCGTTGTCGTGCAGTCGCAATCATTCAATGACCGCATTCGCTTAATACCACAACTCTATATGATGACCGCATTCACTTGACAAGCGCAACTCTCATGCGATGGACGCATACGGCTGATTACCGCAACAACCATGCATTGATCGATGCATTTGCCTTCCGATGGAGTGTTTCTCCGCATGTAGTCATCTATGCGATAGTCCGATTTCCGCGTTTGCATTCATTTCCTACATTGACTACAAAGATAGAACATTGAACGCATAATTAACGCAAAATAATGGGTTAGCTGAGATTCGATATGCTGATCGACGCAAACTCATATTCTTGTGAATTCCTATCATGATCGACGCATATTCTGCTTGATAACCTTCATAATTTTATGTAAAAGGCCTAAGATGACATGCATTTCTGCATGTCATCACACTCCTAAACTTAAAATCATGCTTGTCCTCAAGCATGCGTTATACTCAAGAAATTCTAACTCACCTTCATGCTTTCCTTCGCGATGACCAACTTCTCAGAATATAATTTATACACACCTTCGACCATTACCGCAATGCTCTCTTCCTTTTTGGTTGCTTCTTTAAAAAGATCTTTTCTAAGTTAAATTCGGAAAGCCTTTGCTCAAAAACTTTTATTAATTCACTGCAATTTTATGTTTAGCTTTTTGAGATTGCGTTCATTCAAAATACTTCAGAAATTTGCGATTGTTTATTCAAATGCGGCGTTAAACCTGGTTATGTCCTTCGTTTTAGCTTACCCCCACATGTGTCATGTGGGCATGCAACTTCGATTGCGTTCCATATTCAACTTCAACTCTTTTCTCTTTTGATTTGGCTTGCGCCGGACAGAGGAGTTGCGCTAATGCACTGATCCTGGCGACTTGTCTTCGTTTTGGCTTGCCCCCACGTGTGTCATGCGGACATCCAACTACAAGCAAGTGCCTTTCACAACTTAACTCTTATCAACATGGGTTTTTCCACTACGTTGACAATGGAGTTATTATTCTCAAAATCTCACTTCAACTTTTTTAAGTTTTTTTTTTTTTTTTTTGTTTTTTATTGTAAAGATACACATTGTTCAATGAATAAAATAATTGTTTTTTTTTTTTTGTTTAAATGATCGCAATGTAATGAACGCAATTCTCTGAGACCGCTGCCACCCCCAAACTTAGAGGTTGGCAGCGTTCTCATTGCAAAGCTAAAGACAAAATTACAAGAATGTGTTAATAAATGTGTGAACAAAGGTTTTCATAAGATAAAACTCAAGACTTCCGCGTATGCGTCCGCTTCCTGCGTTAGCCACAAAGATAGACAATTGAACGAATAATAACACATAATAGTGGGTTAGCCAAGATTCTTAATTCCAAACGACGCAAACTCATTTTCTCATGAATTCCTAATATATTCGCTACCCCCAAACTTAGAGGTTGGCAGCGTTCTCATTGCAAAGCTAAAGACAAAATTACAAGAATGTGTTAATAAATGTGTGAACAAAGGTTTTCACAAGATAAAACTCAAGACTTCCGCGTATGCGTCCGCTTCCTGCGTTAGCCACAAAGATAGACAATTGAACGAATAATAACACATAATAGTGGGTTGGCCAAGATTCTTAATTCCAAACGACGCAAACTCATTTTCTCATGAATTCCTAATATATTCGCCGCATATTTCTCTTAATAGCCCTTATAATTCTAAATAAAAGGCCTAAGATGACGTGCATTTCTGCCCATAATCAATAGCAATATCTACTACAATCATCAATGAATGTGACAAAGTATCTCTTACCGCCTCGTGTGGGAGTACTTTTCATGTCACATACATCACTGTAGATTAAATCAAGTAACTCATTACTTCTTTTGATAGATGAAAATGATTTTCTAGTAAACTTTGGTAGAACACAAACTTCACATTTGTGTCTATTATCAATGTTAAAATTTGGCAATGATCCTAAGCTTACCATTCTATTTAAAGAACGATAATTGACATGTTTCAATCTAGAATGCCATACATCACACAAATAAACAATATAAGCAGAAAAGTTGATGCTATTATTATTCTTTGGCATTTGTGCCAGTACATTCAGTTTGAACATGCCACCACTTAGATAGCCTTTTTCGACATACATACCCTCTTTTATCGAAATAAATTTATTTGAATCAAATACAAGCTTGTACCCATTTTAGTTAACTAGGGTTCCCGACACTAAATTCTTTCGAATCTCTAGCATATGCCATACACATTAAGGGTAAGTATCTTTCCAGAAGTCCATTTCAGCAGGACCTTTCCCTTGTCTTCCACTAAGGCAGTTGAAGCATTTTCTATGTATAACTTACCACTACCATCTAACTTCTCATATTTAATGAATAATGGCTTGTTCTTACAAATGTACCTAGTAGCACTAGTATCAGTCCACCAACCTTTGGTATCTAAAGCCATATTTACCTCAGAAATGACGACAATCAATCATCATTTTCCACGACATTGGCTTGATTGTTGGAACATTGTCCCTTTTTGTGCTTGCACATTGTAGCAATATGACCATTCTTACCACAAACCCAGCAATTGACTCGAATGCACTTGCTAGCATAATTCCTTGACCCATGACACATATTTTTCTTCTTGAAATTCTGCTTCTTGGGTTTATGTTTTGATGCTTCAGTAATGTGAGCCTTGGCTTCAACTTCTAACAGAGTTTTATTTTCTTTTCTGTTATCCTCTTATATGCGAAGTTTTACAGCGATGTTCTCCATAGATAACTCTTTTCGCTTATGTTTGAGATAACATTTGAAGTCCTTCTAGGAAGGGGGCAACTTCTCAATCACAACAACTTGGAATGACTCACTGATGTCCAATCCTTCACTTTGCAAATCACCAATGATAGTTTGCAATTCCTCCATCTGATTGACTACCAACTTGGTATCAACCATCTTATAATCAAAAAAATTTCCTACAAGGAATTTCTTAGTACCAACATCTTTTAGCTTATACTTCTTGTCTAATGCCTCCCACAATAGTTTTAACATATTGTAAGCATTGCAATAGACATTATAAAAAGTGTCCTCAAGACCACTAAGTATATAATTATGATGCCGGAAGTCCGAATACATCCATGCTTGCTTTGCAACTTCTGTTTCAGGAGTTATAGCTTTTGGCAGGGTAATTCGGCAATCTTCCTTCAAAATATGAGCAAGATTCAATGTGGTGAGATAGAAGATTATCTTTTATTGTTATCTCTTGAAATTGTCTCCCTTGAATTTCTCTGATTTTTCAGCATGAAGTTTAATAATGGGCAATCCAATGATGTAGAATTAGTGACACTAGTGAAGGAGTTTGCAACCATTAGTTCAAATATAATAATTGTCTTCAGATTGTTGGAGGAAATAGTATATATAGAACTTAATACACTAGGTTTAGAAACATGTTTAGAAAAGATTATTTGAATTTTGAAACAAAAAATTCTTGGAAGAATGAAAACAAAATGTCTTCAATGTGATATTTGTAAAGAAATTGGCAAATTAAGTTAAATGAAACCAAAGGATATTTAAGTTAAACGAAAGGATAACCTAAACCTAAATCAAGTTTAGGTTTAGAAACATTTTATTTATTTATTTTCCAGTTTAGATGAAACCAAAGGATATTTAAGTTAAACGAAAGGATAACCTAAACCTAAATCAAGTTTAGGTTTAGAAACATTTTATTTATTTATTTTCCAGTTTAGATGAAACCAAAGGATATTTAAGTTAAATGTAAAATTAGACTAGGCTAATGATCATTAACAATATTTTTTCCTAATATATATTTATTTAACTGCAGTTAGTACACCTAAGATACATGTGAAGGAAGAAAAAAACCATAACATTAAGACACTAACAAATTGTAGAACTATTAATTACGCAGTTCAACTTGATTACAACAATTTCAGAAGTTTGTACGGTAATTATTTCAAATTGAAAATTCATAATTGTCATAACCTCTATAATTTGAATAAATATTTGTAAGGTTATAACTTATTTGTCATTGAAATAAAGAATTTGAGAGATATAAACGATAATATTTACTAAATTATTTTTTACGAGATGTAAATCAAATTTGAAAGCATGTTGTAACCATTTTGTTTTATTTTTTTTTTAAAAAATTAATTTTATAGATACTATTTTCACCCTTAAATTTCTTTTTCTATTATTTACTTTATTACCAATGATTTAAAAAAACAAATCAAAATTCGAAAATTAAAGACAGTAGCATTTAAATAGTTGTTTTTGTCTTGGAAATTTGATTTAGAAGTCAATCATTTTACTTAAAAAAACTACAAAATCATGGTAAGAAATGGAATGAGATAAACTTTATTTTCAAAAATCAAAACAAAAAATAAAATGGTTACCAAATCATACCTAAATATTTACTAAATTATTACTCCAAGATTTAGGGTAACCCATTTTTAAATTGCAAATTTTAAGAGAGTTTTTTTCCGCAACATATAAGGAAACTAGAAGGTAGGAGCATGTTAGATTTTATTTATTTATTTTTTTAAATTAACTAAAAATAAAATAAGTATATCCAGTTTGATAATCATTTATTTTTAATTTTCAAAAAATTGAACTTATAAACACCTCTTCTCCTCTAAATTCATTGCATTAGCTAGTATGTTTGAGATACCAATATTTTTAAAAATCAAGCCAAAATTTAAAAACTAAAGCCTAATTTGGTAAATATTTAGGTGCCGTTTAATAACCATTTTGGTTTTTTTTTTTTTTTTTTTTTTTAAAAATTAAGCCTATATCATCTATACTTCTTACCATGATTTACATTTTTCTTAAATATAATGGTTGAATTCTTCGCCAAATTCTAAAAGTTTGAATTCTTAGCCAAATTCTAAGAGTAAAAACAACTTTTTAAAAGCAACTTTGTTGTTCTCTAAACCGTTGGTAAAATATAGTTATCAAAGGAAGAAATTTGGAGATAGAAGTAGTGTTCATAAGCTTAACTTTAAAAAAAAAAAAAAGTTACCAAACGGAGCCTTAATTATTTATTTTTTAAAATTAAGCCTATAGACTCTACTTCTACATCCAAATTTCTTTCTTTATTATTTACTTCTTATCAATCGTTTAAAGAACTAAGCTAAAATTTGAAAACTAAAAAAAATCTTTTTAAAATTTTATTTCTATTTTTAGAGTTTGGCTAAGAATTCAACCTTTGTACTTAAAAAATATGTAAATCTTTATAAGAAATAAGGAGAAAATAGGTTTAATTTTTAAAGATAAAAAACATAAAACGAAATGGTTACTAAAGGAGACCTAAAAAATAGTTTTTAAGAACTTAAAAAAAAAAAACAGCTTTTAAAAATTATATATGTGTCAACCTGATTGAAATATCCAAATGTGCCTATTTACCATTCGAATAGAAAGATTCACACAAATATATATACCCACTAATGCACACAAAAAATTTGTGCTTTCCAATAAATGTTTTTGGCTTCGCCCTAATATAGAAGAACTAACCCAATTTATATAGTTTGTGTTGAAATGAAAATTAAATTGGGTTCATTTTTTCCTAACTAAACTCAACTTGAATTAGTAATAATTCTAAAATATATTGTCTAAGTTAACTCATATTTTATTTATAAGCCAAATTAATTTTATAATCAAATCCAAATTGTATGGGTCAGGTTAATTAATCGCATACAAGAAGGAAGGATGCATATATAAACTACTAATTTTTTTTTAATAAGAACCTGTTTGGATTGACGTGAGAAGAAATGGTTTTAAAAAAATCATTTCTATTTAAATTCTTTTGATAAAAAGGATCAAGATACACTTGAAAAAATTTGAATAGTTTTCGAACAATCCAATTCCTTCTAAAATGACTTATTTTTAAAATTAATCACTTGAAAATATATTCCAAATAAACCCTAAATATATTATATGAGCCAACATGAATATAGTTAACTTAGATTTTGAACTTGTATTATATTAGTCTTGAGATCTAAAGTTCGATCCTCGCTCTACCTATTGTCAAATATGAATTTCTTCTATTATGTAAATTTAATAAATTCAATTAGTGTCAACATGAATATAGCTCAACTGAATGTACTATCGACTTCGAACTTTGATTTTCTATTTCACATATTATAAAAAAAGAAGAAAAAAAGAAAAAAAAGACCCCCAACTAATGCAACCTCCAAACTTTTTCTTTTTTTCTTTTTTAAAAGAAGAGAAGATATTGATTGCATTAAAAATCATATATTTCCCATCCAAAGCTTTATTGATTGCATTAAAAATCATATATTTCACATATTGATTGCATTAAACTTGTGGTACGCGGAGAAATCTAATTGATCGAATCCAAAGCTTTTTTTGTTTGTTTATTTTGTATATTATGTTGGCCAATATTTTTTTTTGGTTGAACAATATAATCTCAAAATAGAAATACATAATAATTACAACTTAACTAAACTCACTTCATTTCATGTATATATTACTTCATGTATATATTACGCATTCAAATATTTTTTTAATACAAAATTATAGAGATGATAAATCAAATTTGTGTACCAATTATCATTTAATCAAATTCACTTTGACATATTACACGATTTAATGTTCTTTTAAAATAATAATTACTTTGATTTCAAGGGAAAGATTTCAATTATCATTTAATAAAAAATATTTGATCCTTACACCTCCAACATGTTGAGCTAAAATAGAAAAAATATCAAATAATGTATGTATGTATCATCAATCATGTAGGTTTAATTTCTTATCAACCAATTCTAATATTAATCAACAAAAATAATATAATTTAAAATATTAAGGAGACATTTGTTTTTTGGAATGTAAATAATTGAGGTCATGTTGGTAATCATTTGGTTTTTTATTTTTGTTTTTAAAAATTAAGTCTATACATCTACATTTTTTTACCATGATTTACATCTTCCTTAAATACAATGATTGAATTCTTACCAAAATTCTAAAAACATAAACAACCTTTTGAAAGCTATTTTTTTAATTCTCAAAATTTGATTTGGTTTTCTAAATCATTAATGAAAAATAGATAACAAGATAGAAATTTGGAGGTGGAAGAAGTATCGATAGACTTAATTTAAAAAAAAAATAAAATAAAAAACAAAATGTTTACCAAACGGGACCTGAAACATTTAAATGCTAGATATTATAGATGTCCAAAATTACATAGGCCTAACATTCTTAGATAACTATGTTTGTTTTGTAGGAATATTTTTGAATATATTTGAAATACTTGGATAACTCAGGTGTTTGATTTGTAGGATTTTTACTCCGAAATATCTTAAATTTATATAATGTTCCAAAATGCATTTACAACAGTATGCTTATTAACAATTAATTTAATATAATTTGAACTTATACAACACATTTATTTTTATGGACTCAAATTTCTTTTTAAATTAATATAATTCTATTATTTTATTTGTTATTTTTCTTAACAAGATAATATACATTAAATATTTAAGATCACTTATAAACTAAGTATTAATTTAAATTTAAATTTGAATTTGAATATCTTTCTTAAAAAATAAAAACATCTAAAATATGATAAAAGAGAGTGAATTACATAGATGACAATAATTATTTTAATTATAAAATGAAAACAAAGAAGAACGAGAGACATATATATCTAGAAGGGTACAAAGGGAAAAGAGGATGTATATGTGTGTGTGTCTATATATATATACATATACATATATATATATATATATATATATATAAAGAAGGGTAAAACAGGAAAAAAAAAGATGCCCTCAACACAAGAATCTAAAAAATCCATGTTGCAGGAGTTATCCAAAACTCTCGAAATGCCCTCTGTAAGGGTATCCTAGGATAACCGAGAATCTTCAGATGCCCATATATCTTACATTTTCGCAAAATAAATAGGTATCCAGATGTGTCCAATCCATGAGAATCTTGAATTTCTCGATACAAATGATCCCTAAAGGGACTACATTGATACCCATTCAACATTATAATAAGAAAATGTTTTTAGCCCTCATAAATTAAGAAAAATATTTAGGTGCATTTTAGACTGTATTGTGTAGTACATCTAAGTGTTTAATGACAAGTTATCATGTGACAATTTTTTAAAAAATGTACATGGGATGAGGCTGTACCAAATATTACTCTCAAATTAATTGGATATATTAATAAAAGCACTCATCATTAATTACGCTTTGTATATTAAGACAGGTTTGAGAGTGATTTTAATTATTTAAAATTACTTTAAAATATGTTGGGGTTCTATTATAGTCTTATTACCGACACAATAGGATCAAAAGTAAGTCACCAAAAAAAAAAAAAAAGTTCTTTCTCAATATAAAATGTTGCAAAAATCACATTTAAATATTATAAGGATTGTTACCATCATACTCCTCATACTTTGAATTTGACCAATTTATTATAACTGTATGAGATTTTATAAACAAATCTTTGAATATGGTAGAATGCACAAACCACAAGTATATCAACAATAAAACTGTTTCAATTTAGTTTCACTTTTTTCTTAAACAAAAGAAAGTTTTAAAATTAAAACTATATTATTCATCTTTAAAAATAGTTTAGTTATAAATATTGTAAAATGCACATGCTTCACCCATCTATTAGAATGCTTCACCCATCTATTATGGAATTCAAACTAAATCTAATACAAATCTATCACGTGATATATATTTAAATGATTTTTTATTTTTTATTTTTCTACTATGCACAATGCATAAGGACTACATAGAGATCAACTCCAGTTAATCATTATCCAATGCACAATAAACCACAATTATAGAATTCACTATAATCTCAACGTGTCAAAATGAACCTAATTCAATTATCATATATAATATGTATTAATGATTAAGAGATCTTGAAATCTACAACACCATTATTCTAAATACAACATGATCATAAGAGGAGTAAATATCGTTGCAATAACAAGCGGTGCAAATATGAACTTTGATGAATTAGGTAGCATTTTCTGACTTGGTAATTTTGTTCATTATTTCAACCTTAATTACCTTGATAAAGTTTTAATCTTGATTATCCATGATTATGAACCTAATTAATTACAATGATATAATTGAATTTGGCAGGTGGGATCAATAATCTGTAGAAAATAACAAGGTATTTAAGTTGGTTTTATTGGGTTTTTGGTGAATTCAAAAGTCCATAATTATGAGAAGTGACAATTTTTTAATTATTCCTTCTTCTTCAAAATAGAGCAAAATTCGTATGCCCCTTTGTGAAGCTGAAGAGGGCAGCCGCTGAAGAGGAAAAACGTGAGCGGCAGCTGCTTGGGAGCAGAGAACTTGTGTGGCCGGCTTCGTGGAAGTCCAAAATCGAGGGTGCCGTTGAAGCCGTCGGTTTTTGTGAGAGCTCCAGTCGAAAGCCCGCCAGCTGGTACACGAGATTGAAGGCAGCAGCTGTGGCATGAGCGTGGGCTTCCGTCAGCGCTGGTTCGAGCGTGGGTGTCGCAGTCTGGTCTGAGAAGTTCGCCGATCTGAGCAGGCGATAGTTCGATTTCACCGTGGAGGCTGCGTCTGGCAGTGGTTTTCAGCAAGAGAGATGTGTGGGTCTACACGTGGTTCGCCGGTTAGAGGCGGGTAACACGATGTTTTGGGCTGTTTTATAGTGGGTTGTTCTCAGTAATCAGAGGCGACGTTGTGTGCGTATCTCTCGATATCAGAGGATATTGAAATTATAAATTGGTGATTTTGTTGATTATTTGTAATTTTTAAATTCTTTTATTGCTCATTAATAAAATTAATTCAAGCTGATTCTCAAAGTGGATGTAGACCAGTCGAACCACTATATATCTTGGTGTTCTTTATTGCTTTCGATTTATTTTTGCTGATTGTTTGCGTTCTGTTTGGCTATCTAAATTAGGTTCAGAAACTCTACAAGTGGTATATCCAATTGATCCAAGGAGGGTGTGTGGTAGTGTGTGCTGGCTTATTCATTCTTTGTTCAGGATATTTTGTTGGAATTAATTTGACAAATGGCTTCGATGTCTACACGGTTCGAAGTTGTTAAATTTGATGGGAAAGGTGATTTCGGGTTGGAGAAAAAAGATTAGGGCTATTCTGGTACAACAAAAGGATAACCTTCCACCAACAATTACAGAGGCTGAAAAAAGATATGGATGAGATGACCTATTCGATGATAACTCTGTATCTGTCAGATGGAGTGCTTAGGTTAATAGATAAGGCCACTACTATAGCGAAGTTGTGGAAGAAATTAGAAAGTCTTTATTTGACTAAGTCCTTGCCAAATAAATTATATCTAAAGGAGAAATTCTTTAGATATAAGATGGACTCAAGTAAAGGCTTAGAAGAGAACGTAGAAAAATTCTAGAAGATTATAGTTAATCTCAATAACATCGGTGAAAAGATGTCGGATGAAAATCAAGCCGTTATTCTTCTGAGTTCTTTGCCAGAATCGTATCGAGAAATTAAGGCAGCTATTAAATATGGATAGGATTCATTGTCCATGGATATAGTGTTAGATGCCTTGAGAACGAGAAACCTCGAGATTAAAAAGGAACACAATGATGGAGAGTTACTCATGGCCAGAGGCAGAAGTGAGAAAAAGAACGGAAAAAGAAAAAAGTCGAGATCCAGGTCAAAATCAAAAGGGAAAACCAAAAAGTGTTTACTATGTCATAAAGAATGATACTTTAGAAAAAAAATTCCCTTTGAATAAGAGCAAGGAAGCATCAAGTAGAAGGCATGCACGGGATTCTAATGCAGCAAATGTTACTGATGGGTATGATTCAACAAAGATTTTGTTGGTGTCCAGTAGGGACATTCAGAATGCTTGGATCATGGATTCAGGGTACACGTTTCACATGACTCCTAATCGGGATTTCTTGATTGACTTTTAGGAAAATGATGGGAGATTAGTTTTGCTTGGTGATGATGCTGCTTGTGATGTAAAAAAAATTGGGACAATTCGAATTGCAACATATGATGGTATGATCAAAATTCTTACAAATGTAAGGTATGTTCCAGAACTCAAACGAAATCTAATTTCTCTAGGCGAATTAGATAGAACAGGTTATTCCTACAAATCTGAGAACGGAGTTCTGAAGGTTATTGAGAGTTCTTTGGTTAAGCTGAAGGGGACCTTGAGGAATGGTCTTTATGTATTCGAGGGTACTGCAGTTAGCTGTTGTATTTAGGAAAGAAATAGATAAGTCCATGTTATGGCATAACAGACTAGCTCATGTGAGTGAAAGAGGTCTTCAAGCTCTTTCACAACAAGGTTTTCTTGGAGGAGTTAAAGACATTGAACTCCCATTTTATGAACATTGCATAATGGGAAAGTCTACCAGAGTGAAGTTTGGGAAAGGGAAGCATTCTACCAAAGAAATTTTGGATTATGTTCATTCAGATTTGTGGGGTTCTACAAAGGTACCTTCTATGGGAGGTTCGAGATACTTCATGTCGATCATTGATGACTTTTCAAGAAAGGTGTGGATGTATCCACTGAAAAAGAAGAATGAAGCTTTTGAGAAATTTCTTGAATGGAAAAAGCACGTTGAGAACCAGACAGGCAGGAAGGTAAAGTATCTGAGGACAGACAATGGTTTAAAATTTTTGAATAAAAAATTTGATAAATTTTGTAAATCTGAGGGAATTACGAGGCATTTCACTGTTACGTACACTCCACAGCAGAATGGTTTAGCTGAGAGGTTCAACAGAACAATTATGGAGCGTACAAGATGTCTCTTGATAAATGCTTCATTAGTCTCGAAGTTTTTGGGGGAAGCTGCCCAAACAGCCTTTTATCTTATTAATAGAAGTCCGTCTTCCACTTTAGGCCTAAAGACTCCTTAGAAGATATGGACAGGAAAAGCTTCAAGCTTGGATCATCTCAGAGTGTTTGGATGTTCAGCTTATGCTCATGTTAAGGAAGGGAAGCTGAATAAGAGGGCACTGAAATGTATGTTTATTGGCCATCCTCAAGGTGTTAAAGGATATAATCTTTGGTGCTTGGAAGAGGGCAGAAATAAATGCATTATCAGCAAAGATGTGACCTTTAATGAAACAGAGATGCCATTTCGAATCAAAGAGCAGCAGAAACAGCAGACAGTTGATCAGGTTGAGATAGAGGTTAGAATTGATTCTAAAGCATGACCATCAGTTAGTTCAGGTGATTCCAGTGATCAGTCATCCAGTTCTGATGGTAGACAGCCTCAACTACAGAGGACTTTGATTGATGAGGGAGCTTTTGGTGAAGAAAGCTCAAGTAGCAGTGACCTACAGAACTATCAGCTTACGTGTGACAGGCTTCAGCAGGTGAGGCAGGCTTCTACGAGGTATGGTTATACTGAGTTAGTTGCTTATGCTCTTACTTGTGCAGCTGACAATATTGAAGTAGAGCCTCTTATTTTTGAGGAGGCTATTGTATCTGATTCTAAGGAACAATGGAAGGATGCTATGGAAGCAGAGTTGTTCTCGTTGCAGAAGAATCAAACATGGTCATTGGTTCTAAAGCCTCCTAATAAAAAACTCATTCAGTCAAAGTGGATTTATAAAATCAAGCCAGGTACAGGAGGTGACAGCAAGCCTAGGTATAAAGCTAGACTGGTAGCCAAGGGCTACACTCAAAAGGAAGGAGTTGACTTTCATGAGATTTTCTCTCCAGTGGTGAGGCATTTGTCCATTCGATTAATTTTATCTATTGCTGTTCACTTTGATATGTTTGTTAAATAGATGGACGTCACCACAGCTTTCCTTCATGGTGAATTGGAGGAAGTGATCTACATGACTCAACCTAAGGGCTATGAGGTGAAAGGAAAGGAAGACATGGTTTGTCGTCTTCACAGGTCCATCTATGGACTGAAGCAATCGTCGAGACAATGGTATATCAGGTTTGACACCTTTATTCTGAAGTAGGGGTTTCATAGGAGCTCATACGATGCTTACGTGTACTGGAAACTACCTTAGAAAGGAACATATACTTATCTACTTCTGTATGTAGATGATATGATTCTGGTGTCTAAGGATTATTCTGAAATCTGTGATCTCAAGAAACGATTGAGTAGTGAATTTGAGATGAAAGATTTAGGTGAACTGAAAAGGATCCTAGGCATAGATGTGAAAAGAGATAGGGAGAAAGGTTTGTTAACCATTTCGCAGGAGAGTTATGTGCATAAATTGCTTGAGAAGTATAATATGTCTGATTGTAAGGTAGTTTCGACACCCTTAGCATCTCATTTTAGGCTTTCTTCGTCTCAGTGTCCTATTACTAAACAAGAAAGGTTAGAGATGGCTAATATTCCCTATTGTAATGCTGTTGGAAGTATTATGTATTTGATGATTTGTACTAGGCCTAACTTGAGATATGCTATGAGTATGATAAGTAGGTTTATGTCAAATCTTGAGAAGGAGCATTGGAATGCAGTTAAATGGGTGCTTCAATATTTAAAAGGTAGTGCCAATGTATCATTGTGTTTTAGCAGGGATTGTAATAAATCAACACTGTTGGAAGGCTTCACAAATGCAGATTACGCTGCAGACCTTGACAAAAGAAGGTCTTTATCAGGTCACATTTTTCGTTTATTTGGTAATGTGGTCAGTTGGAAGGTTGCTCTACAGTCAGTTGTTGCTTTGTCTACTACGGAGTTAGAGTATATTTCAGTGGGCGAAGCTGTGAAGGAGGTAATGCGGTTGAAAAGAATAGTTGGTGAGTTGTTGTCGCAGGAGTTCATTCCTATCGTCCGTTGTGATAGCCAGAGTACTATTCATCTTACGAAGAATCCATCTCATCACGAATGGTCTAAGCATATTGATGTCAAATTTCATTTTATTAGAGAAGTTGTGGCCCAAAAAGATGTTGAACTGGTCAAGGTTCATACAGTTGAGAATTTGTCAAATATGTTAATCAAAGTTCTTCCAGCCCATAGGTTAAATACCTATTAGATGGGCTGAATATTAAATCTGGATGATAGGAAGATTGGAGAATTAGCTTGGCACTTAAATATTCTTATTATGAGGGAGATTTGTAGAAAATAACAAGGTATTTAAGTGGGTTTTATTGGATTTGGTGAATTTAAAAGCCTAATGACATTATTGTAATTATGAGCAGTGGCAATTCTGTTCTCCAAAAGAGGGAAAAATTTGTGTGCCCCTTTGTGAAGCTGAAGAAGGCAGCCGTTGAAGAGGAAAAACTTGAGCGACAGCCGCTTGAAAGTAGAGAACTCGTGCGGTCGGCTTCATGGAAGACCAAAACCGAGAGTGTCGTTGAAGCCGTCGGTTATTGTGAGAGCTGCAGTCGAGAGCCGCGCCGGCTGGAACACGAGACTGAAGGTAGTAGCCGCGGCATGAGCGTGGGCGTGGGTTTCCGTCAGCGTCGGTTTGAGTGTGGTTATCGTGGTCCGGTTTGGGAAGTTCGCCGATCTGAGCAGGCAGCGGTTCAGTTTCACCATGGAGGCTGCGTTCGGCAGCGATTGACGGCGAGAGAGACGCGTGGGTCTGCGCGTGGTTCGCCGGTCAGAGGCGGGTAGCACACTATTTTGGGTTGTTTTGCAGGGGGTTGTTCTCAGTAATCAGATGCGACATTTTGTGCAGATCTCTCGGTATCAATGGATATTGAAATTACAGATTGGTGATTTTGTTGATTATCTGTAATTTGTAAATTCCTTTATTGCTCATTAGTAAAATTAATTCAAGCTAATTCTCAAAGTGGATGTAGACCAAACTGGTCGAACCACTATATATCTTGGTATTCTTTACTGCTTTCGATTTATTTCTGCTGATTGTTTGCGTTCTGTTTGGCCATCTAAGTTAGGTTCAGAAACTCTCACAGAAATATTACAGAATTTAAGTACAGATATAATTATGTAAAGGATGTTATTGTACTTTATAGGTAATAATTACTAAAGTTGATGGGTTAGTTGTTAATTAATTTTTACTCTCTCCTTAATCATAATTAAGCTGTGACTGTTTTTTTTTGGATAGTGTTGGAGTGAATGTGGCTTCAGAGCTTGAAGATGTGAAGAAACGAATACAATCTTCCCCATTTGAAACTTTTGATCTCACAAAGAATGATCTTGTGAAGGATCACTTGCGTTACATGGTAAATGTTATATTCTTTACCTTTTTGTAATGTCATATTGTTATTAGAATCATTACCATTAAAAGTTTGAAGTTATGCATAATTACAATTATCATAATACTTTAGAAGTAATTTTTGCAATTTGCCTTCTCTTTGGTCTTTCTCTAATGAACATATATAATATTATTTATTTCAGATGGGAGGTAGATCAAATGTTTCAAATGAAGTTTTCTACCGTTTTTCTCTCCCAGAAAGGTCGGGGGTACTATCGCAGTTCTTAAATGCATTCAGTCCACGTTGGGACATTAGTTTAATTCACTACCATCGACAGGTATAAAGTTATGTCGCTCATTATTAAAGTATTGATATAATTGAATTTACTCGAACGTAGAATTTGCTAATTGATGTATAAAATATGTTTGTTTTTGAGCAGGGTATAATTAGTGCAGATGTATTAGTTGGGCTTGAGATTAAAGAATCAGAGTTGGCTGAATTCCATGGAAGTGCTAGGAAGCTTGGGTTTGATTATGTTCCTGTGGGTAACGATCCTGCCTCCAAGCTTCTAACACAAGTGTAAAACAATATCATCCTTAGTGGTTCCTTTCATCTGATGTATAGAGTCACCTAATTAAGTGAGTTTTATTGTCAAATTGAATATTTATCAAGAGGAAGAGCATAGTTGGAAAAATATAAGCTCTCTCTGTGTTTGGTCTGATTGGATAGTTATGGAGGGGTGATGGTGAGTTAGTGAAATGGAGCCTATAGGGATGGAATAATCATACATTTGTATGGGAATAATTGTCACATCTATCTATAGTTTTAAATAAATTAGTAAGGCAAATGGTTTACCAACACCATATGCTTAATTTACTCTTATTATGTATTTAAATACAACCTTTCTAGTTTTTGCAATGGTGATTGTGAAGATCAAGTAATCAAATTTATGTAGTTTCTTTAATCAATAACATATTTGTGCTTACAAATTTGTACTTCTCTTTATAACGATTTCGTTTGTACATATCAGTTAGATTAGTCAATTATATCATTTACATTCAAATGAAGAATATTTAATTATTCATAAACGGTGAGATGTTTATATACATATTTAAATACTGAACCTAAGTTTTTAATTTAGGTTTTAATATATGAGCAAAGGAGCAACCTAGAAACTTCTATAATTCCATTCTCTCCGTAAATTAAGCTAGATTCTTACTTAAAAAAAGATGAGGATAAAATGATGAAAAAAAAAATTGAGGATGAGGAGAAAAAAAATTACACCACTGACATGAGGAAGTAAATGGAGGAGGGGAAGAGTGGGGAAGATAAGAAAATGTTAAAAGGTATCTTTTTTATATAAAAAATTAAAACACTATATATTTTTTAAATTTAAATTTAAAAATAAAAATACATTTATTTTTTAATTATAAAAGTAACGATGTTTACTTTTGTTACACAATTAACCGAAAATTAGAAAGAAGAACAATTACTAAAATCATAATGAGATAGATTCACACCTCACGTTTGATATTTGAAATAAAGATTATCTAACACACGATCAAACTTGTTACAGACAATGTTATAACTATTGCTAGAACGATCAGTAAAGCATAGATAAAAATTTCAAGAGAATATAACACGAGGTTTGGTAATCTAGTTCGGTGGAATACCACCTATTTTTCAGAGGCAATGTGCTCAAGAAAGATAATTTTACTAATATAACATCAAGTGATTACAACGTGGTAATTATCTGTAAATAAATTTCAAATACAGTGACATACGTATAGCTTAGGGCTCCCCTGAGCATGAGACTTCCCCTCAAAGAAACTTAGGGGCGTTTAACGTGCGATTAAAACAGAGAGTCCAGTTGAGTTAAGTTAGTAATTATTATCTAGAGAGTTGGAGAGTTAAATTACCTATTTTTGGGGTCCAGAATTGAGTTGAGTTGGTAATTATTGTCTGTATTTGGGTTGTTGAGTTGAGTTGAGTTGAGTTGAATCTAAAAGTCTATGCTTGGTGTGCAAAGTTAAGTTGAATTGAGTTGGACTATTTGGTGTACTTTATGTAAATGAAATTGGTTTTATATATATATATATATATATATATATTTGGCACTTTTTGCTTTGTTATTGTTGATTAATTTTCAACTATACACCTATTTTCTTAACCTTTTATGAAAAAATTGTAACAACTTTATTTTTTTCCAATTTTACTAAAGAATATCATCATCTTCAATGTGTCGGTTGCTATATGTTGGACTATCCGGAAGGAAAGGAACATCTGTATTTTCAATAATAAAGAAGAGAACAACATTTCTCTATGGGAGAATGTCTGAACTTTGGCAGGAAACTAGTGTCATAGAGCAAAACTTTACTCTAACTACTTCCCAACTATGATTTCTTTGAATATAGGGGTTTTCATGTAATTATTTGTTGACAGGAAATGTCTTGTATCTGTTTGTTGGCACTTCGAACAACCAAGTACGGAGATATTCAGAATTCATATTCAGTAATTTGAATTCTTGGCTAAACAAGAGAAGCTATAGTTAAGGTGCACGGGGTCTTACCGTCTAGCCGTTGGTACTCCGCATCTCCATTTATTTATTTGCAGTTATTTACGATTATGACCATAGGGTTTAGAATAGTGCGCTAGATAAACTCTCTAACCCTAGAGGCGCTATTTTGATATAATTTCTGAAAACATTCTCTCAAATAATATTGTTCTCCCTCTGCCCATGGATGTAGCTAACACACTGTTAGTGAACCACGTATATATGTGTGTTGATCTTCTCTTTCTCTGCGTTCCTTTTTGTATTATTTAATTGTCGATTTCGCAACAAAAACTTTACTCTAACTACTTCCCAACTATGATTTCTTTGAATATAGGGGTTTTCATGTAATTATTTGATCCCTCCCTGTGGCTACTCCAGTCACTACCTCTTTTACTATCTATCTTGTATCCAACACACTTCTCTATGTTTTTCTGATATTTGAATGAATGGAGCTAGAATATGATGAGGGTGCCAATTTAGATGGGATTCTTAAGATTTCAAAATATACTATTTTACTATGTGAATCCAATTCATATAATTAATATTTGAATTATATTCAAATATTTATTTTCTCTCATTAATATTATAATGTAACAAATACATTATAGTAATTATATCATATATAATTAAGACTTAATTAATTATATCATATATAATTAAAACTTAATTAATTATATCTTATATAATTAATTCCTTCAATTAATTTAAACAATTCAAATTAATCCGAAAATTGATTCTCATTAAATCCCGTTGAGCTATCGAGGGGACCTCATGGACATGTAGCTTGAAGCTCTAACAGTACGTGAATAATTAATTAAACTCTTTAATTAAATTATTCATCATCCGTTCACCGTCGAGCAATCCACTAAAGATCGACAGTTGCACTCTTCGCACTACAGATATATTTCTGTGTCCATTGGATATAACCAATCAATAGTACAATGACCCTTCACCAATTGCTCGTAAGTACAATTGAGCCAAAATTACCATTTTATCCTAGTAGTTACATCTAACTCCTTAATCACTAATCCCTTTAATGAACAACAAATCATCGTCCAATTATGATCAAACCCTTCTTGGGCCAGGAGAGGGTGTGACGCCACATTTTTCAAACCCTGGAATCAACCCTTAAGGGAGCAATTTATCTACATGCCCCGACATTTGGGAAAGAGTGAATTCTTTCCTGTGCAGTTGTGTTCTCAGCTATCCAATCAAACAAATTCCCAAAATGGTAGGCTTGTTGAGTCAGCGATCTGACCACTCTCATCCATACAAATCAATGGACCACCTTCATAGGCAGAAGTTCTCAACTCACTCAGGATTTCAGGTCATGTTACCTATAGTCATCCTGGTGAAATGTAAATATCTATTACGAACGACATTATATAATTAGACTAAACATTTTGTGGTTCAATCTTATACAAACTCCTTTGTGTAAAATATCCTCGCTCACGTGTCTCCACATGAATGATCAGGATCAGATCATTTGTATCACTTTACAATAATTGTAACATCTATAAAACGAGCCATATTCGTAGTATCACTAGGATAAAGTATCCAACCTTATCTATCTACTACAGTGCATTTAGGTTATCACTTAAACATGATCCATCCGTATGTTTCTACATACATGTTTAAGCTACAAGATAACCTTGGATGTTAGTTTACTGGTTTGTGGTTAAAGCAACTAATTTTGAAATAAAACATCATATATTTTATTACATAAATAAAATGTTCGTACAATACAATTACAAACTATAGGACCCTACAAGATTTAGAGCATCAACCCCAACAATGAGTTTATTTGATCATTCATTTTTTTACATGTACTTTTTAACAATAGAAAAGACTAGTCAATATTCTAACCCATGTGTTGAATTAAATGAATTTGTAGACTGAACTGTTAAATGTATTTTTTCGTGTAATTTTGAATTTAATTAGTGCTATATATTTTTACCGATAGATATCTATTTTTTTGTGCAGATTGTGTGAATAAATTTTTGGTAATTAACATTATGAATCTAACTTATTATGAAAAAAAAATGCTTACGTTTACATTTTTTTTCAAAATTCGAGTCATTCAACAGTAACACAACGTTAAAAAGCATGTGTTGAATGATAAATTTTGGCGAACCACGAGTTTCCACATCATCAGCGAAAGCCCGAGCCTATTAGAAAAATTATAAGTTGGATCGGGCCGAGTAATTAAAGTCCCTCGGGCCCAACCCAAATCAAGCCCATAGTAAAATTTTGGGCCAAATTAAAGTTTAAGCCCAAACCCAATTTGGGCCCAATAAAGTAATTGAGCCCAAGACAATGTAAAGCCCATGAGAAATCTCTATAAATAGAGGCCTTACCTCATAAAGGGAGGTTGGAAGAATTGAAGACAAAAACTCTCTGAAGATCTGAAGTCTGAAGCTTCAAGGATCTGAAGAACATAACTCCTCCAAAGATTTGAAATCAGAAGTCACTAAAGCTCTAAAGATTAGAAGACATATTAAAGCTCTGAAGATCAGAAGACATATCAAAGCTCTGAAGATTAGAAGATATTAAAGCTCTAAAGATCAGAAGACATATTAAAGCTCTGAAGATTTAAGCTCCCAAGATCCAACACTCGGGCTCTCAAGTGCTGAAGACTGAAGTTCTCAAATTTTGAAGAACTGAAGATCTAAACTATTTGAAGTTTTGAAGATTAGAAGATTTCAACAAACTGACCGTAACTTCACAATCTATAAGCTGAAGATTCAATCTCTTCAAACCCGAGGGCCAAGCCCAAGCCCACCTATGAACTCTATAAATAGAGAAGCTCTCCTCATTTGGAAAGGTCAGGAATTCTACATTCCAAAGAGCCTAGAGAGAATTCTCCCAACAACAAGAGCACTCCCTGACTCCTAAAGTTGACCACACCTGAAGATTGAAGTCCTTCGGAGATACAAGCATTCTTCCAAGACTTTAACTTTAAGATCATCATGCGTTTCTCTTCCTCAAATCAAGCATACGCATTCGACTGAGAGAGAACCAGGGGATCAAGTACTAGAGATCAAACCACATCGCATCAAATCAACATCAATTCAAGTTCAACTCTCGAAACAAATTTCTCCAGAAGCCCCATACGAACATTGATCCTCTAAGAAGATCATTAAACCCAAAGACTAATCATCCAAGAAGATCAACAAGCCCAAAAGTCGATCGTCTAAGAAGATCATCAAGCCCAAAGGCCGATCATCCAAGAAGATCCACAAGCCCAAAAGCCAATTGTCTAAGAAGATCATCAAGCCCAAAGGCCGATCATCCAAGAAGATCAACAAGCCCAAAGGCTGATCATTCAAGAAGATCAATCAACTTAAAGACTATAGTTTATTTTGAAAGTATCAAAACATTATGTATTAGAGATTGTACTCACTTTCCACAATATTAATACAAATAGAAAGTTCAAGTTCCACGAAATAAATTTCTCGTGAAATCTTATGCGGAAAAATTGGCACGCCCGGTGGGACCTCTCTACCTCTCATCTCTTTCTCAACATTCAAGCAAACTAATGACATCAAAGAAAGCTTCATCCAAAGCAACTACTGCAAAAAATACCTACATAGGACTTGTCACCTGCAACCATTCAAAGGAGAGCATGCAGAAGCAAAAACAAGGTTTTGTCTTCGTAGAGAAAATCTGGGAGCAGTTGATAGAATCTTCTAAAGGCAGGATTGTCATAAGAGAAAATCCCTTATTTGACAATTCTGCCTCTGCTTCTAGCCAATCAAAAGAAAAATCATACATTGACATAGTGTCTTTCATGATGGTTGGTGTAACGACTGAGTCAGCCATGGCAGAGATGGAAAGGAAGATACATTTCCTATGAAGGCTATAGAGGAGCGAGATTATGACATCACTGCTTTAAGAGATCAGATACAGGCTCGAGATACTATAGAGTCATGTCAATCTCAAGCTATAAAAGTCAATAACAAAGGAAAGACTGTTTTGTAGGAAGACCAGCCGCAACAATCTACCTCTGTCGCCGCTTTATCAGTTCCCCAGCTACACAATATGATTACAAACTCCATAAGGGCTCAGTATGGAGGATCATAGCAATCTTCCTTTATGTACTCCAAGTCGTACACCAAGAGAATCGACAACTTGAGAATGCAAACTGGGTATCAACCTCAAAAGTTCCAGCAGTTCGATGGAAAGGGCAATCTGAAACATGTTGCTCACTTCATTGAAACGTGCGAAAATGCATGAACCAAAAGAGACCAGATAGTCAAGCAATTTTTTCGTACCTTGAAATGAAATTCTTTCAAATGGTATACTGATCTAGAGCCAAAACCGATTGACGGTTGGGAACAATTGGAAAGAAATTTCTTCAAATGAAACTGACGAACACCAAACAGTGAAAAGGAGAGCCAGTCATCGACTACATCAACCGATGGAGAGCTCTGAGTTTGGATTGCAAAGATAGACTCACTGAATTATCTGTAGTGGAGATGTGTATCCAAAGCATACACTGGGAACTTCTCTACATTCTGCAAAGGATAAAGCCTCATACATTCGAGAAGTTGGCAACACGCGCTCATGATATGGAGGTGAGCATCGCCAACAAGGGAATTAAAGATTTACTAGTCTCTAAAGAGAGAGAATAAAGAAGAAATCAAGGGCACTGAAGAGATCGTGAGTAGTGCCAAAAAAGAATCTATGATCGTTCATGTGACCCCACTTCAATTTTCCTCCAAAGGAAAAGAAATAAAGTTTGAAAGAAAGCATGATGGCGGCCAGTAGTGTCGCCCAACTCTTAAAGAAAGACAGAAAAAGATTTACCCATTCGCTGATTCTAACGTGGAAGACATGTCGGGGCAACTACTAGAGAAGCAACTTATTCAGCTGTCGAAATGCAAGCAACCAGAACAAGACCACTTTTTTTTCCCTAATGTGGAAGTTGAGGCAAAAAGATATAGTAATTTTTTAAAGCAATGATTTCCAACACCGTCTATGTCTTACGATCAAAGAGAAAGCGTGATTTAAGTTGGAACCTTTGAGCCTATAGTTTTTCGGTTGCAATAAGAGATTCAAACGACAGACTCCAAGAAGAAAGATGAGTCTGTTGAAGATAACGACAAGGGATGGATCCTTGTGACTCGTCGAAAGAGAAGACATATAAATTCCACCCAAAAAGAGTCGCACTCATATCAAAGCTATAGAAGAAAGAACAAGACTCATAAAAAGAAAGGCAAAAAGATGGCATGGAAGCCTAAGCCTGCTAAAAAAGAAGATAATGAATTCCCTCAACTTCGACGGTCAATAACTTTGACAAAATTTCTCCCAAGAATCTTCGTCAATAATCATTAAGAGGAAGTATCATAAGTTATTGCATGTCATGCTCTCAGCATAATAGAAGCTGACAACAATCATATAACTGCTAAAGAAGTCAACAACTCAAAAGAAATGAAACAAAAAGTTTCTATCTTTGATCGTATCAAGTCTTTAACTACTCGATCTTCAGTCTTCCAAAGATTGAGTATGACCACGGTAGAAGAAGAAAACCAATGTCCAACATCTACTTCCACTCGAACGTCAACCTTCAAAAGGCTAAGTATCTCTATATCAAGAAAAGATTGACCTTCAACATCTGCTCTTGATCGTTTCAAGACAACAAACGATCACATAAAGGAAGGATGAGAATCTTGAGGGCTACAACATTTCATGAAAAAAACAATGACCCGAAAGTTCATAGTCGTGTTCCTTCATGCATGAAGAGGAAGTTGTCTGTCGATATAAATACATAAGGTTCCTTGATGGTGAAGCCAAAGCTCATTGTACTGATGAATCCTACAAATGAAGAGGATGATTAAAGCCATGATAAAATAAGAGCTTCTGAAATTTAAATGTAGAAGCTTCTTATTGCAAGAGCCTAAATTGCATGTTGCTCCTGGCCCGTATGAGCTTAAAAGGTAAACTACCCAAAAAAAAAAAATAATCTCTCATTGCACTACGTTATGACTTGATCCCTGTCATTGTAAAGCATATGTAGGAAGCTTGAAAGAAACTTCAAGTTCAATTTAGTAAAAAAAAAAAATATTTGAACTACGTCATGATTTGATCCCTTTCTTCTAGGGTACATAGGCAAATTAAAGAAATGTAAGTTCAGTCCATAAAAAAAAGGTACCACAATCACCATACGTATGGCACTATATGACAGATTGAAGATCTTCATCTCTGTTGGGGGCAACACAACAAATTGAAGATGTTCATCCTTTTAAAGAGCAAACACAGTAAATTAAAAGCACACACTTAGAATGGTGCTTCGCTTCCTCTTCAAAGTTTTCTTTACTTCATCTCCAAAATATGGGTGTAGCTTCGCTTCGCTTCATCTCCAAAATATTGGTGTAGCTTCATTTCGCTTCATCTTCAAAATGTTGGTGTAGCTCCGCTTCACTTCATCTCCAAAATACTGGTGTGCCTTCGCTCGCTTCATCTCCAAAATACTGGTGTAGCTTCGCTTTGCTTCATCCTTAAAATACTGGTGTAGCTCCGCTTCGCTTCATCTCCAAAATACTGGTGTAGCTTCGCTTCGCTCATCTCCAAAATACTGGTGTATCTTCACTTCGCTCATCTCCAAAATACTGGTGTTCGCTTCATCTCCAAAATACTAATGTTCGCTTCATCTCCAAAATACTGATGTAGCTCTGCTTCACTTCATCTCTAAAATACTAGTGTAGCCCCGCTTCCGCTTCATCTTTAAAATATTGGTGTAGCTCCACTTCACTTAATCTCCAAAATATATATTGATGCAGCTCTGATTCTATGAAATTGGAACATAGTAACGAGCTCCTGTAAAAAAAAAGGAATTTGAAATAAATTACTAAAGAAAAGGGAGAGTTATTATACAAAAATGTGCAACAAAAAAAACTTCCAAAGATAGGAAAGTTAAAAAGAAGTGTGAAAAAAGTCCAAACAAAAAAAGAAAAAGGAAATAAAAGAAATGCGAGAAAAAAAAAGTAGAAAAACATCAGTGTAGACTAGATATTCCGACGGAGATTCCAACAACAAGCGGCCGTTCATGCCCACTCGTCTCAGCAACGAAAAACAAGAAACAAGGTTTGCATTAAAAAAAGGGGAATTTTTTCTTTAACTATTGTTGGTTTCATCCATTGACTTAACTTGCCTCATCAAATTGAAGATCTTTTATCATGGAAAGCAGCAAAAAGTAGGAAAAAAATAATTTAAAGGGGACAGTAGAAGAAAATTCTCAATGAAAATAAAAATTCAAATGAGGAAAAACTCTCATAAAAGGTTCGGGTGTTTCTATCAATTTTCCATCGAATGGATCTAACAGAAACTCTGCAACCATACAAATTCATCGAATTAGAAGCTTTTCCATTGGATATGATCTCTTTGAAGACTTGCCTCTATTTCTAGATGAGGAAGTTGTTCTGTTTAAAGAAATATATATAAAAGAAATCACAACTGTTGGCAGATTTATCTCAAATTCAATTAAAATCGACATTCTTTCGATTATTTGGATTGTTAACAAAATTGGTTGAAATCCATATTTGACTAAGTTAAAATGTACAACAAACAATAATCTGAATACCTAAATTTTACTTGAAATTGTCAAGTTTTATCAAGATTCAAATTAAATCAAAATTTTAGCTCAAAATTTTAGTATATTTCAATTTTTTCATTAGTGAGAATTGAATGCAAACCAAATTATTTAATTTGAATTCAAGTTATAGTCCAAATGAAATTTTCTGAAGACAAAACTTGGCATATTCCAAAGTTTATGTCCAATCCAAATTGAAATGAAACAAAAATACTATTTGGGTACCAATAAAATTTTATCCAATGTCGAAACTTTTATATAACTTAAGTGTTACCTCAAATGAAATTATGGGCGCACTCCAAATTTCACCAAATCAAGATTGAAGTAAAGAGAAAGATGAAGTCGAAATTCTACTCCAAATCAAAATCAAAGTCAACAGAAAGGCAACGTCAAAATTATACTTCAAATTTGCATGAAGAATTGAGATTATTCTGAACTAAAAAAAAGTTGTTGGAATTTGGGATATTGCTCAAAATTCAATTTGCAATTAAAGTGGAGAATAAATTCAACTTTAGTTCAAATTAGAGTTTACTTGGGAACAAGAAAGTCAAGGACTAAAATTTATTTTTTTTTGTTTATTTGGCGAAAATGCGTCAAGCAAATAAAATTTCAAATCAAAATTTTGAGCGAAATTCTCATATTTTGATCATGATGATGCATCAAATCAAAAGAGTCAAAATCATATTTTGATTTTAAATTACATTTTTCGTGATTCACCCATAGTATAGATGTGCATAAATCTCGAAAAAGGGGGAACTTGTTGAATGAGAAAATTTGGTGAATCACAAGTTGTCACTAAAGGAACTCTTATCAAAGAGACTCGTGAGCGGAAGCGAGATCATTCCAAACCCCATTGTGACAGAACATACACATTTACAATAAAACAGTAATAGTTATGCAAAAACTCTAAATTACAACATGCTTCATGAGGGAAAGTACTAAGATTCATGAAAACTTACCCTTGAAGAACTATTCTTCTCGTTTCCTCGAACTCACTGCACAATTATTCACCAACATAAATGAATCTACCCTCGAACAGTAATCTCCTCGAACAAGAAAAAATCTCCACTCGTCCCTCGAACAGAAAGTAGACACCACTAGAAGGCTACCTCGGTATTCTCGGTGTGAGAATCCAGGAGTTGTGGGCTCTGGAGGATTTTGTAGAGAGTAGGAGGAATTTTCTAGAACGTGTAGACGATCAAGTAAGTGGGAGATAGTTTTAGTCCATCATATATACAGTGTACTCCATTGTTTAGAAGACAAGTGACTATCATACAGAAAACTCTTACACGATCGTGTATGCTCTCAGGTTATCGTATAACTATATCTTTTGATCACACTATTCAAAAAATCAAAATGATTGCATTGTGTAAAAATGAAAACGATTTTCATTTTAACCATCAGTTACCATAACTGATCACAACTTTCTACTAAGTCGGTGATGGGAGAAAAAATCGTAACCAATTATCCTATAATTTATTTAATTACAAATATAATCAATATAGTCATAACCTATAGTTTTAATATGACATCTCATGCAATACATAAACCATAGTTCTTTTTCTCTCTTATAGCATTTAATAATAATTCCTCCAATTAATGTATCTAACACATTAAGTCAATCATATCTCATATAATTGATGCAATTTATTTATATCATATATAATCAAATTTCCTTATTAATTTGAATACTTCAAACTAACCCAAAGACTGATTCTCAACATGAATTCATTGAGCTACAAAGGGGACCTTATGGACCTATAGCTTGAAGCTACAACGGTACGTGAATAACTGACTAAACTCTTTAATCACGATATCCACCATCTGTTAACTGCCAGACATTCCACTAAAGACCGACAACTGCAATCTTCGCACTACAAATATATTTCTGTATCCATTGGATATAACCAATCAACAGTACGATGACCCTTCACAAATCACTCGTAATACAATCGGGCCAATTTACCATTTTCCCCTGTAATTACATTTAACTCCTTAAGTACCACTAATTCCTCTAATGAACAATATATCATAGTCCTACTATGAGTAAATCCTTCTCGGGCCAAGAGAAGGTGTAGTGCCATATTGTTCAAGTCTCGGAATCAGCCCTTAAGGGAGCAATTTATCTACTTATCCCTAAATCGGGGAAGAAGTGAATTCTATCTTGTGTAGTTGAGTTCTCAGCACTCCAATCAGACAAATCCCAAAAGTGGTAGGTTTGAGTCGGCGTTATTGCCACTCGCACCTATACAAATCAAAAGACCGCCCTCATAGGCAGGAGTTCCCAACTCACTCAGGATTAAGGTCATGTTACCTATAGTCATCCTAGTGAAATGAAAGTCTCTATCATGAACGGCGTTATATAACGAGACTAAACATTTCGTAGTCTTATACAAACTCTTTTGTATAGAGCATTCCCGCTCCACGTCTCATACATGAATGGTCAGGATCATACCATTTGTAGTACTTACAACACTTATAACATCTACAAAGCAGGCCACACTCGTATTGTCAACACGATAAGGTTTCCCTCCTTTATCCATCTACTGCAGATCATTTAGATTATCACTTAAAGCACGATCCACTTGTATGTCATCACATACATGCTTAAGTTACAACGATAACCAGGGATCTTAGTTTATTGGTTTGTAGTTGATGCAACAAAATATCTCATGTATCAAAGACTATAGTGAAAAAAATATCTCATATTATTGAAGGAACTCTTAAACAAGAGTAGCTTTGAGCGAAAGAAAATCTTTCCAAAAGCATTGTGACAGAATTACCACATTTACATTCAAGCAAATATATAGGCATCATACTGTAAAATTACCGGCATGCTTAGAAATAATTCAACAACACGAGAACAAGAAAACTTACCCGTTGAAGACTATCTTCAGAAAAAATCTCGCTCTCTCAACGAACGGATGCTCTCGCTCCCGCTGGAACGTCAAGCTATCGTTCAGCAATACCCAATCGTCTACCACGAATGGCCACCATACGAACAGACGAAGAATGAGGATGACACCACCACTTGGAACCCTTAGTATTCTCTATGTGAGAATCCAAAAAGTGAGCTGTGTTCAAATTTAGTAGAAGGGAGGAGGAATGAAAATCGTGTACAACGATCAAGCAAGTGGGAGAAGGTCGTGTCTATCATATAGACAAAATGCTTGATCTTTTAGGTGAGGTACACGATCGTGTAGGAAAAGGTCAGCGATCGTCTATACAATCGTTTAGTAAATGCTCGGACGCTAGACGATCGTTTAGGAAAAGGTAGGCGATCGTTTAGAAGAAGCGTGCGTGTGTAAGCGATTGTCTAGTAAAAGTGAGCTATCGTATAGTCTCTCAATTTAGTAATCGAGAAGCAACAAACACTTCTTGAGCCAAATAACCGTGTTCTTTTACAAAATGAAAACAATTTTCATTTTATTCTTCAGTTACGAAAACCGAATGGAACTTCCCATTAATGCACAATTATGGAGAAAACGGCGACCAATTATCTATAATTGTCTAATTAAAAAATAAGAAATATAATTGTATTATATTCATTAACCTATAGTTAAATATCATATACAAACCATAGTGTTTTTTTCTCCACTAGATATAAATCATATTTATATCTAATTTTCTCCAATTAATGTATCTTATACATAAAGTCAATAATATCATATATAATTAACTAGTTCAATCATATCATATATAATCAAACTCCCTCTTGTCAATTTGAACATTTCAAACTGACCCAAAAACTGATTCTTAACTTGAATCCATTAAGCTACCAAAGGGACCTTATGAACCTATGGCTCGAAACTCCAATGGTACGTGAATAGCTGACTAAACTCTTTAGCCATGAGATCCACCATCCATTGGAAGGATCTCTTGGACAAGAGTATCCATGAGCGGGTTCGGATCTTTCTGATTTCATTGTGACCGAATTACCACACACACATTCTAACAAACAGATATGCATTGTAACACTAATTATAGGCATGCTTTAACAATTAAAATACAACAGATTGAGTAAACGTATTAGTTGAAGACAATCTTCACTCGAACTCAATCCAGCGGAAGCGACTTCTCTATGGTCCTTATCACCCAACAATTAGTCGCCTAACAACACCATGATCGTCTACACGAATGGTAGCGCATGAATAAACAGCAACTGGGGACGACACCACAACTCGAAGCCCTTAGTATTCTCGGAGTGAAAATCTAAAGAGTGGACTTTGATGGAATTGGTAGAGGGAGAAGGAAAAGATGATTGTGAAGAACGAACAAGCAAATGGGAGATAGTAGATGACTATCGTATAGTCAGGTGATTGCCGTTTAGGAAACGGTACACGATCATGTAGGTTTTACTAAGCGATCGTCTAGTAAATAGTTAGCAATCGTTTAGATCAGCTTGGAGCGCTAATAGATCACATAGAGAAGGTGAGCAATTGTTTAGGAATTGCATGCGATCGTTAGTGCGCGGGTGTGTGATCATTTAGGTGATGGGCGCTAACGCATAGTAAGCGATCGTAAAGTTTCCATAGCATGAGCGAATTTTTGAACTCTTTACAAAATGAAAACAATTTTTATTTTATTCTTCAGTCACAATAACCGATCGATCTTTCCATTTTCACACGATTCAGGAGAAATTCTCGATCAATTATCAAATAAGCGCCTACTTAAATAATTAATGAATATAATCAGTTTATATTCTTAACCTATAGTTTGATATCATATATCTACAATAATAATTTCTCCTCTACATGATATAAATCATATATATATCTAATTTCCTCCAAAATAATGTATCTCATACATTCAGTCAATTATATCATATATAATTAACTAGTTCAATTATATCATGAACTCCCTCTTGTCAATTTGAACATTTCAAACTCACCCAAAACTGATTCTCGACTATATCCAAGCTACCAAGGGAACTTTATGAACCCGTAGCTCGAAGCTCTCACAGTACGTGAATAGCTGACTTAACTCTTAATAGATGCTCGTAAGTATATTTCTGTATCCATTGGATATAATCAATTATGAGTATGATGACCCTTCATAGATGCTCGTAAGTACAGCTGGGCAAAATTACCGTTTTGCCGCTTGATGACATGTAGAAATGCATGTCATCTTAGGCCTTTTATTTAGAATTATGAAGGCTGTTAAGCAGAATATGCGACAATTATGTTAGAAATTCATGAGAAAATGAGCTTGCGTCGTTCAGCATGTTGAATCTTGACTAACCCATTATTATGCGTTATTATGCGTTTAATGTTCTATTTTTGTAGCTAACGCAGGAAAAGGACGCAAATGCGGAAATCGAACTACCACATAGATGACCGCATGCAGAGAAGCTCTCCATCACAAAGGCAAACACATTCGATCAACACATGGGTGTTGCGATAATCAGTGACATGAGTCCATCGCATGGGAGTTGCGCTCGTCAAGCGATTGCGGTCATCGTGTAGAAGTTGTGGTATTAAGCGAATGTGGTCACTAAATGATTGCGGCTACACGATAATGCATGATAAAGGGATCAATGCAAGGTTGGTGGAATGAACGCATCAACGCAGCTACTTTGGGAAAAGCAAAAGATGATGTTGACATTTCACCTACCACGTCGTTGGCAGCAGAGATTCAGAAAGAACTAACGCACTGCAAATGTCAGAAGCAGAGTAGTTCATTAATGTTGTCGGCGATCCAAGCTCTATATAAAGAAGTCGATGAGCAGAATTCCAACTTGTCCGGGGATTACCTCTACAACCCAGGGTTTTCCCTTCGATCTAGACAAATGCGTGAGAAAAAGCTTGAGAGTTCTTCACCTTCTTCATCCATTCCGAGTGACGACCGGAGCTAGATCTCATGAGAGTCAGCTCCACCGTCCATCCATGGCACCATCGGCAGCCTTCACGCACATCCACTGGAAGCAAGTCATTGCTTCCAGCCAGTCATTTCATTTTCTCTTCTTTTCTTACATTGTATTGTATTACATTTTATGATTAAGGAATTAATACATGATGTGTTCAATGCATTTTTATGTTTCCTTCGATTCCATCTCCATCTTCTTTACTCAGTAACCTTAACTTTCATTGCATCACTTGGTGAGATTGCTAGAGTATCGCATACTTAGTCATGTGGATTAGAGATATGAAGCATGTAGCAAACCACTAGAAGGTGTATGTTGCGTAAATGTGTGAGAAAACCTTATTTTCTTAGTGTGAAGCTGTAGCACGCTTGTCCATGAGTAGAATCAGCAACAACTAACTACCCAGGAGGGTAAGTGGTTGGTTGCATTAAGCAATGTAAGCGAATATTCACTAGGGATAGGAATAATCTTACGTTAGCCAAGTTCATGCGGTTACCTTGTCTTATGTATGCGTCCATTGCACCTTTAGAGCTACTCGAGAGAGAGTCTAAAGAAAGAACCTGACTCGAGAGCACTAGGTTAGAATCGATGCTCAGAAGAGCTAGATTAGGTTTGCATAAGCAAGAATGGAGACTTAGATATAAGTTTCGTTTGCCATCACACAGCGTATGCATCCTACGGATAGGATATTGCATGCGCCTAGGAAGTAGGATATGGTGGTGATATGCGGCCATCATGCTCATGCGGAAAAAGCACATGAGCGGGTTATAGGGGTTTAGGCTGGCATAGGCTTCTCGGCACTTTCGTATATCTATCGCATACGTCCTAGAGTTAGGCTCAAATATGTGTAGCATGATCGCATGGTTTGCGTTTATTAAGGTTGCCCTTGCGGTCACTCTTAAGTATTGCAATAAAGACATCTACACATTTTATTTATTTTTTCCATCCATTTATTTCATGTCAATAGTTGTTGTGTATCTACCTCTCATTCTCATTCTCATTGCGTTGTCTGCTAGTTAGGAGTAGGAGTAGTGTTAGCTTAGCAACTACCCATCCATTCTTTTATTCAACAAGCGCATGCACATTACCGCATTCATCCAGCTACAAGTACCTGAGTTCGATCTCAGATCACTCAAGAAACTTGCGTTCGCGTTATACTTGGCGTGAGCGCAAAAAAACTTGTAACAGGATGCATGGTCATCGCATACATTTGTTAACGCATAGTCATTCCAATGCATGACAATCAACACATACTTCAAGAACATGTATCGCATATTGTGTCCATGGAATTTTAGTTGTTGGGTAATTGGCATCTAATTTCCCGTCATCACCCCAGCAGTTACATCTCACTCCTTGAGTACCACTGATCTCTCTAATGAATAATACAACATAGTCCAACTATGTGTGAACACCTCTCGGGCCAAGAGAAGGTGTGTGGCGCCACATCATTCAAGCCAGGAATCAGCCCTTAAGGGAGCTATCTATCTACTTACTCTTTCTTCAGGACGTTAACACTTCGTGGTCAGGTCTTATACAAACTCTTTGTATAGGACGCCCCTACTCGCATGTCCCCTACACGAATGATCAGGATCAGACCATTTGTGACAAGTCTCAACAGTTGTGACCATTTCTGTGTCTGTTGGTTTAGTCATTGAAGATGAGAGATAAGCAATCATACAATTGACAAGTTTGATTGCTTCAAGTACTCGATGCAGACTCCAAGAGGAGGGCCTACTGTCGTTCAGATGGAGTCAGGTTTGTCTACAGGGGACAATTGTGTCATAAAAACGCGTCAAGAGGTTGAGGAGATGATTATGAGTTCCCATATAGTGTCTGCGTTGGGCAGGTTTGATGTATGCGATGCTTTTACTAGACCAGACATCTGCATACACTGTGGGCATGGCAGCTGGTACAGTCTAAAACCACAGGCCAGGGTCACTGGACCGCAGTGAAGAACCATCTCAAGGTTTCTTCGGAGAATGAAGGCCTACTGCTACATATATGGCATCTAAGAGATTTGATCCTCACTGGATACACAGATTCTGTCTTTCAGACTAGAGGGAATTCCCACAAGTATCCACTTCAGGGTCAGATCTTTACTCATTACGGACAGGAGCTGTGTGATGGCCTAGTACGAAGCCAACGCGAATGCACTTAGAATTCCACTATGAGGCGAAGTATGTAGCGGCTCTGCAAAGCTGACTAAGGGGCTGTCATAGCTCAGCGAAGATTCTTAGACAATAAACTGGAAGTTTAGTTCCAGATATTGTCTAGGCTCATTACCCTCTTATCTATTGTGGATAATAGTGGCGGGCAGGTGAACTCCAAGAGCCTAGGAGTCACAGGCGCGACAAACACATAGAGGAGAAGCGAAAAGTATCATCTGATCCGCGAGATAGTGCAATCGAGGGAACCTGATCGTCATACAGATTGCTATCGGAGCACAATGCTTTCCCAGTATTACAAGGCTTTCATGGCTATTTGTGTTTAAGGGTCACCTTTAGAGCATGGGTCTTACAGGAGTCGCCCGTGGCTGGACTAGCGGTAAGGGGAGATTTTCTTTAGTACTGGGCTTTTATGCTTAGTTTATTTATTTTTGTACTAGTTTTTGTGGCCCGCTTTGTGGAGATGCGTT
>NC_052351.1:32054786-32135982 GCF_009727055.1 Benincasa hispida | reverse complement strand
TCACAATAGAGGGTAATGAGCCTAGACATATCTGGAACAACTTCCAGTTATGTCAAGAACTTCCTGAGCTAGACAGCCTCCTTAGCAGCTTTGCAAGCCGCTACATACTTCGCCTCCATAGTGGAATCAATGATGCACGCTTGCTTCGTACTAGGCCACACTACAGCTCCTCCGTTAAGAGTAAAGACTGACCCTGAAGTGGACTTGTGGGATTCCCTCTTAGTCTGAAAGACAGAATCTGTGTATCCAGTGAGGATCAAATCCTTAGATCCATATATGAGCATGTAGGCCTTCATTCTCCGAAGAAACTTGAGGATGTTCTTCACTGCGGTCCAGTGACCCTGGCCTGGGTTAGACGGATACCAGCTGACCATGCCCACAGTGTAGCAGATGTCTGGTCTAGTAAAAGCATCGCATACATCAAACTGCCAACGGCAGACACATATGGGACTCATATCATCTCCTCAACCTCTTGACGCGTTTTAAGACACATGTCCTTAGACAAACTGACTCCATGCCTGAACGACAGTAGGCCCCTCTTGGAGTCCTGCATCGAGTACTTGAACAACAACTTGTCAATGTATGATGCCTTAGACAGTACTAGGACTTTGTTCTTACGATCCCGAAAGATCTGTATACCCAAAAATAATTGAGTCTCTCCCAAATCTTTCATTTGGAATTGGGTCACTAGCCAAATCCTAACTGCAGTCAGTAGACCTACATCATTCCCAATGAGTAGTATATCGTCTACATACAACACTAAGAATACTACTGAAGCGTTGACGATCTTCTTGTAAACACAAAGTTCATCAACGTTCTAGTCAAAGCCATATGACTTAATTGCAGTATAAAACTGTATGTTCCAAGATCTAGATGCCTGTTTCAGCCCATAAATGGACCGATTCATCTTGCAAATCTTTTGCTCTTGACCTTGGGCTATGAATCCCTCGAGTTGCACAATGTAAATGGTTTCCTCAAGATTGCCATTCAGAAAGGTCATCTTGACATCCATTTGCAAGATCTCATAATTATAATAAGCTGCAATGGATAGAAGGATGCAAATCGACTTTAACATGACAATAGGTGAGAAAGTCTCCTCTTAGTCGACTCCATTTACCTGGGTATAACCGTTTGCCACAAGTTGAGCCTTGAAGGTTTGCACCTTCCCATCAGCACCCCGTTTAAGCTTGAAGATCCATTTACAACCTATAGGTCTTACCCCATCAGGCTGATCTACAAGATCCCATACTGAGTAGAAGTATATCGACTCCATCTCGAGATCCATGGCCTTGACCCATTCATCCCGGTCAACATCCTTCATTGCCTCCTGATAAAAATATGGATCCTCAACATCAGCATCTGCTACCATAGCAAGGATTTCCATGAAACCCAGATAGCAAACGAGTGGGTTCGCAACCCTTCCACTGCGTCGAGGTTCTAGATTCTCTCAACACTTGAGGTGGAATCGACCTACTAAATGAACTACCATCAACAACTCTTGCTGATGAAGCAGGCTCTTCAACAACTCTTGTTGAAGTTTCAGTAGTTTCATTGGAAAGCTCACGCAACACGACTTTACTACATGGACTATGCTCCCTAATATGTACCTTATCCAGGAAAGTAACATTCGTTAAAACAAACACTCTATTTTTCGATAGATCATAAAAATAACCCCCTCATGTACCTTTGGGGTAGCCTACAAAGAGGCATAACCTCAATCGTGGTTCCAACTTCTTGGGATTTGCCTCAAGTACATGTGCAGGGCAACCCCAAATGTGGAAGTAACGTAAACTAGCTTTATGCCCATCCACAACTCTAGAGGTGTTCTCGCAACACTCTTGGAAGGAACACAGTTGAGTATGTAAATCGCAGTCTCCACTGCGAAACCCCAAAACGAATCCGGTAAGGAAGTGTAACTCATCATTAAACGAACCATGTCCAATAAGGTTTTATTTCTCCTCTCCACTACACCATTTTGTTGAGGTGTACCCGACACTGAGAATTGGGAAACAATTCCATGTTCTATCAAATAATCCTAGAATGATGAGTTCAAAAACTCTCCACCTTGATCCAATCAAAGTGTTTTAATTCATCTATCCAATGCGTTTTCAACTTTAGCCTTGAACTCTTTGAACTTTTCAAATGATTCAGACTTCCGTTGCATAAGATAAACATACCCAGACCTAGAGTAATCACCAGTAAAACTGTTAAAATACTCATAGCCACCTCAGGTTCGCACATTCATAGAACCACAAAGGTCAGAATGTACTAACTCAAGAGGCTCTTTGGCTCGATAACCTTTTCAAGTAAAAGGTTGTTTAGTCATCTTACCCTCAAGGCAAGATTCGCACACTGGTAAAGAATTTTCTTCTAACTCACGTAGAAGTCCATTCTTCACTAATCTCTTAATCCTATTGAGATTGATGTGCCCTAATCAATGATTCAAAGTTGGACATTTTCTTTAGGAGAAATTCGTTGACGTTTAGATTAAGTTATGGCAGTTTTAAACAACTTTGTGTTATAAAGGGAACTTATGGCTAACGATCTTAGCACATACAAGTTACTTTCCAGATAAGCTATACAAATATTAACACCATCTTTATGAATAAACACTTTATCCACATTAAAAGAAAGTGTATATTTACATTGCAACAGGCACTTTGCAGAAATAAGGTTCCTCGTTCAATAACAACATATACATTTAAAATAAGCAACCTATTCTGTAAAGATAACTGGATCCTTCCCACTGCCACAGCTGAGACGATGTGTCCGATGCCTACTCTCATCGTCATCTCACCAGCTCTAGCTATCGCTAGGATCTAATCCTTTGAAAAGAAGAACAAACGTGATTAGTGGCGCCTGAATCAATTAACTAGGCAGAATCATCATTCTCCACTAAACATGTTTCAAGTACAAATAAATCATATTTACTTTTATCAGCCTTGGCCTTAACCTTCGCGGCCTTTCTTTCCTTGAGCTAGCAAGGACAGTTCCTCTTCCAGTGTCCATCCTGATTGTAGTAGAAATATTTTCCTTTTTCAACCAGCGGCGGATACCTTTTTGGGGTGACAGGTGGTGGGTTAGCAGGCGCCTTCCTTTTCCCCTTACCACCCTTCTTCTTCTTCCCCTTTGCAGAGTTAGAAGTAGAAGGTGTAGACTTTGTTCCTGAGGTCGAACCTCGAAGGAACATCCTTGAGGATGAAGCAACATTTGTCTCAACCTTCTTCCTCTCCTTACTTTTCAGTAAAGATTGGTATGTCTGCAACTCGTTGAGGAGAGTTGTAAGGGTGTATTTCACTTTGTTAAGAATCATATTACTAACAAAGTGCAGAAAGCTCTCCGGTAAAGAATACAGGATTATGCTAACCTGACTGCCCTCATCGATAGTAGACCTATTCAACTCCGCCACATTGAAGTGGACCATCATGTTAAGCACATGTTCATGAACAGAGGTGCCTTCCTCCATTTTAGAGTTGAATATATACTTAAGAGGCTCGTGCTTAAGTTGTTCAGACGGTTGTCCAAACATCCCCCGCAGGGTTTCCATGATCTCACGTGCTGAGACCATGGGCTCATGCTTCTTGTCCAAGACGTCATTAAGACTTGCCAAGATATAGGCTCGGGCCTTCTCATTTGCCCATGTCCATTATTCATATGCCTCCCGAACATTTCGAGCGACATTGGGAGCTAGAATAGGAGAACGAGCCTCAGTAAAAGCAAACATGAGATCCTCAATGATAAAAATAGTCGTGATCATGTATTTCCATGTGAAAAACTGTCGCTAGTTAGTTTCTCACCACTAAGCAATGCTAAAGTGGCTGTAGCCATTTTAAAAATTTATTGCTGAAAAACGAACAAACTTTTATAAGATTTTGCTAAACCACATTTTAACTAATTAATTTTAACAAAATAGTTTCCAAGTACCCTAAGTGTAAGACTTCTATTTTGCAATGATGTCCCAGCGAGGTAGGACAAATGTCACCGATGGGGTGATCAGATGCCCTTTCACTAGGATGAGACATTCTCAACCATCAGGAAGAACCATCTCTTGGAAATGAAACTAACAGCAACCATTTATTTGGTTAAGAACTATTAACTTTTAACAATTTCGCGTGAGTGTGACCCCTCACTTTCGGCACCACAGTCCTGCCCTAATGAGCCCACCGTAGGGAAGAAGCATTTTAGGACAAGAGACTAAGTAAGCTTATCATCTTACAGGAGATCAAATAAAAAAAACGCGCAAAACTGCCATCCTAGGGGGACACTTCCAGGGTGTCTCGAGGCGATGTGCATTAAATTTATTAAATCCAACGAGGGAGACCGTGGGATATGCTGTCGCACTTTCCGCTCCCACTTACTATGAACACTCTCTCTATCCACCTTGATATTGACCTACCTAAACACCATCCTTTAGAGGGACATTCCTAGGGTGCCACGAGGCCGAGGGTAGATCTCATGGTGTGGACTATATAGGAGAAACGTGAAAAGTTTAAATGAAGCATCATATGCCCCAAATACCTCCCACTGAATGTTCTACCTAGGGGTTTATTAACCTAGAAAATTCGGCTACTGATTTTAGTCCAAGTCATCTTTTTAAGTTCGCTCATAAACAAATTTTGTCTATGAAATAAACAAGTTCAAGTATTCACATTTAAACACTTTAACGGACTGTCCTTAACTTACATGTATGCATCAAATCAATCTAATTCACCTTTCCAGGTAGGTTCTAAGGTAGGGGTATTACGTTTCTGTTAACTTAAATACAGCCTAGCCAGAACCCACCTTAGACAAAAGGTCTCATATAGTTAGATTTACTACACTTTAACCTTTTATTAGTCAATTTAATTCTATTAAATTGATTAAAAGATTAAAAGATTAAAGCCTAAAGGTTACTAATCATATTAGAACCGTGATCTTTGGTCTATTTTATCCAAGTTTTAAACATTTTAAAACCATGAATTAAACCTAAGTGGGCATGCATGTCTTTCTTATTGCTTTTAGTTCTAATTTCTCTTTAACATTTAAAAAGAAACAACTAAAATACATTGCACATAACTAGGTGTTTATAACGCTTATAAAGTAACCTATATGTCATGCTTTATGAAATGTCCGTTCATTACTATACATAACTTTTATATACAAGTAATAACCAAGCAAACTTGCTTTCCATACACCCTTATACCATAACAATTATAATATAAAGATGATGCAAGTCAATGCTTTTTATGCATACATAAATATAACTCTTATATTATATGATGCATAAGCATGCTCTTACGTAATTAAATCATGCTTCTCTAAATTATAACATTTATAATAAAGAGATGATGCATGACTAATGCATATCCTAATGTGGGATTTTCTATATGTGCATACCATATGACATATAATAAACATACATCTCATGTAATAAACCAAAGATTAATGGATCGGGATGAACCTTTACAAAACCGGAATGCAATAATTGTATATATTACATTTTTCATCGAGCAAACCGGTTCACAGGCGAACCAGGTCTTGAACCGCCAGGTGAAGCTCCATTGTTTAGTAAATGCCGCAGGTAAACGATCGCTTAATGCACACTAGACGATAACGCAAAATGTTAAACGATCACTTAGACGACAACGAGACTGCAAAGCCTGATCTCTAGACGATCGCTTAACACGCAGAGAAAGGTAAATGATATACCTTGCGATTTGCTCCATGATCGTTTAGTCAGGTACTGAACGATGAAGTTGAGCTAAACGATCGTCTAGTACGCATGCACGTTAAACGACACTCGAGCATCCAATACTCAGCGATCGCATACCTCATTGTTTACATGATCCTACCAACTCTTGATCGTCTTCTTCCTCGAAGAACAGTAACCCTTGCTTCAAACTTCTTCACGAACGACTCAATACTCAAACTAACTTTGCATACAGAATCAATAACAATTAATTATGTCCAAAAGTGTAGGGGCTTTTACAATTAACCGAGAATGTAAAAGAATTAATCAAACCGAGGTCTCATCCCAGAAAACTCCATTAATCCACACATTCATAAACAATTTAACAATTAAAACGAAGACAGACATGCTGCACCCATCGGGAATGTATATGCAATTCTTTGCATCAATGAAATTGGAATATCAGAAACTTGGCTCTGATCAATTGAAGGAACTCTTAAACAAGAGTGCCTATGAGTAGAAGTAGATCTTTCCGATTTCATTGTGATGGAATTACCACACATACATTCGAACAAATAGATATGCATTGCAAACACTAATTATCTGCATGCTTTAAGAAATAAATATAAAGGACCGAGTAAATGTACTAGTTGAAGATATTCTTCAATCGAACTCGGTCCAGCAGAAGCGAACTTCTCTTGTTCTTGCTCGTCCAGCAAATGGTTGTGTAGCAACACCATGGTTGTCTACACGATCAGTAGCGCATAGACAAACAATAGTCGGGGACAGATCCACCACTCGAAGCCCTCGGTATTCTTAGAGTGAAAATCCAAAAGGTGGGCTTTGATGGAATTTGTAGAGGGAAGGAGGAAAAGTGATCGTGAAGAACGAACAAGCAAGTGGGATAAAGGGATGACTATCGTATAGTTAGGTACTTGTCGTTTAGGTTGGGGTACATAATCATGTAGTAAACACTAAGTGATCGTTTAGTTCCGCTCGACGCGCTAAGCGATCATGTAGTAAACTTAAGCGATCGTTTAGAAATCGCGGGTGATCGCTTAATATGCGGGTTTGTGATCGTTTAGGAAGATAGGTGTTATCGTATAGGCTCTCAACGCTAAATGATTGTATGCTTTCACCCCGTGAGTGATTTTTCTGATGCGTGTATCTACAAAATGAAAACTATTTTCATTTTTATTCTTCAGTAACAAGAATTGAATCGAACTTCCCACTTTCGCACGAATCCGGAGAAAAACTCAGCCAATTATCACATAACCGCCTAATTAATTAATTAATAAATATAATCATAATATATTCTTAACCTATAGTTTGATATCATATATCTACTATAGTGTTTTCTCTTCTACTTGATATAAATCATATTTATATCCAATTTTCTCCGAAATAATGTATCTCATACATTTAATCAATCATATCATATATAATTAACTAGTTCAAATTATATCATATATAATCGAAATCCCTCTTGTCAATTTGAACATTTCAAACTGACCAAAAAACTAATTCTCAACTTTATCCAAGCTACCAAGGGGACCTTATGGACCTATGACTCGAAGCTTCAACGATACGTGAATAGCTGACTAAACTCTTTAGCCACGAGATCCACCATCTGTTAACTACCAAACATTCCACTAAAGACCAACAGCTGCACTTTTTTACCACAGATATATTTCTGTGTCCATCGGATATAACCAATCATGAGTACGATAACCCTTTACAGATGCTGTAAGTACAGTTGGACAAAATTACCATTTTGCCCCTGTAGTTACATCTCACTCCTTAAGTACCACTAATCCCTCTAATGAACAATACAACATAGTCCAACTATGTGTGAACACCTCTCGGACCAAGAGAAGGTGTGTGGCGTCACATCATTCAAGCCCTACCATCAACCTTTAAGGGAGCTATCTATCTACTTACCTCTACTTCGGGGAAGGAGTGATTTCCATCTTGTGTAGCTGAGTTCCCAGATCCCAAATCAGACGAATCCCCAAAGTGGTAGGTTTGAGTTGGCGGCCACATCACAGTCATGCAAATCAAATGACCACCCTCCATGGTAGGAGTTCCCAACTCACCCAAGATTGAGGTCATGTTACCAATGGTCATCCTAGTGAAGTGTAATCTCTGTCATGAACGGTGTTATATAACGAGACGTTAACACTTCGTGGTCAGGTCTTATACAAAATCTTTGTATAGGATGCCCCCGCTCGCATGTCCCCTACACGAATGATCAAGAACAGACCATCTGTGACAAGTCACAACACTTATGACAATTCCACAAAGCGGGCCGCATTCGTAGCATTACCAGGATAAGGTTTCCTTCCTATATTCATATACTACAGACCATTTTGGTTATCGCTTAAGATATGATCCACTGTTATGTTGCCACATACATGCTTAAGGTACATAAAGATAACCAGGGATTTTAGGTTTATCGGTTTGTGGTAAAGTAAATAAAACATTCAACGGAGCAAAAACAAGAAGTCAAATAAAATATCATATATTATATATCACAAGCATTCGTACAAACTGTTTATAAACTACAGAACATAAGACATTAGGGCATCAACTCCAACAGTCTCCACATACATGCTTAAGTTACATAAAGACAACCAGGGATTGTAGCTTATTAGTTTGTGGTAAATCAAATAAAACATTCAATTGAGCAAAATCAAGAAGTGAAGTAAAATATCATATATTATATATCACAAGCGTCCGTACAAACTGTTTACAAACTACAGGACACAAGACTTTAGGGCATCAACCCCAATAGGAATGATGCTTCACCCGACGGTTTAAGACCCAATTTACCTATTTGAACCGGTTGGCTTGTTAAATTTGTAATAGTTAGCTTTAATTTTTTTTTGATTTTTTACGCTATAATCATCCCGATCCATTGATTCTTGATGAATTTACATGTGATGTATGTTTATTTTTTATATGTCATAAAGTATGTCATATAGTTTTAAAACCCACCATAGGTTATGCATTTGTCATGCATCATCTCTATATTATAAGTTATGATATAGTAGCTTGCATGACTAAATTACTTTAAAGCATGCTCATTCATCATATAACATAAAAGTTATATCTATGCATGCATTAAGTATATCCATGCATCATCTTTATATTAGAAGTTTTATAGTAAAAGGGTGCATGAAAGCATGTATGTTTGGTTCATTACATGTTTATATAAGAGTTATATATAGTAATGGATGAACATTGCATGAGGCATGACACATAGGTTAAATCTATAATAGTTATAAATACCTAGTCTAGCTTAGCAATGTGAATGTTTTTTGTTGTTTCTTTTATAAGAGTTATATTAGAAATTAGAACTAAAATCAATAGGAAAGACATGCATGCAAACTTAGGTTTAATCAGATTTTAAAAAGAGTTCTAAAATTTGATGGAGATAGACATACGATCTCGACTGTAATGAGATTAGAAATGTAAGTTTAATCTTTTAATCGGTTTAATCAGATTAAATTGACTAAAGATTAAATATATACCAAATCTATCTATAAGGGACCTTTTGTCTAAGGTAGGTTCTATCTAGGCTGGGGTATTTATGGTGATGGAAACGGAACACCCCTACTTGGGAACCTACTTGGAAAGATGAATTAAATAGATTTGATGCATGCATGCAAATTCGATGATAGTCTGTTAAAGTGTTTAATGAGACTTAATTCGAACTTGTTTAATTATCAAAAGAAAAAGTTGTTTAATTAAACTCACACTTAGATAAAATCAGTAGTCGGATTGTCTAAGTTAATGAATCCCGAGGTAGAACATTCAGTGGGAGATACTTGGGGTATATGATACTTCACTTAAACCTCTACACGTTTCTCCCTAAAGTTCACACTGTGAGATCTATCCTCGGCCTCGTGGCACCCTGGGAGTGTCCCCATAAAGGATGGTGTTTGGGTAAATAAATACCAAGGTGGAGGGAGAGAATGTTCATAGTAAGTGGGAGCGGGACGTGTGACAACATATCCCATGGTCTCTTTCATTAGGTTGGATAAGGTTTTGTACATCGCCTCGAGGCACCCTAGGAGTGTCCTCTTAAAGGGTGGCCGTTTTGCACAACTCTTTATCTGATCTCTGCAAAGGATAAGGTTGCTTTAGTCTCTTGTCCTAATATGCTTTTTCCCTAGGGTGGGCACATTAGAGCGGGACTTTAGTGCCTAAAATGAGGGGTTACACTTATCGGAATTGTTAAAGGTTAACATATTCTAGACCGAAAAATAGTGACTATTAGAATCAGTTACAATAGTTGTTTCTGTCTAATGGTTGAGAATGTCTCATCCCAATGAAGAGGCACTTGATCACCCTACCAATGACTTTTGTCCTGCATCGCTGGGCATCATTACAAAATAGATGTTTTTCACTTAGGGTACAATAACACTATTTTGCAAACACCTAAAATTGGTGTTAAAAGTGGTAATGCATAGACTTATTAAGTTTGTTCATGTTTGTTTCAACAACTTCTAAATATGGAAACTGTGACATTAGCTTTATTAGCCATCGACAAATTAACTAAAGACAATTACGCTAGTTGGAAAAACACAATACTTACTATTTTAATCATCGATGATCTTCGGTTCGTCCTTACGGAGGAGTGTCCTCCTATTCCAACTCCAACTGCTGCTCGAAATGTTCGAGATGCGTATGAGTGATGGACACAGGTGAAAGAAATGGCCCGAGCTTACATCTTGGCCAAGAAGCATAACCCATGTCACTGCATATGAGATCATGGAGTCCCTGAAGTGAATATTCGGACAACCGTCCGAGCAGCTCAAGCATGAAGCTCTCAAAAGCATCTTTAACTCTAAAATGAAGGAGGGTACATCTGTTCAAGAACATGTTCTGAACATAATGGTCCACTTTAATATGGCAAAGATAAATGGGGACCGCATCGATGAGGGTAGCCAGGTTAGCATTATTCTGCAAACGTTGCCAAAAATTTTCCTGCACATTGTAAGCAACGCTATCCTGAACAGAGTTGATTACACCCTTACAACTTTCCTCAATGAGTTGTAGACGTTCCAATCCTTACTGAAAAGCAAGGAGAAGATAGTTGGTGAGGCAAATGTTACTTCATCATCTAAAAAGTTTCACAAAAGTTCGACCTCTGGAACTAAGTCACCTTCCTTTTCCAACACTAACAAGTGGAAGAAGAATAAGGGTAGTAAGGGGAAGAGGAAGAGACCAGCTAACCCACAACCTGCCACACAACAAGGTAGGTAACCAGTGCTGGTTGAAAAAGGAAAATATTTTCATTGCAACTAGGACAGGCACTGGAAGCGGAACTGCCCACGTTGGCTAAAGAAGAGGAAGATGGCTAAGGCCAAGGGCAGACAAGGTAAATGTGATTTACTAGTTATGGAAACTTGTTTAGTGGAGAATGATGATTCTGCCTAGATCATAGACTATGGTGCTACTAATCATATTTGTTTTTCTTTTCAGGGGATTAGATTTTGGCGACAACTTGAGGCTGGTGAGATGACGATACGAATAAGCACTAGAGACGTCAGGCCCAACCCAATTCAAGCCCATAGTGAAATTTATGGCCAAATTGAAGCTTAAGCTCAATCTCAATAAAGTAATTGGGCCCAAGCCCATGCAAAGCCTATGAGAAATCTCTATAAATAGAGGCCTTACCTCTTCATTTAGGGGGAGGTTGAAAGAATTGAAGGCAAAAGCTTTCTAAAGATCTAAAGTCTAAAGCTCCAAGGATCTGAAGAATATAACTCCTCCAAAGCTTTGAAGATTAGAAGTCACCAAAGCTCTAAAGATCAGAAAACATATCAAACCTCTAAAGAATAGAAGACACTAAAGCTCTGAAGATCAGAAGACATAGCAAAGCTCTAAAGATCAGAAGATACTAAAGCTCTGAAGGTCAGAAGACATTAAAGCTCTAAAGATTTAAGCTCCCAAGATCCAAAACTCGAGCTCTTAAGTGCTGAAGACCGAAGCTTCTCAAGCTTCGAAGACTGAAGTTCTCAAATTTTGAAGAACTGAAGATATAAACTGTTTGAAGCTTTAAAGATTAGAAGATTTCAACAAACTGATCGTATCTTCACAACCTACAAGCTAAAGATTCATTCTCTTCAAACCCAAGGGCAAAGCCCAAGCCCATCTGTGAACTCTATAAATAGAGAGGCTCTTCTCATTTGGAGAGGTCAGGAATTCTACATTCCAGAGAGCCTAAGGAGAATTCTCCCAACAACAAGAGGACTCCCTAACTCCTAAAGCTGACTACACCTGAAGACTGAAGTCCTTCAGAGACAAAAGCATTCTTCCAAGACTTCAACTTCAAGATCATCATGTGCTTCTCTCTTCAAATCAAGCGTACACATTTGACTGAGAGAGAATTAGAGGATCAAGTACTAGAGATCGAACCACATCACATCAAATCAACATCAACATCAATACCAACTCAAGTTCAACTCCACGAAACAAGTTTCTCCGGAAGCCTCGTACAAACACTAATCCTCCAAGAAGATCATCAAGCCCAAAGGCTGATCATCCAAGAAGATCAACAAGCCCAAAGGCCGATAATCCAAGAAGATCATCAAGCCCAAAGGTCAATCATCCAAGAAGATCAACAAGCCCAAAGGTCGTTCATCCAAAAAGATCAACAAGCCCAAAGACCGATCATCTAAGAAGATCATCAAGCCAAAAGGCTGTTCATCCAAGAAGATCAACAAGCCCAAAGGTCGATCATTCAAGAAGATCAACTAGCTTAAAGACTATGGTTTATTTTGAAAGCATCAAAACATTATGTATTAGAGATTGTACTCACTTTCCAATAAATTAATACAAATAAAAAGTTCAAGTTCCACGAAATAATTTTTTCTTGAAATCTCGTGCAAACAGTATGTTTGAGAGTAATTTTGAAAATAGTTAAAAAAGAAATTATAATTTTTAAAATCATTACAAAACATGATTTTAATGCTTTAAAATAAATTTTAATGAAATAAAAATTATATTTAAAAATGTAAAAAATTAAGTATAAAATTAATTTTGAGATATTATAATTATGTTTCATAATTTAACCAACTTTAAATCATCCACACGACAACATCATCGAACACTATTATTGAGGTTTTGATTTGAAATTATACAAGACTTCATTGAAATTATACAAGACTTTTTCCCCATTTCGGTTACTTAGGATTGCAAACTATTGGGCTGTTTCTTATTCCAGGCCCACGATGCTGAGGAGTTCAGTCCAAGTGAGAGGGTAGGTAGAATGAAAGACTCATAATGAGCCACGTCTCTCAGCTATCTCCACAGCACGTGGAAAGATCCACTATCAATTATCTGAGGGAGTTCAATGGAGGTCGACCAAAATCATTTGATAAACGAAAATTCTTTCTCTTTCTCTAAGCAGAATTTCTGAAAAACTCTCGAATCTCTCTAAGCTTCTTTGTTCTTGCCTAATTTCACAGTGAATAAATAAGAGAATCAAGCATGCAAATTGAAGAAGAGAAAGAGGAAGAGAAGAGCAACAAAAGCATGTACGTGGTTCGACTAAATGATGCCTACATCTATGAGAAGGGAAGATGATTTATTGAAGACTTTCATAGATAAGTTTTTGTTTTCCTTTTACAGATCTTGTACAAGACAAAATGTAAATTAATGAATTCGAAATGAATGTAACCTATATATATGTGATTACAAATCTGTTATGTAGTCTGTTTGAAAATAAAAACTAGTCGTTGAGTTATTTGAGATTAAAATCTTTAAAATCTCCACCTTAATCTCAACTTTGAAATATTCTCCCTTCCGATTTTGACCACCGATCATCCCTTTTCAGGTAACACGAAGCCAATCTAATCAAGGCACTTGATGAGCTTGAGCTTTGAGACAAGCTTGGTAAGCATATCCGCTGTGTTCTCCGAGGTATGTACTTTTAGAACTTCGATTTGACCTTATTCTATTCTGTCTCTTACAAAGTGATATTTTATGTCAATATGTTTTGTCCTAGAATGGTATTGTGGGTTTTTGGAAAGCTGGATAACACTTTGGTTATCATAGTAGATCTTAACTACTGTTTGTTTGCTAAAGTCTTCCATCAAGCCCTTTAACCACAATGACTCTTTTATTGCTTCTGAAAGTGCCATTAGATAGGGTTGTTATTGATTGTAGATTAGTCTTTCAGCTTAGTACATTAAGTCCATATAGAAAGAGATACCCTGTCAGAGACCTTCTTTTATCTTGATCCCCTACGAAATTTGAGTCCATAAACCCAAAAAATTCTAGATCTGTCTCTTTAACACTCTGGTAGATTAGTTTAGATTGCTTAGACCAAATTAGATATCTAAGAATCCATTTGGTAGCTTCCCAATGCCTTCTCTCAGGGTTTCACATGAATCTACTCACTAGACTTGCACAATAGGATAAATCAGGCCTAGTAAAGATCATGAGGTACATCAAGCTTCCTACTGCCTGACTATAAGGAACCACTTGCATCTGATTTAGGTGTTCCAAGTCAGTTTCCATAGGTGAATTTGCTTAGGATAGCTTGAAATGTTGAGCAGTGGGTATAGTTACAGGTTTAGCATTAGACATATTGAATCTTCTGATGATTTTCTCACAGTAATTGGTTTGACTAATACTTAGAGTAGAGGATCCCTTGTCTCTGTCAATTTCAATCCCAATGATCTTCTTAGACTGACCCATATCTTTCATGTCAAATTCTCTCTTTATGAGATTTTTTACATGATTTAAATCTTTTTTAGAAGTCTCATCTAGCAACATATCATCCACATAGAGAAGTAAGTACACCTTGTTCTTATAGATAGTTGAGTTCACATAGGTGCAAATGTCATATGTGCTTTTCTGAAACCCAATACTCTCAATGTAGTCATTGAATCTTCTGTACCAACATCTAAGAGACTGTTTAAAATCATAAATGGACTTATTTAGAAAACAGTAGAGGTCCTTTTTACCCTTTTCTACAAAACTCTTTGGTTGAACCATGTAGATGACCTCATCTAAGTGACCATGAGAATGTTGTTTTAACATCTAGTTGATCTAATTTAAGATTGTATTGAGCAACTAGGGATAGCAAGAGTCTGATAGATGTTTGCTTAACTACTGGTGAAAAAATTTCAGAATAGTCAATGTCTTCCTTTTGTGTGAAACCTTGGGCCACTAATCTTGCCTTGTATCTTGGCTTTTCATCTTTAGAAGTGCCCTCCTTTAGTTTGTAATCCACTTAGATGCTATTGTCTTCCATCCTTTAGGAAGAGGAGCTAGAGTCCATGTGTCATTAATACTTAGTGATTGCATTTTTCACACATAACTTCAATCTAGTTCCTAGCATCAGGGTAGCCTACTGCCTCTTCAAAGTTAGCTGGTTCCTGGTCATTTGAAGCTATAGTTGCATTTTAACACTAGGTTCATATAGTTTTTTTTTTTTTCATTGTACCTAGCTGGTGGAACAATCACTCTTCTTTGCCTATCCCTTGCTAGAGAGTATTGACTCAAGTTAGGTTGAGTTTCAGTGGTTTCTACCAACTGTTCTATAGTGTCCTCTTCTTCTGAATCATTGGAAGAGCCATGATCTGTAAACTTATCTTTAGAAGCCTCCACCTCAATCCTAGTAGTAGGACTTTTAGGTATCTCAATTGTAATCTTCTCCTTTTGGATGAACATTTCCCTTTCTCTGAAGGTAATATCTCTACTGATTACAAATCTTTTCTCAACAGAGTTCCACATTTTAAAGCTCTTTACACCTTCAGTAACCCAACAAACATACATTTCACAACCCTAGACTTTAGTTTTCCCTGATTTTGATGTATGTAACCAACACATCTGGATACCCTTAGGTTGTTTAAGTTAGGAGGATGTTTTGTCTATTTTTCTTCAAGAGTTATAAAGTTTAGGGATGTATGTGGGCACTTATATAAGGTGTATACAACATAGCTTGCAGCTTCAGCCAATATTTTTCACTGTGTATAGCATCTGAAACTAAACATCTGACCCTTTCCATAATGGTCCTATTAAGCTTCTGAGCTACCCCATTCTGTTGGGATGTGTGTCAACTGTCCTATGTCTGGTTATGCCTGATTCCATATAAAATTTATTGAATTCTTCACTAAAAAACTCTAACCCATTATCTGTTCTTAGGTATTTAGTTTCCTTAGAAGTTTGCTTCTCAATCATGAGTTTCCATTCTTTAAATTTATCAAACACTTGGTCTTTTAATGTAAGAAAGAAAACCCATCTTTTCCTTGAGAATCATCTATAAAAGAAAGTAAATAACTCGAGCCACTTAGGCTAGGTGTTTGAGCTGGACCCCAAAGCTCTAAATGGATGTAGTCAAGAATTGCCCTTGTTGAATGGTGTGCTTTGGTAAAGCTATGTCTAGTTGCTTTTCCCAAAACACAATGTTTATAAAAGGTTAGCTTGTCTGAAATTCCTTTGGGTACAATTCCCTATTTAGACAAGCCCCTTAGCACTTATGTGAAACAACCTTTTGTGTCATACATCAACTTCTATCATCTCATTTGCCTGACATCATTTCAATACCTCTGACCATAAACAAGTCATTAACTTTCTCTACAACAATAACCATCTTAGAGTCTTTTAGAACCTCAAGAGTTCCACCCTTACCCCTGTATTCGCACCCAACAGCATCTAGCATTCCAAGGGAGATTAGGTTTCTCTTAAGAAGTTGGGCATGTCTCACATTTCTATGTAGTTTGATAGTCCCATCTTTGAGTTTCATAGACACTGACCCAATGCCTTCAATTTTACAATCTTGGTTGTTCCCTATGTAAACCATTTCTCCATCAATTTCCTTGTAGGTGTTAAACTAGGGTTTCATAGGTGTCATATGGTAGGTGCTTCCGGAATCCATGACCCAATCATGTTTCCCAAGGGGGTTAACATAGGTGACCTTGTCAAGAGTTGAGGCTAGAGCATCAGAGTAGATGTAAGAGCTTTCTACTACTAAGGCTTCAGGCTGATTGCTTTTGGACTCTTTTTCTTTCTCTTGATTTTTCCTTTTGAGGATGAAGAAATCTTTAATCAAATGCCCCTTCTTTTTACAATATTAGCATTTTATTTTCTGTTTTCCTCTGTATGCTGCTGTTTTTTATCCTTTGATTGATTTGGTTTGAAGTTTCCTTTCACAAACAGCCCTTCTCCATTTGGTTGTTCCTTCTTAACTACTTGCAACTCAAATTCCCTTGTTCTTAGGGAAGATATTATTGCATCAGGTGATATACTGTCCCTTCCATACTTCAATGCATTTTTTATTTACTTATAGGATTCTGGTGGGGAATTTAGAAGTACATATACTTTATTCTCATCTCCTATTTTCTCTTCAAGATTCTTAAATTCAGCACCAATCTTTCTGAACTCGTCTAGATTATCAGAAAGTGACTTTGATGAATCCATTTTAATGGTGAAAAATTTCTCCCTAAGGTACATTTTATTAAGAAGATCTCTAGTGGCATATAAGTCTTCCAAGTTTGTCCAAATCCTATAGCTTGTCTCTTGATCAATGACTTGCATTAAAACATTACCAGTAAGATTTAGGACTAACATACCATAAGCTGCCAACTCCCCGTCTTCCTTTTCTTGAGCTGTATAGTGTTGAGGAGAGATGATGGATCAAGAAGAGCCTTGTGAGCCTTTTGTTGATTGAGAATGACTCTGATTTTAGCCTTCCAAGGACCAAAATCTCCTTTACCATCGAACTTCTCCACCTCATATCTTGTTACTGCCATTTTAGTGTGAATCTTTGAATCTTGATAGTTTAAGAACTGAAATCTTTAAGTGTTTTTTTTATCTGATACCAAATTATTAGGCTGCTTCTTATTTCAAGCCCACATGCCGAGGAGTTCAGTCTAAGTGAGAGGGTAGGTAGAATGAAAGACTCACAATGAGCCACGCCTCTCAGCTATCTCAACAGCACGTGGAAAGATCCATTATCAATTATCTGAGGGAGTTCAATGGGGGCCGACCAAAATCATTTGGTAAACGAAAATCCTTTCTCTCTCTCTGAGCAGAATTTCTAAAAAACTCACGACTCTCTCTAAGCTTCTTTGTTCTTGCCCAATTTCATAGTGAATAAAGAAGAGAATCAAGCATGCAAATTGAAGAAGAGGAAGAGGAAGAGAAGAGCAACAAAAGCATGTACGTGGTTCGACTAAATGATGCCTACATCCACAGAAAGGGAAGATGATTTATTGAAGACTTTCAGAGATAAGTTTTTGTTTTCCTTTTACAGATCTTGTACAAGACAGAATGTAAATTAATGAATTCGAAATGAATGTAACCTATATATATGTGATTATAAATCTGTTATGAAGTTTGTTTGAAAATAAAAACTAGTCGTTGAGCTATTTGAGATTAAAATCTTTCACAACCCATTTAAGTTGGAACTCTTCGGTTCTTTGTGTTTGACCCTGCTACCACTACTACACTTTTGGTAGGAACAAAAATTATTTTGTCTAGAATCAGGCGACAAATTCCACCGCCCAATATTTTTTTACATCTTTAGGAACTTTCTTGTTCCAATATGATCTCAATTTATTCATATATTCCTCTCTTTAAATTCGAGTCTTTTTAGCTCATTTGAGAGATCAATCTATCGTATGATGGTAAATTTAAGCAATTCTATAGGAAGATATCATATATTTCGTTTAGTTAAATTCATATACTTTTTAACCACAGAAAAAACTAGTCAGTATTCTAACCCATTTGTTGAATTAAATAAATTTGTAGACTCAATTGTTAAGATCTCGCTTTGTAACTATTTTGTTTTTTGTTTTTGTTTTTGAAAATTAAGCCTATAAACACTACGTGCACCTCCAAATTTCTTCTTTTGTTATCTACTTTTTATCAATGGTTTAAAAAATCAAGCCAAATTCTGAAAACTAAAAAAAATAGCTTTTAAAAACTTATTTTTGTTCTTGGAATTTGACTAAGAATTCAATCATTGTACTTCAGAGAGATGCAAATTATTGTGAGAAATGGGAAGAAAATAGGTTTAATTTTCAAAAATCTAAAACAAAAAACAAAATGGCTACCAAACATGCCTAAATGTATTATTTCGTATAATTTTGAACTTAATTAGTGCTACATATTTTTACAGATAGATACCTATTTTTTTTAGCTTGTTTGAATAAATTTTTGGTAGTTAACATTATGAATATTATAAAAAATTTATTTATATTTACATTTGTTTTCAAAATTCGAGTCATTCGACATTCACACAACGTTAAAGAGTAGGTTATTTTGAAAATAATTAAAAAATTTTTTATCATTTTTAAAATCATTATAAAATATGGTTTTTAATTATTCAAAATAAATTTTAATGATATAAAAAATAATATTTAAAAATGTAAAAAATTAAGTATAAAATTAATTTTGAGTTATTATAATTATGTTTCACCAGCTTTAAATCATCTCATATGGCATTCACATCATCCAAGACTATGATTGAGGTTTTGATTTGAAATTTTTCTTCTTCATTTAACACATCCTGCAATTGGCATTTAAATTATATTACTCAGTGGGGTTTTCATTTTTAAATTTATCTTTGTTTTATGTACACGTGATTCTCTTCCCTTTTTAAGGCTCGTTGAATTGAAAATTCAGAATCTGTTTCATGTTTTTAGGTTCATTAAGTTAAATAGATATATATTTTATATACATTCTTAATCTTGTTTTTTCACATTGTTTTCGAATTTAATCCAAATATTATAAATTCTGAAAATAACATTTTTATATTTCCAATTTATTTAGATTATATATATATATATATATAAAAAGAGATAGAAACATTAACAAATATATAGTATTTCATGTTATGAACCTAGTTATTTTTGTTAAATTAAAGAATATAATAATATAATATATCATATTATTATATGAGAATAAGAAATAATAACTATTCAAATTCTTTATTTAAAATAATTAGTAATAATTTATATTAAACTTAATATTAAGTGGATAATTAAAAGTAGTTTTATAATTTATAAATATATTATTAGGATTATTTTTAATAAAAGAAAATGAGATATTTTTTTTTATAAATATAATAAAATTTTATTCGATAAATTTCTATGTAGTCTATTATTGATAGACATTAACATCTTATTATACTTCAAAGATTTTTAACAATTTTATTATTTCTTATAATTATGCTTAAATTATTTAAATAAAAATCTAATTTCTGAATAAAAGAAAAAGAAAAATGGATGATTTGCCGTACGTTGAAGGAGTAGACAAGTATTATTCTTTTCTCTTTATGAAAATCTCTTTATTGTATTATTATTTGCCAAAAATAGCAATCACACCGACTGAGATGCATTTCCATCTAAACCCACACATTTTTATTTTAAGCACCAAGAAAAGCTTGAATTGTTATTATTATTAATAATTATTCAGAACAAAAAACAGAGTCAATAGTAATGGCCTCGTATTGGTAACGAGAACACCCAAGGCAAAGGCCGGACCATGTGCGCCGTCATCATTTCCAAAGCCAATGGGAACAACAGACAAGGGAAGAGCCATGGCGGCCGTCATCAATTCCAAAACCCATGGGAATGCCACACAAGGGATCAAAATTATAATAAGGCTGCAGAGTTTGTGGGTCCAAATAATGAGACTGGTTAAGATTCTGGTTCTGTCATGGAAGGAGCTGCAGCGTTTGGGGAGCTGGGCGCCGTTCCAAAATGCCCGGAGGTTACTATGACACAAAACAGAGGGAATATTTGACCAAAATTTGAGTTCTAAGGATTACGATGTCACTTCTAAATCCCCATTCCATTTTGCATCCAACTTGTCCAATGGCTGGGGAGTTAATCTCTGGCTCAAGAGCGAAGACTCAGATTTGGTAATATACATATATCACTATTATTATATAATAGTAAAACTTATTTACAAATTTAGGCCTATTTAGGTTTTGAAAATAGTGCATATTTTCTTACATAGAAGATATTAATCTCAAATAAAGTCTCAACGGCTAGTTTTTTTTACAACAGTTTTCATACAGATTTGTAAATTCATATATATAGTTGTTACATTTATTTTATTTCAATCTTTACATTTAATCTACAAAAATTCTGTAAAAGAAAATTTATCTCTAAACAACACTTCAATAAAGATCATCTACCCATCCCGTGGACGTAGGCTTTGAATTAGGCCGAACCACGTACATGCTTTTGTTCATCTTCTCTTCCTCTCTCTCTTCTTCAATTTGCATGCGTGATTTGATCCTTCATTCTCTGTAAATTCACGCAAGAACACAGAAGTAAGACTGAGAGGGTTAGAGAGTTTTTCTTAAATTAGAGAGAAAAGAAAGAGAAGAAGTTATTACCAAATGAATTTTTGGTCCCACTTATCGTCGATAGTGGAGTCATCCACGTGTTGTTGAGGCAACTGAGAGGCGTGGCTCTCTATGAGCCTTTCATTCTACCAACCTCTCTTCTTTGGGTTGATATCCTCTCTTCGTGGGCCTGAAGTTAAAACAAAACCCAACAATCTGGTATCAGAGTGAAAGACGTTTAAAGATTTCAATTCTTGAACTATCAAGATCACAAGATTCACACAAAATGGCAGTAGCAAGGTATGAGGTAGAGAAATTTGATGGTAAAAGGGATTTTGGTCTCTAGAAGGAAAAAATCAGAGTCATTCTCAGTCAGCAAAAGGCTCACAAGGCCCTAATGGATCCATTCACTCTCCCAAACATTATGACAGCTCAAGAAAAAGAAGGTTGGGAGCTGGCAGCCTATGGTACGTTAGTCCTAAACCTTAGTGATAATGTTTTGAGGAAAGTTATTGATCAGGAAACTGGCTATAGGATTTGGACAAAGTTGGAAGACTTATATGCCACTAGAGATCTTCCTAATAAAATGTATATTAGGGAGAAATTTCTCACCTTTAAAATGGATTCATCAAAGACTCTTTCTGTTAATCTAGATGAGTTCAAAAAGATTATTGCTGAACTTAAGAATCTTGGGGAGAAAATAGGAGATGAGAACGAAGCATATGTACTTCTAAATTCCCTACCTGAATCTTATAGGAAAATTAAAAATGCTTTGAAGTATGGAAGGGATAGTATATCTACCAATGCAATAATATCTGCCCTAAGAACTAGGGAACTTGAGTTGCAATAGCTAAGAAGGAACAACCGAATGGAGAAGAACTGTTTGTAAAAGGAAGTTTCAAACCAAATCAATCTAAGGACAGAAAACAACCACATACAGATGAAAACAAGCCAAAGCACAAAATTAAGTGTAAATATTGCAAAACAAAGGGGCATTTAATTAAAGATTGCTTTATCCTCAAAAAGAAAAATCAAGAAAAGGAAAAGGAATCTAAAGGCAAGCAGCCTGAAGCCTCTGTAGTAGAAAGCTCCTACATCTACTCTGATGCTTTAGCTTCAACTCTTAACAAGGTCACCTATGTTAACCCCCTTGGAAAGCATGATTGGGTTTTGGATTCCAGATGCACCTACCATATGACATCTATGAGACCCTGCTTTAACTCCTACAAAGAGATAGATGGAAAAATGGTTTACACGGGGAACAACCAAGGCTGTAAAATTGAAGGCATTGAGTCAGTCTCCATGAAACTCAAAGATGAGACTATCAAACTTCTGAGGAATGTAAGACATGTCCCACTTCTCAAGAGAAACCTAATCTCCTTTGGAATGCTAGATGCAGTAGAGTGTGAATACAGAGGCAAGGATGGAACCCTTAAGGTCCTTAAAGATTCTAAGGTAGTTCTTGTTGGGGAGAAAGTCAATGACTTGTTTGTAGCTAGAGGTGTTGAAATGATGAAAGGGGCATATGCAACCACACTAAATGACATGACAGAAGCTTATGTATGGCATAAAAGACTGTCTCACATAAGTGCCAAGGAGTTGGAAGCTTTGTCTAAATAGGGAATTCTACCCAAAGGAATCTCAGACAAGCTGACTTTCTGTGAACACTGTGTTTTGGGGAAAGCAACTAGACACAGCTTTACCAAAGCACACCATTCAACTAAGGCAATTTTAGATTACATTCACTCAGAACTTTGAGGTCCAGCTCAAACTCCTAGCCTAAGTGATTCAAGTTATTTACTTTCTTTTATAGATGACTTCTCAAGGAAAAGTTAGGTTTTCTTTCTTAAATCTGAAGACCAAGTGTTTAATAAATTTAAAGAATGGAAACTCATGATTGAGAAGCAAACTTCTAAGGAAATTAAATACCTAAGAACAGATAATGGGTTAGAGTTTTGTAGTGAAGAGTCTAATAAATTTTGTAAGGAATTCGACATAATCAGGCATAAGACAGTTAGGCATACACCCCAACAGAATGGGGTAGCAGAGAGACTCAATAGGACCATTATGGAAAAGATCAGATGTTACTCTCAGATGCTACACTCAGTGAAAAGTATTGGGCTGAAACTACTAGCTATGTTGTTTACACCTTAAATAAGTGCCCAAATTCATCCCTAAACTTTATAACCCTTGAAGAAAAATGGACAAAACATCCTCCAAACTTAGATAACCTAAGAGTATTTGGATGTGTTGGTTATATACATCAAAATCAGGGAAACTAAAGTCTATGGCTGTGAAATGTATGTTTGTTGGGTTCACTGAAGGTGTAAAGGGGTTTAAGATGTGGAACTTTGCTGAGAAAAGGTTTATAGTCAATAGGGATGTTACCTTCAGAGAAAGGGAAATGTTCATGCAAAAGGAAAAAAACTACAAATGAGATACCTAAAAACCCTACAACTAGGATTGAGGTGGAGGCCCCAAAAAACAAATCTACAGACCATGGCTCTCCTAATGACTCAAAAGAAAAAGAGAATATTGTAGAACAACAGGTAGAAACCACTGAAACACAACTTGATTTAAGTCAATATTCTCTAGCAAGGGATAAGCAGGAACCAGCTAATTTTGAGGAGGCAGTAAGCTGCCCTGATGCTAGGAACTGGATTGAAGCTATGTGTGAAGAAATGCAATCATTAAGTGTCAATGACACTTGGACTCTAACTTCTCTTCCTAAAGGATGCAAGGCAATAGCATCTAAGTGGATCTACAAACTAAAGGAGGGTTCTTCTAAGGATGAAAAGCCAAGGTACAAAGCAAGATTAGTGGCCAAAGGTTTCACTCAAAGTAGGTATTGACTACTCTGAAATTTTTTCACCAATAGTTAAGGAAACATCTATCAGACTCTTACTATCCCTGGTTGCTCAATACAATTTTGAACTAGATTAGCTAGATGTTAAAACAACCTTCTTACATGGTTACTTAAATGAGGTCATCTATATGGTTCAGCCTAAAGGTTTTGTGGAAAAGGGTAAAGAGGATCTTTACTGTCTTCTAAATAAGTCCATTTATGGTCTTAAACAGTCTCCTAGATACTAGTATAGAAGATTCAATGACTACATTGAAAGTATTGGGTTTCAGAAAAGCACATATGATATTTGCACCAATGTGAACTCAAATACCTATAGGAACAAGGTGTACTTACTTCTCTATGTGGATGATATATTGCAAGCTGAGACCACTAAAGAAGATCTAAATCATGTCAAAAATCTCCTAAAGAGAAAATTTTACATGAAAGATATGGGTCAGTCTAAGAAGATCCTAGGGATTGAAATAGACAGAGACAGGAGTTTCTTTACCCTAAGCATTAGCCAAACCAATTACTGTGAGAAAGTGATCAGAAGGTTTAATATGTCTAATGCTAAATTTGTAACTATACCTATTGCTCAACACTTTAAGTTGTCTTCAGTTAATTCTCCTAAGGAAACCGACTTAGAACACTTAAATCAGATGCAAATGGTTCCTTATAGTCAGGCAGTAGAAAGTTTGATGTAGCTCATTCACTAGGCCTGATTGTCCTATTGTGCAACTCTAGTGAGTAGATTTATGTCAGAACCAGGAAAAAGGAATTGGGAAGCTACTAAATGGATTCTTAGATATCTAATTTGGTCTAAGCAATCTAAACTAATCTATCAGAGTGTTAAACAAACAGATCTTGAACTCTATGGATATGTAGACTCAGATTTCGTAGAGGATCAAGATAAGAGAATGTCTCTAATAGGGTATCTCTTCCTATATGACCCTAATCTATTAAGTTGGAAGGCTAATCTACAGTCAATAACAACATCATCCACTACCGAATCTGAATACATGGCACTTTCAGAAGTAATAAAAGAGGCATTGTGGTTAAAGGGCTTGATGGAAGACTTTGGTATCAAACAAACAGTAGTTAAGATCTACTGTGATAACCAAAGTACAATCCATCTTTCCAAAAACCCACAATATCACTCTAGAACAAAACATATTGACATCAAATATCATTTTGTAAGAGACAGAATTGAAAAAGGTCAAGTCGAAGTCCTGAAAGTTCATACCTCAAAAAACATAGAAGATATGCTTACCAAGCCAGTGTCGAAGCTCAAGCTCAGCAAGTGCCTTAACCTGATCAACTTTGTTTTACCTGAAAAAGGATAAACAATGATTAGATTCGGAAGGGAGAAGTTATTCAAAGTTGAGATTAAGGTGGAGATTGAAAGATATTAATCTCAAATAAAGCCTCAACGACTAGTTTTCTTTACAACAGTTTTCATAACAGACTTGTAAACTCACATATATAGTTATTACATTTATTTTGTTTCAATCTTTACATTCAGTCTACAAAAATTCTGTAAAAGAAAACTTATCTCTGAACAATACTTCAATAAAGATCATCTACCCTTCCCGTGGACGTAGGCTTTGAATTAGATCGAACCACGTACATGCTTTTGTTTATCTTCTCTTCCTCTTTTTCTTCTTCAATTTGCATGCGTGATTTGATCCTTCATTCTCTGTAAATTCACGCAAGAACACAGAAGTAAGCTGAGAGGGTTAAAGAGTTTTTCTGAAATTAGAGAGAAAAGAAAGAGAAGAAATTGTTACCAAATAAATTTTTGGTCGGCTTCAAACATTTCCCGTTGATCGTCGATAGTAGAATCATCCATGTATTGTTGAGGCAGCTGAGAGGCGTGGATCTCTGTGAGCATTTCATTCTACCAACCTCTCTTCTTTGGGCTAATATCCTTTCTTCGTGGGCCTAAAGTCAAAACAAAACCCAACACACACTTTCTTCTTACTCATGGGTTTTGTATTTCTTAGGTAAGCATTTAAAGTCTTAATAAATTTTCCAAAAACAAAAACAAACTATTTTCTAAACTACAATTCTTTTTTTGTATTTTTTAATTTTTGCATTTTGATTTTGAAAACATTCCTAAAATATAGTCAATAATTACGAAACACATTGAAATCAATACATATGAAGAAAGTATTGTTTATATATAGACTTCATTTATCAAAAATAAATAAAAAGATAAAAACTAAATAATTACTAAAAGGGATTTTTATCCGACAACAATAAAAAATTTTAAAATCTTGTAAATTTATCGAAGTATTAATAGATGCAACATGTCTTCAAATATACCTCACTTGTTGAAGAAAAAAAATTCACTTCTAGTTAAAAGAATACCAAAAGTTTATGTGCAATCAAAACCCAAGAAAAGTTAGGGAGATAAAAGTATATTAAAAAAAAAAAAAAAACTATCAAACTCACTAAAGGGGTGATGAAATTATTGTTCTTATATGGAAAGTATTTGTAAAATTATGATTGATATTAATGGGAATTTGCAGGTGTACTCGTTCAAGCCTTATAACATGATGGCCAATCTTCCAAAAAATAAATAAATAAGTAAATAAAACTGGAAAGAGGAATTATTTGTGCCTCAGCTGGAAATCATGCTCAAGGTGTTACTGGGTTGCTGGAAAATTAAGAACTCAGTCTGTCATTGTTATGCCTGGTTCAACTCCTCCAATTAAGGTCTACTGATTTCTTTACGTCTTAAATTACAAATTTAATTCATGAACTTTTAACTTAAAAGATATGTTTTCTTATATATAAAGGCAATTCAAAATTTGGGAGGAAATGTTGTTTTATTTGGAGATACGTTTGATGACGCACAAAAACATACTAGACAGTTGAGTGAAGAGCGGAACCATGCAGTCATACCTTCTTTTGATAAAAGATGTCATTATAGGCCAAGCTACAATTGGGATGGAAATTGGATGTCAAATGAAAGGTCCATTACATGCAATTTTTATCTCAGTTGGGAGCAGTGGTCTTCTAGCGGGTGTCACTTCTTTTTACAAATTAGTTTAGTCGGAGGTGATCTCAGTTTTGTCTCTACGAAAAAATGTTCTTAAACGTTTAGGAAAGTCATTCCAAACAAATCCTTTATATAATCCTAATTAATATATTATACGATTGATACAAATAAAGATGATTGGGGTGGAGCCAAGTGATGCAAAGTCAATGGCATCTGCGTTACATAATGACCAAGAAGTAAGATTAGAAAATGTGGGAAATTTTGCAGGCTGTGTGGCTGTTAAGCAAGTTGGGGAAGAGAATTTTCGCATTTGTAAAGAACTCGTCGATGGTATTGTTCTTGTTGATAAAGACGACATAGCTGCCACAATAAAGGTTTTAACTTTTTCATGTCCCATATTTCATGCACACACTTTAAAATCTTCCTATTTGCATTCATGATCGTCTAAATTTTATAAGTACTTGAGAAATTTTCACAAAATGATCCAAAATCCAAAAAATTTTCTACCAATGACCTATTTCTAAAATTTTTTCTACCAATGACCTATTTCTAAAAACTTTTCTACCACGGACCTTTTTCCTATGCGAAATATCAAAATTATCCCTAATTTTTAAAAAGCCTTCAGACCGCCACATTTTTCTTCTTCCTTCTACGATTTCCTCAGCCCTTCATTCAATGTGTATTCAATACACCACCAACATTCCACCAAAACATTTATTCCCAACTAATATTCTGAAGAGAATGGAACGTCTCTCTCATTACTTACTTTCTGTCATCGAACGTCTCTCTCATCTCATAACTTTCTCTCAAATTTCCTCAGTCCTTCCGATTCTCTCGTAGCTTTCATCGTCGAATTCTGTCCACACTTCTTCTTCCTTCAACAGTTTTTTCAGCCCTTCATTCAATATACAATTTCTTCTCTCATATCGCTTTCATAATAAGTGTCGTTTAGTAAATTATAAACGATCGTGTAGTAATTTATACATGATCGTTTAGTAAATTATAAATGATTGTTTAGTAATATATGTAATGAGTAGTAATTATATACCATCGTTAAGGAATGCAAGTGGAGGGTCCGTGCCAAAAAAATGAAAGAAAATGATTCCTTCAAAGTAAATAAATATCCTAGCGAACACACATATTCTCTTGAAATGAGAAATGGTAATCATCGACAAGCAAAAAGTTGGGTTATTGGACACTTAATAAAGTCTAAATATGAACAAGTTGGCCGAACCTACCGCCCAAGAGATATAATTGAGGACGCCCACGAGAATATGGAGTGAACATTACCTAAGAACGGGCTTATTGCGCTAAAGATTACAGATTGGTGTATGCACGAAGGTCGCCAGAAGGATCATATGTTGTTGTTAGGGCATACGGCGAGGCACTTAAGCTTGCAAATCCAGGTACCATATTTAAGGTTGAAGTAGAAGACGGACAGTACTTAAAGTACGTCTTCATGGCACTTGGTCCGTGTGTCAGGGATTTTCTAAACTGCATCTACCCAGTAATCGTTGTTGATAGGACCCATTTGCATGAGAAATACAAAGGTATGTTGTTAATAGCAACGTGTATTGATGGAAATAACAACATATATCCTATAGCCTTCAGTATTGTAGATGGTGAGAACGATGTATCATGGACTTGGTTCATGACTCATTTGAAGGCTTTAATAGGAGACATTCCCAATCAAGTGATTATATTAGATCGTCACATCTAAATTGCAAAGGCGGTTGCAAGGATATTCCTTGATGCATTTCATACCCTATGTATATACCATGTTCGGAACAATTTGGTAGACAAATTCAAGAATAAGGACATAATCCTACATTTCTACCTAGCAGCGAAAGCATATAGAATGTCTGAATTTCAGATGTATTGGGCTAAGCTCCATCAATATCCTGGTGTGACGGCCTATCTTGAGGAGGTTAGATTGCAACGATGGGCAAAGGTTTATAAAGTCCATTGTAGGTATGACAAGATGACGACAAATATAGTAGAATGCCTAAATGGAGTGTTGAAAGATGCCCGAGAACTACCAATAACAAAGCTATTAGAGCATATCCGCGAGTGGCTACAAGGTTGGTTCTATATCCGACGTACACACACAATGGCATTCACAAACATTGTAACTGATTACGCAATGAGTATTCTTAAGGAATCAGAATTGATGTCTAGAACATATTGTGTTTCTCTAGTGGATATGCATATAATTAATGTGGACGATGGATATTTGGGGGGGAAGGGGGGGGGCGTTGTTGGTTGATCTTCGTTCATGGACATGTATAAGTATGGAGTTTAATTGCCTCGAGATCCCATGCTCCCATGCAATATCTACAGCGACCCTAAGAAACATTAATGTTCAAACATTATGTGCAAAGTGGTTTACAATTGAGTGTGTGCTTGCTACTTACGCCGAAACAATCTTCCCAGTCCAACACAGTCAAGAATGGGTTGGAGATTTTGAACCAATTCTACCACCACAAAAGATAGTAAGTGTAGGTCGACATCAAACCGTCAGAATACCTTCAAATGGAGAGAAGCCATGACAAATACATAGGTGTACACTGTTGGGGTTGATGTCTTAAAGTTTCATGTCCTGTAGTTTGTAAACAGTTTGTACGAACACTTGTGTTGTATAATATATGATATTTATTTCACATCTTGTTTTTGCTCAATTTTATGTTTTATTTGCTTTACCACAAACCAATAAACATAAAATCCCTGGTTATCTGTATGTAACTTAAGCATGTATGTGGTGACATACAAGTGGATCATATTTTGAGTGATAACCAAAATGGTCTATAGTATATGGATATAGAAGGGAAACCTTGTCCTAGTAACGCTGGATGCGGCCCGCTTTGTGGAATGGTCACAAGTGTTGTGACTTGTCATAGATGGTCTGATCCTGATCATTCGTGTAGGGGAAATACGAGCAGGGGCATCCTATACAAAGAGTTTGTATAATACCTGACCATGAAGTGTTAATATCTCGTTATATAACACCGTTCATGACAGAGACTTCACTTCACTAGAATGACCATAGGTAACATGACCTCAATTGTTGGAGGATAATTGATGGGGTTTAATGCAATCATACATTATACATGGCATAAGTTATACATTTATACCCATGCGTCGGAGGTCATGCGTTGGAATGAAAATGCGTTAATCTAGTATGCAATGACCATGCGTTTCTATCACAAGTTTTCTTGCCTTTTTGCCAAGTATAACGAGAACGCAAGTTTCTTGGGTAATCTGAAGTCGAACACAGGGACTTGTCACTCAATAATGCTTGTGAAGCAATGCGTTTGAGACGATGAATAAAAGTAAAAAAAAGAAGTTTAATGGATTACACACTACTTCTACTTCTAACTAAACAGATTGAGCAATGTAAAACTTGCGATAAGAATTGGTAAATACACAACAACTGTTAACGCATAGTAATGTTTATTATCTTAAATCGCTCGAGTAATCTAGCTCATCACACTAACGCATCGCACACCTCTCGGTGGTCATCCGCAAGACTATATCTCTATAGTGTATGGTTGTGTCGAGCATAAGATTGTGCCTATCTCTAGGAACAATACATGCTTTACTTTAGTGCATTCCATCTCTTACCTTCTCAGGCAGTTAGACGTGGCTAATTAACTTATAGACGAGCATTGCAACAACTTATTGACAAGCGTTGCTACAGCCTTTCACCAAGCAAAGATGATTAACTCACTATACTCGCACAACGCACACCTCTTGGTGGGTTGCTACATGCGTCATATCTCTAGGCTATACGATTAAGTATGTGATCGCCTTTGATAAATAAACGATGAAGGTAAACGATGATAAAGATAAAGATGATGAAGAAGGTGGCATTGAAGGAATCGAGATATACATTGATTACAAAATGTCTTAATATCTTAAGCTAAAATGTAATACAATACAAAGGTTAGAGGAGAAATGAAAGAATCTGCATCAAAGTTGCTGGTGGTGCCAGGGATGAATGGTGGAGATGTCTCTCTCGAGCTCTATCTCCGACGAAAGCTCTGGTTATCACTAGGTCTGGTTTGTGGAGATGAAGAATTCTCACTAAAAATCTCGCTCATGCTCTCATCTGTGATAGCAAACCTCTGCCTTGAGGAAGATGTTCGAATGCCTTGAAATGAAAGTCCAATGGGCTATTTATAGAGTTTAAACGCCGACAGCTATCATGATTGCATTATGTCTCACTATTGCCTTTGTCCCAGTATGGGCAATGTCACATCATCTTATCTTGTTGATACTCCCAAGGTATGCGTCCAAGCTTGATTCAACTGAAGTATCAACGCATTCTTCCCATCTTGTGATCGCCTCTCTATTATGGTTATCACTCTATGGCGCAATCTCCAAGTGATTACTGCATTCTCTCGATCACCGCAACTTCCATGGGATGGACGCATTCGATCACCGTAACTTCCATGCGATAGATGTATGTGATCACTGCATGCGTTCGTCTTTGCAGTAACTTGGCTTTCAGCGCATGCATTTGTCTTTTCGGTCGCCTAGCTTCAGCGTGTTTGATTGCAATTGCTTATTTCCAGCGCATGCGTTTGATTCTTACAATAGCTACAAAAATAGACACTTTGGCATGGAGTAACGCATAATATTGGGGTTAGTAAGGATTTAGGTGCTAATCGACGCAAAAATCAAATTTTCACAAATTCTAAGTATTATCACTGCATTTTCTACTTGTTAACCCTCATAATTCTAAATAAAAGGTTTATAATGATTGGCATTTCTGCCAGTTATCATCAATTCTGAGTGAGTGGGAACTCCTGCCATTTAGGGCGGTCCTTTGATTTGTATAAGTGCGAGTGGCCAGGTCCCCGATTCAAACCTACCATTTTGGGGATTCGTCTGATTTGGGAGCAAGGAACTCAGCTACACAATATGGAATTCACTCCTTCCCTGAAGCAGGGGCAACTAGATAGATAACTCCCTTAAAGGTTGATTCCAAGGCTTGAACGATGTTGCGCCATACACCTTTTCTTGGCCCGAGAGGTGTTCACACATAGTTGGACTATGTTGTATTGTTCATTAGAGGAATCAGTGATACTTAAGAAGTGAGATGTAACTACAGGGGCAAAACGGTAAATTGGCCCAGTTGTACTTACGAGCATCTGTGAAGGGTCATCGTACTCATGATTGGTTATATCCGATGGACACAGAAATATATATGTGGTAAGAAGAGTTTAGTTGTTGGTCTTTAGTGGAATGTCTGGCAGTTAACAGATGGTGGATCTCGTGGCTAAAGAGTTTAGTCAGCTATTCACGAACCGTTGGAGCTTCGAGCCATAGGTCTATTAGGTCCCCTAGATAGCTTGGATAAAGTCGAGAATCAGTATTTGGGTCATTTTGAAATGTTCAAATTGACATGAGAGAGTTCAATTATATATGATATAATTAGACTGGTTAATTATATATGATATAATTGACTAAATGTATAAGATGCATTAATTTTGGAGGAAATTAGATATAAATATGATTTATATCTAGTGGAGGAGAAATTACTATAGTAGATATATGATGTCAAACTATAGGGTAAGAATATAATATGATTATATCAATCGTGCATAAGTGGGAGCAGCCGTATTCGGTTATGGCAACCGATGAATGAAATGAAAATTGGTTTCATTTTGCAAAAAGTTCGAAAATTCGCAATCAGTGTGGAAACATAAACGATCGCCTAGTTTGAGAGCCTATACGATAGTAGCTCATTGTCTAAACGATTGCACACTGGCGCCTAAATGATCGCACACATGTCCCTAAACGATCGCTTAGCTTTCCTAAACGATCGAATAGCGTGCCGCATTTTCTAAACGATCGTCTATCTTTTATTAAACGATCGCTTAGTAAAACCTGCACGATCGTGTAGCTTTGTCTAAACGATAAGCATCCCTACTATACGATAGCTCTTTCTCTCCCACTTGCTTATCGTCTACATGATCTGTCTTTTCTCTTACCTCTAATAAATTCACCAAATACCACACTTTGGATTCTCACTCTGAGATTACTGACGGCTCCAACTGGTGGTGTCGTCCCAACTGTTCACTTGTTCATGCTTGTTTGAGTTGCTGTCGTTCGTGTAGATGATCGTGCTACCTGTCAACCCCGTACTCCATTTTCCTACAAAAGTAAGTAACAAGCATGTTAAGTAAAATTGAGAAAGAAGATAAAGAAAGTAGGAAGATGGAGGAAGAAAATTCTAAGTATTAGAAATACTTAGATGTGTGAGTTTAGATAATATAACAAATGGAAATTTGGCTAAGTATGGAAGCATAGTGTAGACATGCGTTGATAGAGAAGAGTGAAAGCATGAGGTTCCATATGTAGCAATCAAGGCTTGTAGAGGCTAAGTGTTGAGGGCAAGGATAAGCTATGTGTTGGTACCAAGGGTGAACACATGAGTGAAAGCTATGATGCGTTGGTAAGTAGCCGAAGGCATGTGGTACGAAGACATGTGATGACACGGTGCGAGGCATGCATCGATGGATGGCGTGCGTCGATGGATGGCATGTGACGTTGGACGCGTTGGATGCATAGGACGCGAAGTATGCAGCCTATGCGTTAGTGTTATGCAGCCTATGAGTTGGCGCTATGCAGCCTATGCGTGGGTGCTATGCAGCCTAGGTGTTGGCACTATACGGCCTATGCGTTGGTGTATGCTACGAAGTGAGGAAGGCTTAATGCATGGTTGATGTGATAAGATCTATGCGTGGGCTAGAACATGTGTTGGCTTAGAAGTATGTGACCAAAGGAGGGACGCAAAAGCCTCTAGGTGAGCTATGCATTAGCTAGATTGGTCAATGCATTGAGAAGGAGGTATGCGGCCATGTGGTTGCAAGCGTTGGCCTGGGAGCTGACCCTTGCATTGTTAGCCAAGAGGGAAAGATATCTTGAAGATTGGTCAACTAAGCCAGCTGTCATACTCAGGTTTGACATTATCCTCTAAGCATGAGGTGGCAGCCTGATGTTAAAAGGAAAGCATACAGTTGTTAGTTTAAAAAGAAGAAGCGTGACTTCAAGAAGAAGGTTAGAGAAATTCACTCGGGCAAATGAAGTATTTCAGAGCCATTCAAACCCTAAGCATGTCTAGTTGTTGAGGTTGATATGCCGAAGGGAGATTCTGGCATAATCGAACTAAAGTATGAAGAATTCGGCTAAAGGTCGAATTCTCAGGTAAGTTGGGCCAGTCTTGATAATTTAAGGATTCCGGCACAACCACGAGGAATTCTGGCTGAAATCTTAAATTAAGTTTGCTAAGACAATTTAGAGAAAATTTGTAGAAGGAAATTCCTTGAGAAAAGACCTGAAAAATTAGTTATTAAAATTCTAAATTAAATCCGGAATCTTGAAGAAGCAGGTAGTTGCTTGGGTTAAGCAAGCAAGCAGCTTTAAGGGCTTGACAAGGATGATGAACGCATGTGTTGGAGGTTGAATGGGCGCAAAGATGCACTGAGAAGCATCAGACCATGCAACACATATTGAAGCCATAAGCACAAGGTTACGTTGGACGATGGGCGTAATCGGATGGACGCATGGGGCAAGCATCGATGTGCCACCAAATGAACACATAAGCGTAGTGGTGGGTACATAAGCCGAGTGATGGACGCACGGGGCATGCGTCGATGTGCCACCAGATAAGCACATAAGCAGAGTGATGGACACACGGGGTATGCATCGATGTGCCACCAGATGGGCGCATAAGCCGAGTGCTAGGCGCAATCGGATGAACGGGCATACGCCGATGTGCCACTAGATGGGCGCATCAGCCGAGTGATGGACGCACAGGGTATGCGTCGATGTGGCACCAGATGGCCACAAAAGCCGAGTGCTAGGTGCAATCGGATGGACCGACATGCGTCGATGTCCCACCAGATGGGCGCATAAGCCGAGTGGTGGGCGCAAAGATTGCTATGCATTGGACCATGCGATATGCAGTAGGCGTGAGCTGAAGGCTTGGACACATGGGAGGCTTGAATGCCTAATGCAATGTATGGATGCAAGGCTTAGACGCATGGTAATGAGGTTGTTGCCTAGTCAAGTTAAGGCCTAAGAATTTGGCTAAGTGTTCAACACACAGTAAGCATATTCATGAAGGAGATTGCCAAAGATTGTGAGTGACTCTAAATGCTTTAAATGTTTTAAGTAAATTGCTTAAGCATGTGAATGTTTAGCAATGCATGTTTACTGAAAGCTATTCATGATAATTATTCTCAAATAGCTATGTAACAACGCATCTCACATTAATGTTATGTTTACGCTATATTTTACAATAACCATAAGGATGCGTTAGTAAGAAATGTGTTTGGGCAACTAAGTTATTAAGAGATGAGAATATGCAAGTAAGTATGAATAGCTCAGTACTGAAGTACATGACGAAGGTATTGAAGCTTTATCCTAGAATTTGAATGGCTTGATATTGAAGGACATGGAGAAGGTATCTAAGCAATAGTACCTAAGGTATGACGGTACTCGAACTACAATTGTACAATTAAGGAAAAGTTATGTTTGATAGTGTCGAGAACACTCCATTTTAGTCATGAATTGATGTTGAGGGATTGAAAGAATATTCTCTCTCAACTAAGAAAGCAAGTCATGATTGTTGGAAGAGAACAAAAGGGGTTTCTTCCCAGTTAAGTAGTATTACGGTAAAGAATGATAAGGAGTGAGCAAAAGGGCTACTCTATAGAAATAGACTAAGGTATAGTCTAGCAAAATAAGAAATGTTGTGTGATGTTAATGTTGACATGAATAATAGTTGCCAAGTTTGTAGTTCAGTAAAAGCTTCAGTTTAAATATGAACTCTATGTATGAAAGTTATGTTTAAATGTTAGTCACTCACTGGGCTTCTAGCTCATGTTTTCAAATGTTTTCCTTTCAGGTAGCGGTCAGTTCCCAAAAAAGTTCGTTGCTGCTGCTCTACCACTTAAAGAGTCAGGTTGAAGGAAGCTTTATTGAAAACCTATATTCAGTTAGTACACATGTGTCTGTCTAGTGATTAGTATTCTAGTGGGGTCTCACTAAATAGTAAGAGTCATGTATGAACAATGCTGCAAAACCCTATAATGTAAATGTGGTAAGTTCTGAATTAATTATTCAGTGTACTCATGATATGTACATTTTAAGGGTTTAAGAATGTTTAACAGGTTAGATAGGCAGTAAGTGCCAGAAAAATGGTTGGTAACTGCTGTAGTCACCATTCCATCCAGGTTAAGAAGATAATCTAGAGCGGGATGTGACACTACCGCAGCCGATTCATTTGCTGGGGGATACAGCGTGTAGAGGTTCTTCCACCACTTTGAGTTCAACATTTGAAGAAAGTCTTCAACTGGTATGAGAACTCTTTCCCTTGTGTTTTATTGTTTAAAGCATGTCGCTAATTAGTATTAATTTGCATAACTATCTATTAGAATGTATGTGTTGTATTTTGGTCACAATGAAATCGAAAAGATCCGAACGCACTCATGGATGCTCTTCTTTAAGAGTTCCTTCAATGATGTGGTCAGACAGGACATAACAAGAAAATGTGCAGACAAATATTGATAACAACTGGCACTGGCCCATCTAGACTAAACAATATGTAATTTTCGCTTTCTCTTCGATTTTTCTGTACAACACCAATTATTTTGTACAAATTTACACTATACAATATGTAATTTTAGCACCAATTATATTTTGTACAACACCAATTGTATTCTACAAATTTAGCACAAATTTATCTAAACGAAAACTAAATGATCGTGTAACAGTTGGCTAAACGATCGCTTAGTATTATCTAAACGATCGCATAACAAAACCTAAACAATCGCTTAGTATTAGCCAAACGATCGCTTTATATATTAGTACACGATGGTGTAATGGATATCTAAACGATCGCTTAGTATTAGTTAAACAATCGCTTAGTATTATCTAAACGATCGCATAACAAAACCTAATAGATCCCTTAGTATTAGCTAAACAATCGCTTAGTATTATCTAAATGCTCGCTTAGTATTATCTAAACGCTCGCTTAGTATTATCTAAACGATCGCTTAGTATTAGCTAAACGATCAAATAATAGATATTTAAACGATCGCGGAACAGTTAGCTAAATGATTGCTTAGTATTCTCTAAACAATCGTTTAATAAAAATTATAGTGGATAGCTAGACGATCGCTTAGTACTCTCTACACGATCGCTTAATAAAAACTATTGTGGTTAGTTAACGATCGCTTAGTACTCTCTCCGATCGCTTAGTAATATCTATCCGATTGTTTGGTAATATCTAAATATTCGCTTAAAGTATTCGTAGAGACGCGTTCACCGTTCGATCTGAAGGCTTTTTAAAAACTGTGGGTAATTTTGAAATTTTGCATGGAAAAAAGGTCAGCGGTAAAAAAGTTTTTAAAAAGAGGTCATTGGTAGAAAAGTTTTTAAAAAGAGGTCATTGGTAGAAAAGTTTTTAGGTTTCGAATCCTTTCGTGAAATTTTCTAAGTATTTGTTTGTTTGATAACATTTCTGTTTTGATGTTTTCAGTTTTTTTTTAATAATAAAAACATTTGAAAATGGTTTCAGGTTTCTGTTTTCGTTTCGATTTTTTAAAACCACCTACAAAATTGTGCTAAAATCAAGTTTTCGGTTTCTTGATTCCACTCCTATGGTCTCAAAAACATAGATGAATGTACTATTTTATTATTTTTTTATTTCTAAATTAAATATAATCTAAAATTCTATAGTTCTAATTATATGTGTACATTTTTTATTTGTCCATTGCAATTGTTATATAATTTTTTTTTAGCTATTTAGGACAATGATTTGGTATTCTAGGTTGCACCTATTCTCCCATTCAAGTCCTTATTTATTACACAGAAAAGAGAAAAAAAGAATTCAATTATTTTATTTTTGTAAATAATAAAATTATTTATCACGTGATAAATTCTAATTGACCAACTACTAGAGTTGGGTGCAAACTAACCAACACCTAAGTATCCTTTTTTTGTAGTCTTAACAAAAAATCAATAATAATTATTGATAAAAGTGATTTTTTTTTATTTGACAATATATGAGGTGAGAGAATCGAACTGCTAACTTCAAACTAAATAATAGTACAAACACTATACCGATTGAGCTACGTTCATTTTGAATATCTTATTTTTAAGTTTTGTTATGTGTTAAAGTGTTTATATCATTAGCTTCACGATTAGTCATTAGTTTAAACTTTTGAATCAATCGGTGATTTAACATTGTATCAGAGCATGAGATCTTATGTTCAAAATTCAAATCTTTGTAACGTCATTTCCTCTATAATTAATATTGATTTTAAATTGTTGTTGTATTTCTCTTACAAATTCTCAATCCCACGAGTGAAGGAGAGAGTTTAAATGTTTATATAACTAAATTTGTACCAACCATAAACTTAAGCATTTGGGTCTCAATAGGTTATTTAACATGTTTGGTTGTTCATATAATAGGAAATGTTTGAGGATAGAAGGAGCATCTTGGAATCTACAGGGGCTCTTGCCATTGCTGGAGCTAAAGCATATTGCAAATATAATAATATTAAAAGAGTAAATGTTGTTGCAATAGTAAACTTTGATCAATTAGGTAGAATTGTTGATAATGCTGATTCTAGTAATCAAACTGAGGCTACCTTTGCAACTATACTTCCTGGAAAACCTGGAAGCTTAAGATCAACATTATCTACTTGGTTTGTTCATTATTTCAATCTTATTTTAATTAAGTTTTAATGTTGATCCTTATTGATTACAATGTGATCTAATTGAATTTACAGGTGGGATCAAGAAACATCACAGAATTTAAATACAGATACAACTCTGCAAAGGATGCTATAGTGCTTTATAGTTAATAATTATTAAAGTTGATGTGCTATTTGTTAATTAATTAAGTTGTGTGTGTGTGTTTTTTTTATAGTGTTGGGATGGATGTGGCTTCAGATCTTGGAGATATGAATAGGGAATAGAATCTTCACCATTTGAAACTTATGATCTCACAAAGAATGAACTCGTTAAGGATCATTTGCGTTACATGGTAATTGTTATTATATCCTCAAGGCATATAACTTTAACATATGCAAAAATTATAGATTTTTTCTTTTTTTTGCTTGAAAATTTATAGCATGGTTATTTAATTATTTCAAATGGGAGGTCCATCAAAGGTTCCAAATAAAGTTTTCTATCGTTTTACTCTTCCATAAAGGTTAGGAGCTCTCTTGCAATTCTTAGATGCTTTTAGTCCATGCTGGAATATTAGTTTAATTCACTATCGTTCACTACAAGAAAAAGAGACTCTTAGACGCCTAAAATGACAGTCGGGGGAGACACTACAAGAAATCACACTTCTCCCAACGCCACAAATCGTCGGAAAAGGGAGAAAAATGCGTCAGGAGATCCTCTCCTGACGAAAGATGGATCGTCAAGAGTTTGGTTGGGAAAAATCCGTCGGGAGATGAACTCCCGACGCATAAAACAAGGCGTTAAGAGTTCTTCTAGGAACTCCCAACGCCCTAATCATGCGTCGGGAGTTCTCGAACAATTTTCGACGCCCTGTTTTATGAACGTCGGGAGTTCGAGATAGTAGGAGAGTTCCTTCGTGAAGAGTTCCTTCATTAGTTGAATATTGGCTTTTAAATTTTTTTAATTTATAATTTGTAATTGTTTTCAATTTGATCTGAATAACCTGTAAAACATCATTAATCAACTCAAACAGATTCACATAATAAATAAAACAAAGAAAACGAAGTCTATACTATAACAAATAAACAAAAAGTTACAATATCCTACAATAAAACAAAGTCGATACTAAATAAAAGAATTTTTTTTTCAGAAATACGTGGAATAAATCAAATGAAAACAATGTCAATAAATACATAAAAGAAAACAACGTCTGGAACACAACATCTTGAACAATCGTCCAACCTCATCTCCAAACAACATCCTACAATAAAAAAAAATCCAAATGTCATAATCTTTAAACATCCACAACACGTTCAAACTTCATAAACAAAAACATCCACAAATGTCATAATCGTCCAACCAAACTTCATAAATAAACAATCTAAATCAAACTCATAAAAAAGAACATAAAACTCAAATTTTCTCCCCAAAACAATCTAAACCAATCTTGACCCAACCCCCACAATACATTCGAACATCATAAACATTTATAAACATACAAAAACTCCAAGTTCAACGACAAAACGAGCAAAACGAGTATAATCAAACTCTACCCACCCCCCACGACAAACATGAAACCTCTCAAACATCAAAAAACACACAAAAACCTACAAATTCAACTCCAAAATGATTACAACCGAACTCTACGCACCCCCACAACATATTCAAACTGATAAACAAGAACGAACACACATAAAACTCAAACTTTCTCCCCAAAACAATCTAATCCAATCTCGACCCACCCCCCACAACACATTCGAATTTCATAAACATTCATAAATATACAAAAACTCCAAATTCAACGACAAAACGAGTATAATCAAAACGCATCACAATATTTTCAACACAATTTCAAAGTTCAAAAATGCACCATAATTTTTCCTCCAACCACTGGCGCAAAACAATTAAAGCAAACTTTCAATCATAATATGTATATTCAATAACAAAATTAATATGCATATTCAATAACAATAACAATAACAAAATTAATATGCATATTCAATAACAATAACAATAACAAAATTAATATGCATATTCAATAACAATAACAATAAAAAAATTAATACGTATATTCAATAACAATAACAATAATAAAATTAATATGTATATTCAAAACAATAACAAAACAAATATTAGATTTTGATCTTGATTATGCCACAAAAACAATCAAAACACATATATTCAATAAACAAAATGGTTCATGAAGTACTTGTCGGTGGCTGCGGAGCAAGTCAAACGGGTTGCAGAGTAGGTTGAACAGACGATGGAGCTGGGCTGGTCGAACGGGCGGCGAAGCTAGTCGACGACGAGCTCAACAATAGCTGAAAATGGCGTTGGGCGTGAGGTGTGAGGCGTGAGGCGTGAGGCACGAAGGAAGAAGAAGAAGACGTTCGATGGTGCTGTTATCGACTTGAAGAAGGAGGAGTGTGTGGCGGCTAAGGCTTGAAGAAAATGTTATATAATAGATCTCTCGACGGCGCACAATAGCCGTCGGGAGATCCATCAGGAGTTCCTTAGGAACTCCCGACGAGTAAAATAGTCCGTCGAAATTTCTCTGAACTCTCGATGGGCAGTGGCCAATCGTCGGGAGATTGTCCCAATCTCTCGACAGCAAGTATACGGCATCGGGAGTTAGTTCTAACTCCAGACGCTTCTCTTACGTCATCGAGAGAGGTTCTATCTCTTGACGGCCATTCTCCCGACGGCGTTTTTAGGCATCGAGAGAGCCTCTTTTTTTTATAGTGAGAGGATCTCTCCCAACTCTCAATACCATAATTGACTCGTTGGCAGTTGGTAAGAACTCCTGACGTCAAAAGCAGGTGTCGGGAGATGAGAACAACAGGTCATTCTCCATGAAGGAACTCCCGACGGATTATTCGTGCGTCGAAAGTTTTGAAAGCACTCCCGACGCCTCATCATGCCTCTCAGGAGGTGGGAAGGGAGGGGTAATCTTGACGAAGGAACTCCCATCAATTATGATAGCCCGTTGGGAGTTCCTTTTTAAAACCCCAAAATCACAGCCCCACATTCAAATCTACTTTCTTCCTTCTTTTAATCTTAGCACATAGATGCGAAAATCCCAAATCGAAGGCAGTTCGTCGTCCGTCTGTCAGCTACTCCGTCATCCGTCATCGGTCTGTCATCTATCATCCATTCTTCCGTCAGCTGCTCCATCATCCGTCTCTCTTGGTGAGTTAAACTTGACTCTGTATCTTTAAATTGAAGGTATCATCCGTCTCTCTTAGGTAGGTTGTAATTTGCTTAAAATTTTAGTAATTTTTATGTTAGGTAAGAAAAATTGAATAATTTTATATTAGCTTTTAGAAAAATAATTGACAATAGTCTATTTATAATCTTATTTGTTCTTATTTGTTCCATTTTCATTTCTTATTTGTTCATAGTCTATTTATAATTGACCATAGTCTATTTATAATATTAGCTCTTACTTGTTCCATTTCCATAGTCTATTTATAATCTTCAAGTAATTTGTAAGGTGGGATACAAAAAACAAAATATTTTTAGATAATTGGAAACAAAGTAGTTTAAGTTCGACTCAATTACCAAAAAAGAAAAAAAATATGAACTTTGCTCTTTGTTTCAAACTAACGCATCTTTCAAAAGTTGTAAAATTGTTCTTGGCCTTTTATAAAGGCTTCAAAAGTAACCTTGGAATTGAAGTATTGGTTGTGGTAGAATATATTGGTTTAGATGATTTTTGTAAGACATATTGGTTTAGATGGATATATATGTAGGTAGGATATATTGGTAAAAGATGATTGTGCTTTTGACCCTCCCCCAATTTCTTTTCCTATAGCTTTGTTGATAAGGTGTTTGTGGCTTATATTGAGATTTGTTTCGATGTTAATTAATGAGTTTTGTTTAGTTTGCTTGTTGAGCATGATTTTCATTATATTTTTTTTAGTAAAAAGTCTAGGTTGGGGCCCTAAACCTAAGTCAAGGAGGGATAGCAGCTCATCGAGTTCTTCATCTACTCAAGAAGTGCATGATAGGAAGGTGGGGGAACTAAAAGCCAATGTTGAGCAGTCTCAGTCGAAGATTAAGGAACTTGAAGACGTTCAAAAATAAATGAGAAGGGATTATGCAAGACAGATGGAAGAATTGAAAAAATGATCGAAGCTATGATACGATCATATAGAGAAGGACCTTCGAATTAAGTTTAGATATGCTAGCTCTAGTTAAATTCCCTTGATGTATTATCTAATTTGAGAGTGGGAAAAGGGTGTAAGTAGTCAAAATCTTTGAGAGAGTGCTCTTGTAATTGGGATTGGGTAGAGAATTGTTCTATGTGATTGTAACAATTTTTCACATAGTGGTTTTTTTTTTCTGGTGGGCCATGGTTTTTCTCCGAGTTGGGAGTTTTCCACGTAAATTCTTGTGTTTCCAGTTTTATTTATTTCTTTTAATTTATTTTTTATTTTTCTACTTATTTCTATAGCAGTAGTGCGACGTATTTCCCAACAAGTGGTATTAGAGCATCAGGATTGTAGTTTCTTGAATTTCTAAGTATGCTCTGTGGTTGCAGCATTGTCTGACCTTCCACATCAAAAAAGAATTCTCTGTGATGTTTTGTAAATAGTGTGAGTTGTTTGCTATTTATTGTTTTGCTAAAGAAGTAGATATGTCAAGCTTTATGAGTTTGGTAAAGTTTGATGTGGAAAATTTTGATAGAATGGTCAACTTCAGCTTGTGGCAAGTGCAAGTCAAGAATGTGTTAATATAATTTGGATTACACAAGTACAAGTGAAGCGGTGATAGTATTCCAACGTAGTTCAAGGGTGATTCCAACAGAGGTTTAAAAATGAGAGTCTTCGAGCAGAAGATAGGTTGTTAGGCATGCAGACAGTCCGAACACATGAAACACAAAGCAAGTTCGTCAAAGGGCTTTGGATCAGATGCTGACGGTGTCTTTCACGTCAAGGGAGACAGTGACTTCTTTTGAAGAAGATGGAATTTATCCTCGTGGTATATCCACTTTACCATGGTAGAGGAAGTGATGTTAGCAGTTCCACAAGTTTACATGCATGCATTGAGTTGGCGGATATGCAAGGTGTGTGGTGGAAGTTGTATTGATGACTGAAGGACTTCCAGGTGAGTCAAGTAGATGGAAGTTGCACCATAAATATCAGCAAGGTTTATCGGTGTGTGACGAAAAAGGAAAATCTTGGGAGGTGGTATTCCGAATGGTCTACAATTTATGGTGAAGTTATAATTCTATGAGATGAGGATTATGATTATCGGTGAAAACAATAGAAGTTGCAGAAGCTGTGGATTCTTCAAATATCTTGCCAAGGTGGAATTTGTTGTGTTTTTGGCAAAATATTAGAAGTGCAGTTGTCCCCATAAAAAGGATTTAGGAAAGTCATGGGTTTATCCTACATTGAAAAGGTTTAGGAAAATCATGGGCTTATCCTACATCGAAAAGGTTTAGGAAATCATGGGTTTCAAGCTTATAAAAGAAGTCCATGCCTTTGATTTTCAGTTGTCCTAGTTAGAAATACTTTAAGCTTGGGTGTGCTAGCTCTAGTTAAATTCCCTTGATGTATTCTCTAGTTTGAAAGTGGGAAAAGGGTGTGATTGGTCAAAAGCTTTGATAGGGTGCTCTTGTAATTTGGATAGGGGAGAGAATTGTTCTATGTCATTGAAACAATTTTTCACATGGTAGATTTCTTTCTAGTGGGTCGTATTTTTTTCTCTGAAACGGGAGTTTTCCACGTAAATTCTTGTGTTTTTCAGTTTTATTGCTTTCTTTTAATTCTCTGTTATTTTTCTGCTTATTCCTGTAGTAGAAGTAGGAGGTATTTCCTAACACTACATTATGGTAGCCAAACAACTGAATTTTGATGTGTTTTGTGGAGTTTTTATGTGTTTGTGGAGTTTTTGTGTGTGTTTGTGGAGGTTTATGAAGTTTGAATGTTGTGTTGGATTGGTTGAGATTACTATCTTCCTTTTGGAGTTCAACATTTGGCTTTTGTGTGTTTGTAGAGGTTTAAGGTTGAGAACATGTAGCCTTGGAAGTGTGTTAATTTTCTTTGTTTTGCAGGATTATAGGATTTTCTTTCTTTTGTAGGATTGTAGAATTGTAGGATTTTCTTTGTTTTGTAAGATTGTAGTATTCACCTTATGATTTTTATTTGTTTTGTAGGATGCTGTTTGGAGATAATGTTGGAAATGTTGTTGGAGATGTTGTTTGGAGATGATGTTGAGGGTTATTTCTGCTATGTATCAGTCAAGACATCTTTCTTTTGTAGACCAGTTTGCCAACTTGTCTCTCTTTTGTGTAATAAAGAATACTATTGACTTTGTTTGTTTGTTTTGTTTCTTATGTGAATATTTTTTATTTGCTTAATGATGTTACAAAATTTTAGGTTATTCAGATCAAATTAAAAAAAAAAAAGACTATCTCCTGACGAAAAATGTCAGAAAGTTCTTAAATGAACTTCCAACGATGTCTATACATCCTTCGGGAGTTTCGAACTACCGACACCGTATATCAAGCGACGGTAGATATGTTAACTCCCGACTGTCTATATTGTCACGTCGGAAGATGTTTTCCCGATAGGTATATCCCGACCAAACTTCCGATGACTAGTTCGTTATCGGAAGTGGATCTCCCGATGCAGTTCTTACCATGTTTCGACGATTTTAAGTGTCGAAAAATTGGTGTTTTCTAATGATAGTCGATAAATATTAAAACTACATGTTGTTAACTATTAAAGTATTGATATATGGCATTCATGCCAATAAATGTATATCAAATATATATGTTGTGTTTGAGCAGGGTATAATTAGTGCAGATGCATTAATTGGACTTCGTGTTCATGAATCAGAGATGGCTGAATTCAATGAAAGTGCTAGGAAGCTTGGGTTTGATTACATTGCTGTTGCTAATAATGATCTTGCATCCAAGCTTCTGACATACATGTAAAATTACAATATCATCCTTGTGGTTCCTTTCATTTGTTGTATGAATTAAAGTCATCTAAAGTATCCAAGGAAGACCATATAATTGAGAAAAATAAGCTCTCTCTGTTTGGTTTGGAATAATGTATCATGATCACACATAAGTATGGGAAAGAATAATAATTGTCACATCTATTTATAGTTTTAAATAAAATAAAGCAAATGGTTTACTAAAACCATATGCTTATTAAATTACTCTGATTTTGTATCCAAATACAGCATTTCTAGTTTCTGCAATTTATGTACTTTATCATATCAGTAACTTATTTGTGTTTATAAATTTATTGGAGGATGAGGAGAGAAATAAATTAGCCAACCGTTATTACTACGAGCAAGGTTTAAAACGTTGATGTAGATGAACATATCAAAGTCCTAATTTTACAAAAATTTCAATAGAAATATCGATTTGGATGGATATTTTAAAAAAAAATAATAAAAACAATAAATTTGAAATTTAAATTTAAATTAAGGTTGTTTTTAAATATAGGAAAATGAGTCAATTTATTTACAAATATAGCAAAATGTCACTGTCTATCCGTAATAGAAACTAATAGATATTGATAGACATTTATCAGTGTCTGACAATGATATATGTCTATCAGTTTTTATTACTGTCTACATTGATAGATAGTGAAATTTTGTTATATTTAAAAATATTTACTGCAATTTTGCCATTTAAAACATGACCCTTTAAATTAATAAATAAACATTCTATGATTTTTAAATCTGTTAACATGTCTATTATTTATTTTATATTTACATTTGTGACATTTTATTGCTTATTGTATCATGAAATTTTTTTCTACAATATAATGGAAATGTCGATTCACCTATCACATTGATACCAAACTCATAGAAATATTGAAATATTGATGTAAATATTAACATGTTTGATAGAAATTTAATATTATAACTACAAGGAAGTAAATAAAGGAGGGAATCAGAAGGGAGGGAAAGACAAAAAAAAAAGGTTAAAAAGATGTTATATTTATGTGTGTGTATATATATATATATATTGTATGTCAGAGTAGGTGAAAATATTTACAAAAATTGTAAAACCAATAAAGGTATTACAAATATAGCAATCTGGTTTCAATTTTTAAGATCTTGTTTGATTTGCAATCCGAATTCTGTTATATGTTTTCAGATTCATTTAGTTCAACATATATATATGTTTAACAAACAATCTAAATTCTGTTTCTAAAAAACTTTTTTGAATTATGTGATATAAACTGTACAAATTTTGAAAGAATACATTTTTATGTTTTCTTTGTATCCAAAATTTGAATTTTAAATTTTAAAATGCAAAATTATATTAAATAAAGATAAAAATATTTAGAAATATAGTTTGTCATGTTATATATTCAATTCATTTTTTTTCAATTAAAATATGTACAATGTAATGTATTATAAATTAAATTAGGTTAAATTCTAAGTTTGGTTCCTAGGTTTGGATAAAGTTAAAAGTTGGTCCATATGATTTAAAATTTAGAATCTAGTTCCTATGATTTAATAGTTCATATGGTTTGTTAAATCCTCTTAAATAACCCCTATAGACTATTTATTAGGAAGCTTTTATCAAACCATAAGGGTACATTTATAAATCATAAGACTTAAATTTTAACTTACTCCAAAGAACCAAAATTTCAATTTTTCCTATAAATTATATAATTTACAACAAAAAAAATAATTATACAATTTTTTAACATAAAATACGTGAATAAATAAATTAACAATAATCTTTTATCAACTAATATTTAATAGGTAACTATAACTAGTTTACAATCGTTTAGACGACAATTCAATTTCATAATTTTGCTATCAAATACATATTGAAAACATGATATACAATTTCTTTTCAAATTTTTGTTTTTAGATTCTCTACCAAATAGATGTAAAAGATTTCAAGTCTACCTTTTTATTTGAAAAACTCGATTTCTTCAAGGATTTTGTCTTATTCTTCCCGATTCTTTTGCGATGTTCTTCTTGTCCACACTTCACAAGTGGGATGATCTTCAAAGATTTTGTGGATTTAATCATTCTTGATTTCCTTATAATTTCATTGCACTTTTGGAGTTTTCCACTTTTCAATCTCCTTTCGGTTCCTATCTCCTTTCGCAAATGTTAGTACTTTGTTACTTGATACTAGAAGCTAACTCCAATCCAAAACGATGCACAATTTACTTCTTATACTCTCAAATCACAGTTGCGATGTTAAGAATTTTAGCAACGTAAAGTAAAAAGTGAGAGATTGGAATTTCACTTCTTTAACCAAAACTCACAATTTCTTCGTTGAAGTAAGAAAGCAATGATATTATACTATAAAAAAATACTATCATTATCTATCATGGATAGAAAGTGATGGACTACTATCATAGACATAGATATATCAATAATGTTCTATTACTTTCTATCACTGATAAAAACTTATAATATATTATCGCAAAAGCTCCCAAAACTCAAAAAGAAAAAAAAAAACTCAAATCTACTAATAGACATAATGATAGTACACTATCATTGTCTATCACTAATAGATATTGATATAACATTATCATTACTTATCACTAATATACAATGAGAATATTTTATCAGTGTCTATCAGTATTATAACTGTCTATCACTATACTATCACTATCTATCAGTTAGTTTATCTTCCATCAAGTTACCCTTTAGGTTGATGAATTTGTGTAATTTGGTAGTTGTTTCTTCTTGAAATATGTTTTGTTCTAAAATATAGTTAGTTTTTTCCTAGTTCATTGAGAAGAAGATGGATAAATGACCTTGTTATGAAATTGACAACCAAGTATGTGGTTCACTAACAAAATAATAGAGAATTGATGCATAGATCTATGTGGTTCACTAACAGTGTGTTAGCTGCATCTCACGAGTAGATGGAGAACAATTTTATTAATGAGAATATTACAGAATATAGAATGAATGCTGCCTCTAAGGGTTTAAAGAGTTTATATTAGTGCACTTTTCTAAATCTTAGAGTCATAAATGTAAATTAGATAAACATAGCAAATACATAAATAACATAAGTTCGCTAGACCCCCAACTCAAGACAGCGAGACCCATACTAGGTTGTTCGAAGCGCCTGTAACAGATTCAAAACATTCCAACATACCTTTTATTTTGGAAAGATTTTGAACGACAGAGTTTTATTTTTTGATGGGCTTTCTATTTGCCTATTGACTTAAGCATCGCACGACAGTGATGGTGCACTATGTGGCACCTTGCCCTTAGGGGCATTTTGGTAAATTTACCACTTCTTTCCCGATGCATGTGAGCTCTGTTTTGGTTCGTTTTAGCTTCATTTTGATCCTAACGTTTGGTTCTACCTCTTGAATGTCCAAGATTTGTAAAATCACTAGATACACATAAAACTAAGGAATGATCCCGAATTAAGCGAAGCGAGATAATACATTTTAGATGCTATCACATACATATTTATGTAGTTCAATATATGAAACAATAAATTTGAAGTACATTCCTCCAAATATATTTACTATTTGATATGATAAAATGTCAGACCAATAGTAATGAGACTAATTATTAATAATTTAAATTATATATATATATATATACATGCTAATTGCTCTTAAGAAAATTTATTGATTAGATACTCACCAACTATGAGATCGAATATCTTGCATCGTTAGAATGAATATTCACACTTATATATGTTGACGTATCAATCTAAAAAGTAGAATGTTTAGATATTTTATGGTCTTTGTTGATACATCCAGTAGACGGTCACTTTTGAAAGATCGTGTAGCAAAATTATTTATGAAGATATTACCTACTAAAACCCTAGAGTGCAACAACTCGAAGATCTCATATGATGTTTTTAATGAAGGGGAGCAAATATCCTATACTATTTTCCTCTTAACTATGGTTTTTTTCTCAATGAGTTTTTCTAGCAAATTTTTTAATAAGACGGTTGTTAAAATACATAAATAATGTACTATTTTTCTTTCATTATGATTTTTTCCATCATATTTTTCCTAATAAGTTTTTCACGAGACATCTATTCTATATATTATGGACATCTAAGGAGGAGTATTATAAATTTAGAATGATGTATATGTCCATGACTCCTCTATAAGTTACAAATTCATCTATTAACCTCTCCATTAATCTCCGTATTTTTCTTGTATTACTATTCTGGTTCTTTTCTCTCCATTTTATAATAAACCTATAATTTTAACCTATTCTCACATTTTTATATTTTCACATTTGATGAATGATTGAATTTAATAAAATAAGAAATAAATGAATGACAAAGCTAAAAGCCCATTGTAGAAAAAGGATGACGTTTCCAAAGGAAAAAACAATAAACAAAGATGTGAACAAATATAAACGAGTGGAAGAAGTTTCTCCCACTATATCATTTTTTATATATAATATTGATAATATCTCGATTTTATTGGTTATCATGTCATAACAATTATTGTCATACCTTCTTTCAAAAATAACTTTAAAAAAATTTAAAGTAGCCATTGATGTCCACAAAATTTTTGAGTTCTTATAAAATTATCGATTAAAATATTAATAAAATATTGATATCCTTTTTTTAAAAAAAAAAAAAAACTACTAAATTATTTTTTTAACGTTTTAAAACGAGTCAAAAGTTTTATTATCTATATTATATATACATTTGTGCTATTTTATTATTTACTAGTCCTTTTGTTAATTTTTCTTACGAAAATATTGATTTCATTCCTGAAAATATAAAAATGTCGATGAAAGCAATCCGTATCCACACAAATTTAATACCACGAGTACAATTTTCAACCTTTATTTATATATGATATTCTTCATCAAATATGCATTTATTTAGAACCAAACTTACAAGATGGTAGTATATTATTGGGTATCCTTTAATTTCAACATGTCAAATATTTGGCAATCTTATAAACGACAATGCATATATAAATCAAATCACAAATGAGACAAACATATAAAGTAGAGACTAATTAAATATATCTTTAATGCACTTTTGAGATATGTGGACAAAATTTCGCCATGTTAATATCAATCTCTTTGATATTTTAGTTTTGTATATTATTATAGATTATTTTTGTTTTAAATTCTTGTGGTCAGTCTTTTAAGATTTGTTTAAACAATGTGTTACCTTTGAATTGGTAACATGTTTTATTCTAGTTGAGCAATTTTAAGTTACAATCGATACATATATATATAATGAATGTGTTTTATATTTACAATTTTGTATAACCTATTATTTTATAATATCATATTTTACTTTTCAGTCTGACTTTCATTTTATTTTAAGTTTTAAAATGTTACATTTTTATTATTGAATTTTGAGTTGAGTTACTCTATAATCTCTAAATTTTAGAGCGTAAAATTAAACTTATTAGTTAGTCTAATAGGTTTCGTGATTATACTTTTTGTACCTTCCAGTTTTTACTAATGTCATTTTTGTTATTTGTGTTAATTTAAAATTACTAAATTAGTTTTCTTTAATTTTCAACACCAGAGCCTCCTAGCTTATTGAGGGCATTATTCATATATTATAAGACGAGTTGATTTTAAGTAAGTTTTAAACATTAGTGGTGTAAATGTTTGACAAATTGAATTAACAATTATGATTCGTACGTCAATTCGAATACTCATAGATATAAAAAATTATTATGATTTATTAGAGATAAAATTAATCTAAAAATTTTATTAAAAATTAAAGACAATGATCAAATATAATTACGGAGTAATATGAAAGATTTTTTTGGATTGACATGTAAAGTGTGTTAGTGACTAATAAGATTATGATTAAAAGCGAGCGAAATTAGATTGACATGTGAAGTGTGTTAGTAACTAATAAGCTATGAAGTACAGACACAGATACGGTTATACGATACAGATACGATCGGATATAATAATTCGTCAATTTCTAAAAAATTAAGATACGGATACGTCTAAGGATGCATTATTTTTTTTATATTTTTTTATATTTTTTTAATATATATATTTTTAAAAAACGAGAATACTGATACGTTGAAGACACATCTCTTTTTCTTTAAAAAAATTTAGAATGTTGATAAATTTAGTATACAAGTTAATAACAATAGTACAAAATACAATACAAATACTAAAATACAATACAAAAAAAAGCAACATCTAAGATGTTGAATTACAATAGTTAATGAAATCAATAGAAAAGTGACTCGTATTGCAAAGAAGAAGAAGATTAGAGAGAGAAGTATGAAGATAAACGAAGAACTTCTTCATTGAATTGTTGAAGATATCCAAATGACTTATATTTTGGTAGATTTTGTGGGGACTCAAATGTGAAGATGGAGATTAGATGATTATAGTCTAGGGTTTAGTCCGTTATTTTTTTATTTTTTTTTTTTTTTAGTTTTGCACTCGAGTAGTGAGCTTTTTAAATATGCCTAGTTTTAGATTAGAAAATATTAGATGAGTTGTTTGTTTTTTTTCCTTTAAAAAATACACATAAAAATAGATACGTCAAATCGTGTGTCAGATACGTATTTAAGAAGTATCTAGAAATATCAATATTCGATACGTGTCTTATACGAATTCTTTGTCTCACATGAATTTGAATTCTGCGACCTATATTGCACTATTACCAAAATCGGTAGAAAGTGGGCCTAATTAAATACAGACCAGGTGGGTCCCACGTTTCAAATAAAGAAAGAAAGTGTAGCTGTTGACCCAGCACCATGCCGCACCCCATTATTCTTCACTCAATCATTCATAACGTCCCTTTTGAACGAAAAAGAAAACAATTAATATAGTTTTTATATCACAAATTTAATTATTTTTGTAAAAAGAAAAAAGAAAAAACCTTACTAGATATGATAAATTATATGTTATTGTAACTAATAATTATACAAAACTTTTATTAGTGTTACCTTATAATTCGATTTAATATTTATTAGACAATTACAACTAATTGAAAAAGAAATAATGTTATAGGAGTTGAATGCAAACTTTTTGTTTTTATACTATTTTAAGTTATCCATTAACTAAAAATGTTTAAATCGATAGATTTCAATAAATTTAATCATATCAGTGTTTTTCTAAAAAAAAAAACTCAAAAAATAAAATAAAGGAAAACCACCCAAGTGACAAACTAATTGTCTTAAAAAATGGTATAATGATTATACCAATTAAATCTTAAATTTAGAAGACTTGGCCACATTGTTAAAATTGAAAAAAGACACAAAAATTTAAAAGGTAAAAGAGTATAAGAAGGATTGATCAAATTTTTAACTTTAAAATTGATAATATATATTTTATATCAGTTAAATTATGTTTATTTAAATAAAATATAATTTAATGAGAATCAATATTCATATAAGAGATAGAATTATATTATTATAATATCTTTTCCTTATTTTGTTATAGACAAATTGGAAAAGTCTGTCATTTTTTATTTTTTTTAAGGATAGTAAAAGATTTGAAATTGATCCAGAAGGCCCACAAATTAAACTTATAGTCGTTCACGTGGTTTGATAATCGAGAGATATTACAAGAGATTTTAAATAAAGAAAAAAATATGGGTGTAGTCGGAAAATATCTATTTTCTATGCATCTTACGCTGCATCCAATAAAGTATCGTCACGTGACAATTTGATTTTAAAAAAAATTATTTTTTTGAATTTTTTATTTATGAAATAAAGAGGAGAAACAATTTGATTTTTTCAAAAATTATTTTTTTAAATTTTTTATTTATGAAGTAAAGAAGAGAAGAATGTAATAATTGCATCTAATCATTGTTTTTAAACAAATGCATAGTGGATGAAAAATCACATAAATAAATGTTCAAAATGGCATTTTAGCAATTTGGTTTTATTATTTTTTCAAATGAGGTATAGCAATAATTGTTAGTACATGATAACAAATCAAATCAAGATATTATCAATATTATATATTAAAAATAAAAGGACAAATGTTACTTTATAGTTTTGAGTATACCATTTTAAATCTCAAACTAATAATTATATCAATTTAAACTCTAAATTTTGGGTTGTATCAATTTAAATCTTTAACTTTAAAGTTGTATCAAGATAAACCTTGAATTTTAGGCATTGCATCAATTTAAACTTCGAACTTTCATAAATGTATCGATTTAAACTATTAATTTTCATAAATATATCAATTTAAATTTTGAATTTTCATAAGTGTATCAAAATACAACATAATAGAAAGTTCAAATTGATACAATTATAAATGTTCAGGTTTAAAGTGATACAATTATTAGTTTGGGGTTTAAATGGATACAACTCAAAGTTTATAGTTAAAATTGATACAATTATTAGTTTAGAATTTCAATTGATATTACTCCAAAATTCAAGAATATAAATTGATATTTGCCCAAAATAAAACGGTTGTATAGTTCTAATTATATATATATATTAATTGTTGTCAAATATAACTAAAATAAGTCAATTTATTTATAATAATAAAGTTATCTATTCGTTAATAAATATTAATAGATATCTATTAATATTAAAATAACTACCTAATAGAAACCATCTGATTTTTCCACCTTAAAAATTCACTTTACTGGAAGTTTTTCCTCGCTTTTACTATTCTATTCTAAGTTCAACTAATTTTGATGTACACAGTAAATAACAAAAATACTTACCTTTAAATTTATAAAGTCACTCTAGTTGAAAATTTTAAACAAATTAACTATTCAAAATCTACGAAATATTATAGACATATTACCTTTTTTTTTTTTTTCTAATATAGAACTTGGTTTTCTTGAAATAGAGAATCTTAACCAAGAATATATTACAAATTATTTTTAAGAAAAAGCTCAGCTGGAATGAAATGCACCAAAATATTTTATAAATTATTACGAGATTTAGTATAATATAGAAAATTAAAAAATTAAGCTCATTCAATTTCTTTTGTCGCGTTGCATTAATTATATTAAGGCAAAAGTGGGAAAATAAAGAATTAAATATATTACAACTCCATTAAAAAAAAAAAAAGAAAAAAAAAAAAGCAATATATTTGTACTCATTATATGTGGTTACATTTCAATTTCATTTGATTTTTTACGGGGTGGTGTTTCCGACTGTCTTTTAATTAATTCATAAAAGACAAACCTTATGTGACATGTTGCATGGATGAAAATTAAAAGTAAAAAGAAAAGCATAGATAAACTAACTTTAGATATTTTAAATTGGTAAATTTGATAATAGTGCTTAATTAACTTTTCCTCTCTATATCTCTAATTTTTATTTTCATTTAAACATTTTTTTTATGGAAAGTCCTTAAATAAAAAACACAGGTGTTTAACAACTATTTTTTAAAAATATTTTAAATTTGGTTTACTATATATTAAAAATATTTTTATTCATGTCAAATTATTATAAAAGAATTTTCTAATAGTGGTGGTGGTCATAATTGACTGGTGACGATTAAAGGATTGATGGCAAGAAACGCAGTCGGCTGGAGCTTTACAGTGGCAGTCACTGGAGGTGGTGGTCAGAGGTTTGCCGATGGTGGTTGTCGAAGGTTTTGGCCGAAGTTTCTCAAATTAGGGAGATCAGATTAGCAATTATATTCAAAATACATTCTTTTAGTTAGTTTCAAATATTTATACTAAAATAACTTATTTTATAAACTCAATTTTCTAAATTTTATTCTGAGTGATTATCAAACATTTTAACTTTTTTTAAAATGATTTAATTTTTAAATTAGTCGTTTAAAAATGTATATTCTGAACACATTCTTATATATGTTTCCCTCCCTTTACAAATTGGAAAATTGTACTTATGGAGCAAAATGTGATTGAAGTTTTATTTTTAGTAGTGGGTTTATATCATCTTTCTTTTTTTTATATGTCAAATTCTAACTATAATTTTACATATTTATAGATTCAGCATCGATATAAAGAATAAGTCAACATTTTCGGTGTATCATAAAAATATTGATGAAACATAAAAATAAAATTTAAATAAAGAAGACCATTCCAAGTCAAATACACTTTAATTTTAGAATTCTTATGATTGAGTCATTAAAAAAAAAAAAACGCACATTATCAATTTTTTAGTCTTTTGTAATCACATTTTTTATATTTTTAGGAAGTACTTTCTCTTTCAAAAGTGATTTTAATTTATTCTTGTATTTCTCTTCTTAAACTCGAGTCTTTTTTTAGCTCATTTGAGAGAATCTATTGTATTGTGGTAAACTTGTGCAATTCTATAGGAAAATATCATATATTTTAGCTTTTAATTTATTTAATTTATTGTTTTTTTTATGAACTATATATTTTACTTAAAAGTATAGCATATATCTGTATTCATTTAAAATTCATATACTTTTAAACAATAGAAAAAACTAGTCAATTCTAACCCATATGTTGAACTAAATAAACTTGTAGACTGAATTGTTGAATGTATCATATAATTTTAAACTTAGTGCAATATAGTTTTACAGATAGATATCTATTGTTGTGCATTGTGTGAATAAATTTTTGGTAAACATTATGAATCTAGGTGATTATAAAAAAATAGTTTATATTTACTTTATTTACAAAATTCAAGTTATTCGATATTAAGATAGTGTTAAATGTATGTTTGAGATACAACAATATTTAGGATATACTTAAAAGTAGTTTTAAAAAGGATTAGTTGTATAAATGGAATTCAAGCACAAAATAATAGAATATGTAATACAAAGATAAAATAATTGCATATATAGAATAAAAAATGATAAAAGACTAAAAAACTCATCCCAACCACCATTTTGCACGCTACTTCTCGTTTTTAATTCTCAAATTGAAAGCTTTCAATTTGAGAAGTGTACTATCAGTTGCTATCATTAATAGCTACTATCAGTAAATATCATTGATAGTTACTATCAATGGCTATCACTTATAGTTGCTATCAGTGGTAGATCTCAATTTGAGATGCGTGCTATCAGTTGCTATCACTTATAACTTTTAATTTAAGAAATGTGCTATCAGTTGCTATTACTGATAACTTTCAATTTAAGAAATGTGCTATCAACTGCTATCAGTAATAACTTTCAATTTGAGAAATGTACTAACACAATTCCTATCTCTGATAATTGTTATTAGTGAATATCATTAATAGTTGCTATCAATGGCAACCACTGATAGCCGGTATCAGTGATAGTTTTCAATTTGAGACGTGTGCTATCAGTTACTATCATTGATAACTTTTAATTTAAGAAACGTGCCATCAATTGCTATCACTGATAACTTTCAATTTGAGAAATGTGTTATTTGTTGCTTTCGCTGATAACTACATCAGTATCACTGAAAACTACTATAAGTGAATATCACTAATAGTTGCTATCAGTGATAGCTTTAAATTTAAAAAATGTGTTATCCGTTGCTATCCCAAAACACCGATAAATTTCTCTACCAGCAACTCCACCTCCGGTCTATCACTAAGCCTATCACTAATAGTGGTTATCAGTGTTAGTCGCATCGGTTATCATTTACCTTTTCTTTTTATCAATGACACCCACTATCAACGATAGATTAAGACCTAAGTTTAACAAATATTGATAAATGAGAAATACAAGTAGAAGGAATAGAAACCATCAATCAATGAAATAAACTCATTGAATAAACTGATTAAAATCCACAATTACCTCTTAAGATCGATAAATCTCCTTGTTGATCAATCAATATGAGTGGCTTGTGTAGATATTTTGAATGAAGAGGCTTAAGAGAATGTAGTAATCAATAGACTTGAAGAATGGTATAACGTAGCAATCAGAAAAAAGCTAAATCGTAGAAAGAAGAGAGAAAAAAAAAAAAAAAGGAAAAAACAAATGAAAGAAAAGGAAGCCACAGACGTAGGGAGAAAGAAAGGGAAAAAATAAATTGAATAAGATGAAAATATTTGGAGCTGAGAGCTGGATTGGAATTTTTTAAAAAATTACAGATTGATTGGTCGATATCTACCATATTTATAAATATTTTAAAGTTGTCCTATATTTTTAAATTATTTTCAAAATTATATTATCTAGTATAATTTTTTTCAAAAAAAGATTAAAAATACTTTTATTTATTAAAATTATTATAAAATATGATCTTAATGATTGAAAATGAAATTTACATTTAAAAGGGTAAAAAGTTAAATATTAAATCAATTTTGTATTAATTAAAATCGTATTTTGGATCGATTTTTTTGTAATGTTCTGCACAATTAATTCACCTTATCCAAGACTGTCAGTGGGGTTTTGAGTTGAAAATTTTCTTCTTCATTTAATGTAAGCAATAATTGGCATTGATATTATCCAAGACTGGTCAGTGGGTTTTGATTTTTAAATTTATCTTTACTTTATCTACACGTGATTCTTGTCTTCCTTTTAATTCTATGTTTATTTTATAGAAAATTCATTATTTTATGTTTTTAGATTAAGGGAGTTTTAGTAAATATGTATTAGATAGACGTTCTTAATCCTACTTTTTAAAACTATTTTTGTATTCTATCATTTAAATAGTATAAATACGGAAAACAATCATTTTATGCGTTTTAGTATAATTAGATTTTAATTTTAAATTTTAAAAGGTATAACTAAATATAAAAAAGAGAGAAAAATATTAGCAAATACAATATAAACTCAATTGTTTTTGTTAAATTAAAATATGTATTATATAATATATGATATTCCAAAATAATCACTATACAAACTTTTAGCACAAAACAATTTCATTAAATAATCAATAATATTTTATATTCAATGATAACTAAAATTATAATAACAAAAGGTTGTGTTCAATTTTCATTTTTTGTTATGCAGAATAATGAATTCTATCCATAAAAAAAATAATTCTTCTCTTACATTTTCGAATTTATAATCAAACACAAAAATTTAATTTTTAATTTAAATTTCAAAATTTTAAATTAGAACCAAACATGTTTTCGAATATAATGAAAAAGAAAAGTTAGCATTTATTTTCTATTGGATTATTTGTTTTCTAAAACAAAATTTTGGATCACGAATCAAACGAGACTCAAATATGTTATATTTTTGAAAAATGGTTTAAATTATAATTTAATTTTGAAAAAGAGAAAAAAAAAACATGATTGAAACGATTGACAAAAAATAAAAATATATTCCGTACGTCCAAGTAGTAGATAAGTATTATTCTTTATTTGCCAAAATCAGCAATCACAAGTGACTTGGATCCATTTCTATTTAAACCCACACATTTCCATTTTAAGGACCAAGAAAAGCTTCAATTATTATTATTATTATTCTTCAAAACAAAAAGAGAGTCAATAGCAATGGCCTCACATTGGCAACGACAACACCCAAGGCAAAGGCCAGAACACGGTCACGGCCAATTCCCAAACCCATGGGAACGCCATCCAAGGGATCACGGCCCTGTTCATGAAGATAATTATAATACAAACTATACGGTCGTGTCGTGGGAGGAGCTGCAGTACCCGTCTGGGGAGCTTGGCGCAATTCCGAAACGGCCGGAGGTTATTGATGACAGAAAACAGATGGAGTATTTGACTAGAATTTTGGGTTCTAAGGTCTACGATGTCACTTCTGAATCTCCATTCCATTTTGCACCTATATTGTCCTATGGCTTGGGAGTCAATCTTTGGCTGAAGAGGGAGGACTCACACTCGGTAAAATGCAACATATATCACTATTATTTTTGTCTGTGGTATATAGTTTGCACCATATGATGTTGTTCTATCCTAAGAAACTCTAATATTGCAGGGGTACTCGTTTATGCTTCGAGGAGCTTATAATATGATATCCCACCTTCCTAATGAAGAATTGGACAAAGGAGTGCAGAAAGATGTGGAAAAAGAGTACTCATTCAATATTAGAGGAGCTTATAATATGATGGCTAATCTTCCTAAAGAAGCATTAATGGAAAAGAAAATGCCTAAAGAAGAGGCGGAAAAAGGATATTCATTCAAGACTAGGGGAGCTTATAATATGATGGCTAATCTTCCTAAAGAAGAGTTGGACAAAGGAGTTATTTTTGCATCAACGGGTGGAGATCATGCACAAGGTCTAGCTTTGGCTGCGAACAAATTAGGAACTGAGACCGTCATTGTTATGCCTACTACAACTCCCCCAATTAAGGTCGTACATTCATTTCTTCACCAACTAAACGCAACCTAATACTCTTAGAACACGTTTGGGTTCACTAGAGATTTAAAAAAAAAAAAGAAAATCATTTTTATTTAAACTCTTTTATTATAAAAATTATTTTAAAATACATTTTGAAATTGTTTCAAAAGCTATTTTGAGAGGTTGTCAAATACTTCAATTTTTTTTTCAAAATGTCAAACTAAACACTTAAAAAATTATACCAACAAACCTTACAATTTGTCCCTAACATCTAATCTTTATTTTTCCTGTAGGTGGAGATGGTTAAAAATTTAGGTGGGAAGATTGTTTTGTATGGAGATACTTTTGATGACGCACTAAAGCATGCAAAACAACTGAGCCAAGAGAAAAACCTAACTGTAATACCTCCTTTTGACCACAAAGATGTTATCATAGGCCAAGGCACAGTTGGAATGGAAATTGCACGTCAAATGAGGGATCCATTACATGCAATTTTTGTCTCTGTTGAGAGCGGTGAACTACTCGCTGGCGTTGCTTCTTTTTACAAACTAGTTTTTCCTGATGTGAGTTACGTGTTTAATATATGTTAAAAATATACTTTCTTAATCACGTAAAAAGTCATTCATCAAAACTGTTAGATAATATAATATTAAATTTATCCTCATTCATAAGCTTAAACTTTTGGATAATGTACCTTTATCCATAGGCTTAAGCTTTTAGGTCAATCAATGATTCAACATAAACAAACAAACCTTTATGATTTTCTATTTATTTACTTATTATTTTTATATAGGTAAAGATTATTGGAGTGGAGGCACGTGATGCAAATCGTATGGCATTGGCATTACATAAAAATGAGATAGTAAAAGTGGACGATATTGGAATGTTTGCAGATAATGTGGGAGTTCAACAAGTTGGGAATGAGAGTTTTCGCATTGCGAGAGAGTTGGTGGATGGTATAGTTCTAGTTGACAAAGACGACATTTCTATTGCAATTAAGGTTTGCCCTAATTTTCTCAATTACAATGTACAACCATGGCGTCTTTAATTATCCCATCAAATTTAATTTATACTTCATTAACCATGTTTCTTATTTCGTTTAAACTCTATCTTTTAATTAGTCTTAACAATGGTTTGTTGATATAATTATAGGAAATGTACGAGGATACCGGGAGTATGTTGGAGCCATCAGGAGTTGTTTCAATAGCTGGAGCTAAAGCATACTGCAAATATAATAATATGAAAGGAGTAAATGTTGTTGCAATAACAAATGGTTCAAACATCAACTTTAACCAACTTGGTAGCATTGTTCATATTGTTGATGCTGCTGATCAAACTGAGGCGAAGAGTGTTATAGGAATGTATCTAGATTCTTATACTCGTGGGTTTGGAGCATCTATTTAATTCACCATCGTCCACAGGTAATTTTTATACATATATATATATTTTAGGGTAATTAGAATGGATAGGATTTCTAGAACTAATAATCAAGTGTATAACATCATTTTAAAAATATTGCAAATATAGCAATATTTATTAGCGATTTATTTCTATAGTTGATAGTCTCTTACCAACGATATGGTCTATCACTGATTGCTATATTTGCAATTTCCTTTTTTCTATAAAGAAAAATATAATGATAAATGTTACTGAATTAATTATTGAAATGTTTAATATGAACAGGGTATATATTGGGGTCCAGATAGAAGAAGCAGAAGAGATGGGTTAATTCCATGAAAGAGCTAATGACATTGCCAGCTCCAAAGCTTCTTCTCACAAAGTTATAAAACCAATACACAAATCTCCTTGTGGTTTATGAGGGAAATCATATTTGAATAATGTGTTACTCTTGATGTTTGTTGCTGTTGTTGTTGGGAATAATAACTCTGTTTCATATCTCTGTTTTAGTGAAATGAAGCCCTAAGGTGTGGAATAATAATACAAATATTGTGTGTGTATAAAATAATATTGTAATACTTTTATCTCTATGTTTATGAATCAAATAATAATGCAAATGGTTTATTAAAACCATATGCTTATTTTGTGTTTGAATATAGCATTTTTTTTCTTTTAAGTTTATATTAATTATCAATTATTATTTATTGGTAATCAAAGATGTGGAGTGAACTCGCATATTTTGTGTGTTTACAAATCTTTGGTTTGTCTTGGGTGTATGATACAATAAAACAAACTAGAATAAACCAAATTGTAAAATCCTGATATTAATTTCATCTTATATCGTTCACTTCAGCTTAGAAAAAAAAAGTACTCGTCCTCAAGTTCAATGTGATAGAGAAATAAAAACTCTGTTCTTTGCTTTTCTGGATGTGATAAATTGATCTAGAAAAAAAATCTTGACACACCCGTCCATATCGATCTTAAGAATGAATTACATTTTTATTTTAGTACAACAAATGTAAAGTAGGGAAATTTGGATATCTCATTTCAAGGAATGATATACAAATTAATTTCTATTGAACTAAGTTTATATTGACACGTCTGAATTAAAATATCCAACTATTGAAAAATGCTTTACTTAATTTAAATATTAATATCAAGGTTTGAATTTTGATCTATTACCCTACCTATTGTCTACGGATTATATATAACATATATATATTATATATATAATTTAGGAAATAGGCACGCTAAAACAAATATTTTACAAATGCGTCATAAAATTTAGTAATATTCCATAATTAGATTTTAGCAATATTTTGGGACTTTTTTGACCTTTTGACATCCTCTCTCATCTTTTAATTTTGTAATATTTTAAAATAAAAAAATGTATCATTTCTGAATTTACTATTAATTATACAATGATCTTTTTTTTTTTTTTTAAATATCATTAGTTATATTATCTCTCCTCAATAAATCTTTTAAATATTTAATTATTTTTTATTGACTCTTATGAAATAAGAAGAATATGAACAACAATATAACAATAAAAGCAAGACAAAAGGGAGAAGTAAAAGAGAAGAAGTAGAGAGCTAATATTGAACTTAATTGTGGTGTCCTCTACAAAGGCACCTTACACCCTATTTATAGGGCATAGTGGAGTGTATATTACAAGGTAAAAGTTAATGGGGGATGTTATGGTATTGGATAACCTATGGAACTTATGGTTTGTTGTGACATAAATAAGTTATGGATATCTACAATATTACATTTATAACACTCTCGCTTAGATATCCATAGTATGTAAAATAAATATCTTATTAAAACCTTACTAAGAAAAAATTCAATGGAAAAAAATCCTAGTGAAAGGAAAAAAGTACATTATTTTATATACTACAGTGACTGTGTCATTAAAAACCTAGCTAAGAAAACCTAGTGGCAAAAACCATAGTCAAAGGCAAAAGAGTGCAGTATTTCTACTCCGCTTTTGAATATCACTCGAGGTCTTTGAGTTGTCGCATTCCAATGTTGTGCACAAACTTTTCGAATGTTGGAATGGGTAGTGGCTTTGTAAGTAAGTCCATCAAGTTGTCTGTCGAAAGAATTTGTTGAACATTGATGTTGCCATTTTCTTCAAAGTCATGTATGTAGAAGAGTTTTGGTGAAATATGCTTTGTTATATCTCCTTTTATATACCCACATTTGATTTGAGCTATACATGCAATATTGTTTTCAAATAATATCATTGGTAAATTTTTACCGAAAGATAAGCCACATGTTCCAAAAATATGATGAGTCATTGACCTTAACAACACACACATTCCCTACTAGCTTCATGAATTACAAGAATTTTTGCATAATTTAAGGAAATTGTTGTGATGGTTTTTTTTATAGATTGCCAAGATATATCAGTTTCTCCATAAACAGATAAACTGTTTGAGATCTTGTTTTGTATGGATCAGATAAATATCCAGCATCTGCATAGCCAACTAGGATCAAAGTTTTATTTGTTTGAATAAAACAAACCCACATCAATAATTTCTTGAAGATAACAAAGTACATGCTTAACATTGTTCCAATGTCTTTTTATTGGAGAAGAATTATATCTTGCTAATAAATTTACTAAAAATGCTATATCCAGTCTTGTGTTGTTAGCAAGATACATTAGTGTACCTATTGCATTAAAATATGGTACTTCAGGACCAAGTAGTTCTTCATTATTTTTTCGAGGTCGAAAGATATCATTTTTCACATCAAGTGATCAAACTACCATTAGAACGTTCAATGGGTGAACTTTGTCCATGTAAAATCATTTTAAAATTTTTTCTATAAATGCTCAATTTGTAAGCCAATGCAAAATCTTATTTTGTCAAGATCTTTCATCTCAAATTATTTTTTGAGATATTCTATTGTCTTTGAAGGCTCTTCAAGAGTACAAATTATGTTTAAGTCATAAACATATACAATTATAATAGCAAACACTGACTGTGATTGCTTAATAAAGACACATGGACAAATTGTATTATTTTGACATCCTTCTTTCAATAGATATTCACTTAGATGATTGTACCACATTCGTTCTGATTGTTTCAATCCATATAATGATATCTGTAATTTGATCGAATAGAATTCTCTAGAATTTGAATTACATGATTCAAGTATTTTAAATCTTTTACGGATTTTCATGTAGATTTCATTTTCCAGAGATTTATATAGATATGTTGTGATAACATCCATAAGATGCATGTCATGCTTTTTATATAAAGTTCAACGAATTAAATATCTTAATGTAATAGCATCCGCCATAGGAGAATATATTTTCTCATAATCAATGTCTGGTCTTTGAGAAAATCCTTGTGCAACAAGTTGTGCTTTATATCTTGTGACATCATTATTTTTATTTCTTTTATGTACAAATATCCATTTGTATCACACACGGTTTACACCTTCAAGTGTATGGACTATAGGTCCAAAAACTTCACATTTTGAAAGTGATTTTAATTCTGCTTAGGTGACTTCTTTCCACTTGAGCCAATCTTTTCTCTGGCAATATTCTTCAACAGATCTAGGTTTAGAATCCTCATTTTCATGAGTGATATCATGGACGACAATATAAGCACAAATGTTATTTATAACTAAATCAGTTTTATTCCTTCCTTTTCCTATTATGACATAATTTATGCTCAAACTTAATGAAATATTTATGCTCAAACTTAATGAAAATCTATTAGTCAAATGGGTCATTTCCAATGCATTCGTTTCAAAGAAAAATTTATAATTTTTTCTAATAAACACAACAATATTGTATATGCAAAGATATACGTAAAAATTCAATCTCATAATTACTAAATTTTAAATATTACAAGTCTAGCCTTCAACTTAAACATTATAATATTCATGGTCATGAAAGTAATAAAATTTTAAATATTAAAAACATATATATCTTAAAAATGTATTAAAGCATGAAAAAGTTGAGATGAAAAGTAAACAATATGTAATTGTTGATGTAACATCAATTTTGTAATATATATAATGTATTATATGTATGATGGATTTATGTTATTATATATATGTCATATGTTACTTAGTATAGTATATATATTCGTCGGGGCAGGGTGGGGACGGGATCAGGGCCGGAGCCGGGGAATGTAATCCCTGTCCCCATCCCTGTTTAGTAAACGGAAGAAAAAATCTTTCCCACTTCCTCCCCTATTCCCCATCTAATCGGAGATTCCCCAGGTTAAATGGACATCTCTATTTGAATCTATTGGTTTACCATGCTTCTGGCGTACTGCAGACTCATTAGTTATAACAACTTGTTGAGTTGAGATTTCCATTTTTGATGGAGCATTTGCAGTTGGAATATATGACTTAGTCACTCTCTTAGTATCTGTAAATGCATATGCCATTTGGTTTGCTTTTCTTTGTAAATCAATTATCTTTCGAACTTCCAGTGCACATTGATTTGTACAAGGATCTAAATGGGATAATAATGATATAATCCAGACAATTTCATTTTCCAACTTCTTAATTTCCTCTCTACAATGTTGGAAAAGTTGTCTCATTAAAATGCCAATTGCAATAAATACATCATCGTCAGGGGTTCAAGATATCTAATAATTGATGGGAAATCAAATCTGACATATACTCCTAACCTCCTTTGAGGTCCGATTTTAGTACGTTGTGGTGGGCATTGGAAAAAATATTACACAATCAAAATTCGCAAATAGAAATTATTTGGCCCCTGGCCATAAGCTTATTGTACTGGGTTGTACTTATAATAAGATGTCGGTCTTATGCGTATAAGTGATGCTGCATGCAAAATGACATGACCCCATACAAATATTGAAAATTTTGCTCTCATAAGTAATGGTCTGACAATTAATTGTAAATGTTTGATAAATCATTTTGTTAAATCATTTTTTTGTATGAACATGAGCTACAGGATGATCAACCTTATCCTAATTGACATGCAATAATTATTAAATGCTTAGGATGTAAATTCACCATCATTATCAAGTCGAATGCTTTGGATTGTATAATAAAAATTTTTTTGCTCTTAATTTGATTATTTGAGTTATTATTCTTGCAAATGCAAGGTTTCAACTTGATACAAACACACATGTGACCATCTACCGGACCAAATAAAATCATGAAATATCTAAATAGTCCGATTGGTTGATTAATAGGTCCACATATGTAATCCTACTCATGAGAGTCATCCTTTCATATGTAATCCTACTCATGATAGTCACCCTTTGATTTGTATATATGAGAATGGCCCTAAATGCCGACTCGACAAGCCTACTATTTTGGGGAGGATATCAAGTAGGAAGTTGGGAACAAAGCGTCACAAGACGGAATTTACTCCTTCACTTCTTTAGGATAAGTAGATAAATTGTTCCTTTAAGTGCTAACTCCGAGACTTGAACAATGAGATCTCATGAGAGAGATTTTGGTTATGGTTGACCATAAACAAATTGTTCATTAGATGATCAATGACACTTAAGGAGCAATAAGTAACTACAAGGGTAAAATGGTAATTTGACCCAGTTGTGGCTACGAACAAACTTTGAAAGATTGACTTACAAAAAATGGTTAAAAATCAATGGACATATAAATATTTTACAGTTCATAATAGTGCAGTTATGGGTCTATAATGAAGTGTCCCATAGTTAATGGATGTTGATTAATTTAATTAAAAAGTTTAATTAATTGATCTCGTATCATTGGAGCTTATAACTGTATATCCATAAGGTATCTACTAGCTCATGATGGGATTAAACAAGGATATACATGTTGTAAATTTGAAGTGTTCAAATTATTGTTAAGGAAATTTGTTGTATATGATATAATTTAATATAATGTATACAGATACAATATAATATATAGTTTATTTAAATTAGATTCAAATTTAAAACTACACAATATGAGAGAATAATATTTGAGGTTCAAATATTCAATAATATGAATTGGCTCATATTAAACCTATACAGTAAATTTAATGTGGATGAAGTTCATATTAAACTATAGGTTATGAGAGAGAAGGATATTTGAATATGATTCAAATATTAAATTAATTAAATATTTGATATTTAATTAAAATTTAAAAAATGTTAATTTAATTAATTATTTATTTAATGAATTAAAATTAAATTAGATTTGGTTTAAATTCCATACTAAATAGATTAATCAGTGCAGGAGAGTAGTTAGTAGAGTGAGGGGATTTAACTCACTTCACGTTTTATTCAGAACCCTAAAAGACTAAGAGATATAGAATAGCTCTTTCTGACTCTCACATAAACAAAATGAAAAGAGAAAAGTTCTCTTGTTTGGCCTTCCTTTTCACCAATAACACTAAAGTTCCCTTAAGCTTTCTTGTCCAAAGAGAATAGTAGAGAAGATCGGTGGTCGTGTCTTACTCGTGGTTTGATCTTGCAGTAAATCTAGAAGATTGGGAAAAGATTTTTGAGAATTAGTTCTATAAAGATTTTAGTTCATCTTTCCTAATTAATTACTGTATAAAACATGTTTAGCCTAATTTTTTATGTTGTTGTTTTGTAATTTTTCTATAACAAAATTGACGCAGAGCGATAAATCGCTTCTACATTGAGATTCAATCCCTTCAATTGGTATCAGAGAAAATTATTTTTGCTTTCAATATTTTGAATTTTTATAAAATAAAATGGTGGGTACATTTTTTTTCTGTACATGTGTGATGTATGGTTTTAAAATTGTGTTTGCTAATAGATGTTTATGGATTTTGGCATCTTGATTTATAATTTACTTTGATTCGGTCAATGTAAGGGCCCATTATTTTGGACAATTTTCTGTAAATGGAGTCTTGTAAGTCCGTGTCATTCTTTGTATTATTTTCTGTGAAAAAGTTCCAAAACAGAGGTAAAATCAAAATTCAAACGGCAGACTCGAGAGGTTTCCGTGTAGGGTTCTGTCTGTCCGTCATCTTTTGTGTATCATGAAAAGCTTCTAAAGTCTAACAACCGTTGTTTGTGCGTCTTGGATTCTCCTAGACGATGTAGTTTTTCCTGGGTGTGAATGATGTAGAAGTTGGTCGAACATCAGGAATTTTTAGCCCTAATTTGAGAAGAACTTGGCAAATTATTTACCACGAAGTTAGAAATTTAAAATTATTGTATTTTTATTTTTTTAATTCTAGAAATGCCAACATTCAATCTATTATTGCTATTTAATTTACCTTAGGATAATCATGTTTATACATCATATTAGAATGTAATTGTTATATAATACATTAGCATGAAACATTAGTTTAATATTATAAGAGTTATATTATTTATTGAAATAGCATGATCATGTATGCATTATTTTGAATATAATCACTACAAGAAATCTAACTTCTCCTGACGTCACAATTCGTCGGGAAAGAGTAGAAAATGCGTCGGAAGAGGCTCTCCCGACGAATAATGAGTCGTCGGGATTTTGATAGGGAAAAACCCATTGGAAGAGGAACTTCTGACGCATGAAAAAACGACGTTGGGAGTTAGTCGGTAACTACTGAGGCATGATATACGGCGTCGGTAGTTGGGGAACTCTCGACGCCCTATACATGCGTCGGGAGTTCCCCGATAAACTCCAACGCCGTTTTCTTATGCGTTGGAAGTTCCTGAACTCCCAACGATAGTTTCCATGCGTATGGAGTTCCGGAACTCCGCACGGTTAATTTGATGCATCGAGAGTTACAAAAAACTCATGACGTTAGTAACTTTATGCGTGGGAAGTTCATTCATTAGTTGAAAATTGTCTATCATATTTTTAAGTTTATATTTGGTAATTTTTTAAAATTTGATCTGAATAATCTTGTAAAACATAATTTAGACCAAATAAAGGATCACATAAAACAACCGAAAAATGAAGTCCATTACTATACGGCAAATAAAATAAAAATATTAGGCATATCCCTAAATAACAAAAGAGTCGTACTATGAAACTTTAGATAGACCCCTCTCTTCGTTTTTAGGTTCGACGGATCTTTCCATTGAAAGATCCCCTATATGGATATTACACATTCCAGTTCAACGATCCTATTCTAAACAACCTCGATTCCTGTGCCGTTTCTTCCCGGTTTCCTTCTCTTCTCTTTACTATTTTGGATAGAGAGGACTGCCCACATAGCCACTTATCTCATTTGGGGAGAGCGCGCCTCGATCAAACAAACTTGAATTTCATAAGGAAGAAAGATCGTAGCGTAGAAAAGAAAGGTAGCTTGCTTCCTTAGTGCTTGTGCTAAGGAGAAAGAGTTTTGATTAGTCCCTTTTTCAACTCTACAAGGATCAAGATCAAATTAACGTTCATTCTTTCCAGATTCTATTCGGGCATGAATGTGGCAACCTAAAGACTCGCAAGTTTTTTTCCTCTACTTCCAAAAGTCATGAGTGATATTACTGAAGACAGTCTTTACAGAATATTTTTGCTCTCATTTCGGGCAATTAGCAATAATTTTTTCTGTGGACTTCTTGGAAATCTGTTTCATGTAGCTTGGCAAGGCAATTTTGAAGCATGGGTACAGGACCCTTTACATGTAAGACCGATTGCTCATGCAATTTGGGATCCTCATTTTGGTCAACCGGCCGTCGAAGCTTTTACTCGAGAGGGTGCTAACCCAGAGGAGAATCTGGCATCAACAAGGGTATGATTCAGATGGATCAAGAGAAGATCAGGTCTGTTGTGGACTGGGAAGTGCCGAAGAAGGATCAATTTAAATAGTCCTTTGTGGCTCCGATGGCGGAAGGAACCCAAGACCAATCCAGTTATTATGAGAGGTCGGTTCATGGGTTAACTAACCCGAGAACCGAAACACATATAAAAAGAGTAAATATTCGCCCGCGAACGTTTCCATATCACGCCATTATAGAATGAGACGAGCCCTTATGCCGCCTAAGATCCAAAGAGGAATCCTTCCAGTAGTCTCGGCCATTTGTCCCATCTTCAACAATCGTCCCAGCTCATCTCCGAATAGCATTCTACAATAAAACAAAAACATTCAAATGTTATAATCGGTAAACATCCACAACACGTTCAAACTTCATAAACAAAACATCCACGACATATTAGAACTTCGTAAACATTCATAAACACACAAGAAATCCAAGTTCAACGACAAGATGAGTGTAATGAAAATCTACCCACCCCCCACGACAAACGTGGAACCTCTCGAATATCAAAAACACACAAATTGAGTAAACAAAGACCACCAACACACATAAAACTCAAATATTGTCCCCAAAATGGTTTAAACCAATCTCAACCCACCTCCTACAACACATTAGAACTTCATAAACATTCATAAACACACAAGAACTCCAAATTCAATGACAAAACGAGTGTAATGAAACTCTACCCACCCACCACAATAAACATGAAACTTCCTGAACATAAAAAACACAAAAATTGAGTAATCAAGGATCAACAAACATAAAACTCAAACTTTGTCTCCAAAATGATTTAAACCAATCTCAACCCACCCGCACAACATATTAGAACTTCATAAACATTCATAAACACGCAAGAACTCCAAGTTCCACGACAAGACGAGTGTAATGAAACTCTACCCACCCCCCACGACAAATATGGAACCTCCCGAACATAAAAAACACACAAATTGAGTAAACAAGGACCAAAACACATAAAACTCAAATTTTGCCCCCAAAATAGTTTAAACCAATCTCAACCCAGCCTCCACAACACATTAGAACTTCATAGACATTCGTAAACACAAAATAACTCCAAGTTCAATGACAAGACGAGTGTAATGAAACTCTACTCACCCTCCACGACAAACATGGAACCTCCCGAACATCAAAAATACACAAATTGAGTAAACAAGGACCAACACACATAAAACTCAAACTTTCTCCCCAAAACAATCTAAACCAATCTCAACCCACCCGCCACAACACATTAGAACTTAATAAACATTCATAAACACAAAAGAACTCCAAGTTTAACGACAAGACGAATGTAATAAAACTTTACCACCCCCACACGACAAACATGGAACCTCCTGAACATAAAAAACACATAAATTTCATAACTGCAAGATAGCACATCAAAAAACACACAAAACGACAAAAAGCACATCAAAATCCAGTTGTTTGGCTATCATAACTTCAGGATAGCCAACAATTCTTTATCATAAAGCTACTTAAGACATAACTACTTTGCCACCATAACTGCAGGATAGCAAAAAATTAAACAACTAAATAATGTAGTAATCATACCTAATTCGATGTGTCTCCTCCCTGTGATCGTATCATGTCTTCAATCATTTTTTTCATTTCATCCATTTGTCTCGCATGATCCTCTTTCATTTGTTTCTGAACGTCTTCAAGTTCCTTAATCCTCGACTGAGACTGTTCAAAATTGGCTTTGTATTCCTCCATTCCCCTCTCCGTTCGTTGAGTAGATGACGAGCTTGAAAGATTAAAACACGAATAGAAGGGAGAGGGGTCGGCACGCGAGGGAGCGGAGTGGAGGGAGGAGATCGACGGGGAAGAAGGAGGGGGAAAATGAGAGAGATCAGTAAAGGGAAATGGAAAAAATGCGGAGGCAGAGGGATAGGGCTTCGGGGGCGGCGGGTTAGGGTTGAAAATGGGGAGAATGGGGAAAATGAGGAAGAACNACCATATATCAATCTCAAACTCCATGCATTTATCTCTATACCAACGGGAGTTCCCAAACTCCTGACGGTTTATTTGATGCGTTTGGAGTTACAGGAACTTCTGACGTAGTAATATATGCGTGGGAAGTTCCTTCATTAGTTGGAAATTTTCTTTCAAATATTTTTAATTTATAGTTTGTAATTTTTAAAATTTGATCTGAATAACCTGTAAAACATAATTAACCAAATAAAGATTCACATAATAAATAAAACAACGAAAATGAAGTCCATACTATAACAAATAAATAAAAAATTACAATATCCTAAAATAAAACAAAGTCGATACTAGAACTTCATAAACATTCATATCACAAATACATAGAAGAAATAAAATGAGGAGGCGGCTGAAGGAGGGGAGGCGACGGGGCGGTGGCTTAACTAGACGACGACTGAAGGAGCGGCAGCGGGCTGCTAGAAGGACCAAAACGCAAAGGGATCGACGAGCGAGGGAGTGGAGCGGGGGGAGGAGATCGACGAGAAAGAAGGATGGGGAAAATGAGAAAGATCGACAAAGGGAAAGGGAAGAATCGCGGCAGCGGCGGGTTAGGGTTGAAAATGGGGAGAATGGGGAAAATGAGGAAGAACGGATCTAGTTTTTACCAGATCACATCTCTCGACGTCGCCCGACGGGCGTCGGGAGATCTGTCAAGAGTTTCAAGAGAACTCCCGATGGTTAATGTATGGCGTCGAGAGTTCCCCGGGAACTCTTGAGGCCTGTTTTGTTCGTCGGGAATTCCCCAAAAACTTCCGATGCCTGTTTTGTTCGTCAGGAGTTCCCGAGAAACTTTTGACAGTTATTTACAGCGTCGGGAGTTCCCAAGGAACTCACGACGCCGTTTTACGTTGTCGGGAGACACCCTTTCTCCCGACGACCAAACTCCCGATGATCGATTTTGGCATCGAGAGAACTCATTTTTCTTGTAGTGAATGTTATATTTAATTTTTATTCAAGATATATATATATATATATATCCTCTAGAAAGGAATATTTCTATTAAGCTTCAAGGGTAAAAATTGAATCAGTCATATACAATGAGATTTTGAATCCATCTAGGAAAAGAATCCATCCAAATTTCATTTAAACCAAATAACCTAGCCTTTATAGCCGCAATATATGCTTTCTTATATCTAGAAATTTGAATAAAAGAAATTGAAGCAAAAAGAGTAGATAATCCCCAAATTTCTTCGAGCCATACACGAGCATTGTTTTCAAAATTTGTCTTCTTCAAAATCCGATTGATTGTTTTACTATAATCTGACTCTACTATTATCTTCTTAAAATTAGTGTGGGAAGCCATTTGAATTCCTTGAAGGATAGCGAAAACTTCTATCAATGAAGGAGGATATATAAGATCAGTTGAGGAGATGTAAACTGCTTTCAACATTCCAACCTGCATCAACTTTTAGTTTAACAAAGCCTTTGGAAGGAGCTTTCCAACATCAATCGGAATTAGAAATAGTTTTCTTTTTTGGCGAGTCTCTGCATAAAGATGATTTGATTTTTGAAGCTCAAAATTCTTCACAATAGTTTTGAATCCAATTGCATTTTGTTGCAACAAAGGGGATAGGTTTATGATGCATCAAGTTATTCATGTTGTTCCAAATTGTACAACAGGTAATTGTTATTTTCTAGTTCTTTAATGATGTGTTTGAGCTTAGTGAACACCACGGTCAAAACTATTGTTGAAGTCCATATTCAAAGTATGATAGGAAAAAAATTGTTTCCAAATAGCTTTTGCTCTATCACATTTGAACAGAATCATTCTTTAAGTCCCTTTTGACCGGAAAAGAAAACAATGAATATAGTTTTTATATCATAAATTTAATTATTTTTGTGAAAAGAGAAAAGAAAAAACCTTACTGCATATGAAATTATATGTTACTGAAAGTAATAATTATACAAAACTTTGAATCTAGTTCATAAATTGACTAGCGTTACCTTATATTCAACTTAATATTTACTAGACAATTACAACTAATTGAAAAGAAAATAATATTATAAAAGGATGAAAAATCACATAAATAAATGTTCAAAATGGTATTTTTGCAATTTGATTTTATTATTTTTTCAAATGAGGTACAGCAATAACTACTAGTACATGATGACAAATCAAATCAAGATATTATCAATATTATATATAAAAAATAAAAGGACAAATGTTATTTTATATCCTTAAACTTTGAGATGGTATCATTTTAAATCTTAAATTATTAATTATATTAATTTAAAATTTGAATTTAAGTTGTATCAAATTTAAACCCTTAACTTTGAGGTTGTATCAATTTAAACCTTGAACTTTAAGAATTGTATCAATTTAAATCTCGAACTTTCATAAATGTATTAATTTAAACTTTGGATTTTTATAAATATATCAATTTAAATTCTAAATTTTCATAAATGTATCCAAATACAACATAATGGAAAGTTTAAATTCATACAATTATAATTGTTCAGGTTTAAATTGATATAATTACTAGTTTGGGGTTGAAATTAATACAACTCAACGTTCAGAGTTTAAATTGAAACAATTATTAGTTTAGAGTTTAAATTAATATAATTATTGTTTAGAGTTTAAATTGATACAATCCCAAGTTCAACAATATAAATTGATATTTGTCTAAAATGAAATTGTTGTCTAGTTCTAATTGACATAACTTTTTACATATATATATTGCAAAGGAATTTAATATGTGTTATCAACCAATACTAGAAGTTCAAATGTCTCGTATCTTGTTGAACTATATATAGATTTGTCTCTTTAAATCTATTTTCGTTTTTAAAAAAATCATCAATAATGGTAAGTTGTGCAAAAGAAATAGAAAAGGTTGTTTTCAACTATAATAAAATGTGCCAATTTATTTATAAATATAACAAAATATCATCATCTATCCATTAATAAACATTAATAGATATATATCAGTATTAATGATCAGTATCTATCATAGAAAGTGACATTTTAATACATTTAAAAAATATTTCTGACAATTTTATCATTTAAAATAATTATCTAATAGAAACCATCTGATTTTTCTAACCAAAAATTTAACTTTACTGGAAGTTTTTCCTCTCTTTTAATATTTTATTCTAAGTTTAACTAATTTTGATGTACACAGCACATAACAAAAATACATACTTTTAAATTTATAAAGTCACTTTTGTTGAAAATTTTAAACAAATTAACTATTCAAAATCTACGAAATATTATAACTTTACAGTTTACATATTAACTATGTTTTTCAAAATATATANTATAGACATATTACCTTTTTTTTTTTTTTCTAATATAGAACTTGGTTTTCTTGAAATAGAGAATCTTAACCAAGAATATATTACAAATTATTTTTCAGAAAAAGCTCAGCTAGAATGAAATGCACCGAAATATATTATAAATTATTACTAGATTTAGTATAATACAGAAAAATAAAAATTAAGCTCAAAGAATTTCTTGTGTCGCGTTGGATTAATTACATTATGGCAAAAGTGTGGAATAAAGAATTAACTAATAAGAATGTAGCTTAACGTTCGATTCCTCCCTACACTTTAATTACAATACCTTTACAATAAAATAAACAAATAAATAAAGAATTAAATATATTACAACTCCATTTTTTAAAAAGAAAGCAACATATTAGTACTAATTATATGTGGTTATATCTCAATTTCATTTGACTTTTTTAATACAACTCTCGTGGAGGTATAAACCTTTAACATCTAGATATGGATGTCATGCCAATATCATAGAACTCAACTCATTTTGACAATTTTATTTTATTCGATGTATCTTATTATCTTATATATTGCCATACAAGACAAATCTTATGTGACATGTTAGATGGATGAAAATTAAAAGTAAAAAGAAAATAATAGATAAACAAACTAGATATTTTTAATTGGTAAATATGATAATAGTGCTTAACTTTTCTGTTTATTACTTTTAATTTTTTTTCTACAACTTTTCCTCTCTTATCTCTAATTTAAAGCATATTTGGAATGAAATTAGAAAAAAAAATGTTCTACAAAAATTCATTTTCATTGAGACATTTTCATAGAAAGTTCTTAAAATAAAAAAATACAGTTGTTTGTCAACTCTTTTTCAAAAATGTTTTAAATTTGCTTTGTTATATACTAAAAATATTTTTATTCATAATTATTATAAAGGAATTTGACTAGCAGTGGTAGTGATCAGAATTGGTCGGTGGCAGTCAAGGGAATTGGTGGCTAGAGACGCAGTGGTTAGTATAAACCATAGTTATTTTTCTATTTTATGATATTTAATATAAATCATATTTATATTAAATTTAATAACTATGAATCTAATTCATAGAAATTTATATTTGAATCATATTCAAACATTAGTTCCTCCAATCATACAATAATGTATCAAATACATTATGTTAATTATATCATATATAATTCAATTAGTTTAATTGTATCATATATAATCAAATTCCCTCTTGTTAATTTGAACATTTCAAGCTAACCCAAAAACTGATTCTCAACTTGAATCCATTGAGCTACCAAAGGGACTTTATGGACTTGTAGTTTGAAGCTCCAATGGTACGTGAATAAGTGACTAAACACTTTAATCACATAATCCACCATCCGTTAACTGTCGGGCACTCCACTAAAGACCGACAGCCGCACTCTTCGAACTGCAGATATATTTTTGTGTCCATTGGATATAACCAATCAACAATACAATGACCTTTCACAAATCGCTTGTAAGTACAGCTGGGCCAAATTACCATTTTGCCCGTGTAGTTACATGTAACTCCTTAAGTACCACTGATTCCTCTAATAAACAATAGATCATAGTCCTAGTAAACCCCTTTTGGGTCAAGAGAGGGTGTGGCGCCACATTGTTCAAGTCTCCGAATCAGGACTTAAGGGAGCAATTTATCTACTTGCTCCTGCTTCGGAGAAGGAGTGAATTCTATCTTGTGTAGCTGAATTCCCAGCTCCCAATCAGACGAATCCCCAAAATGGTATGCTTGTTGAGTCGCCGATCTGGCCACTCTCACCCATGCAAATCAAAGAACCATCCTCATAGACAGAAGTTCAACACTCACTCAGGATTAAGGTCATGTTACCTATGGTCATCCTAGTGAAAAGAAAGTTTCAATTATGTACTACGTTATATAACGAGACTAAACATTTCGTGGTTCAGTCTTATACAAACTCCTTTGTATAAAATATCTTCGCTCACATGTCTAATACATGAATGATCAGGATCTGATCATTTGTAGTACTTTACAACATTTGTAACACCTACAAAGTGGGCCATACTCGTAGTATCACTAGGATAAGGTATCCCTCCTTATCCATATACTACAAACTATTTAGGTTTTCACTTAAAAAACGATCCACTTGTATGTCTCCACATACATGTTTAAGTTACAACGATATTTATGGATCTTAGTTTATTGGTTTGTGGTTAATGCAACTAAAATATCTTATATTCCATAGATCGAAGTGAATAAAATATCATATATTATAAATCACAAAATGTTTGTTCATACAAGTGTTTACAAACTACAGGACCTTACAAGATTTAGGGTATCAATCCCAAGAATTTTAACCTAAGCTTTGCATGCAATTCTGACTTACTGATTTTAATTTCTAATTTAATTTAGTTAAAAAAAATTATAAACAAATGAAATAAATTAAAACCATACAATTTCATGTTAAGCGTACTTAGATAATATTATAACAATGATAAATTACCCTAAAATGGTTACATGCTTCATGCATTTCCATTTCATTACTAACATATATAACAATTATATAATCTGGTAATGAAATGAACTATAACATACATCCATACATACATTCAACCATATATTATAACAATTATAATATAAATGATGCATGGATATAAATGCATGTATGCATATATTATAACATCTATACTATATAATGTATGAGCTTTCTATATTAATTAAATCATGCACATACATATACTATAATACTTATGATATAAATGATGCATGATATTAAATGCATAACCTATGGTGGGATTTAATACTAAATGACATATAATATGATATATATATATATATATATACACACACACACATATATATAGTTAATAAAAATCATACATCAATTGCATAATTAATAAACAAAAAATTATTGGACGGGGATTGGACACAAAGTAATTAATTAAATTAATATAACTCTTATATTAATTTAATTAACGAAAGATCCTAACTATTACAAGAATAATTATCAACCGGTTAAAAAACAAGCGATCTAGGCCTTGAACCGCTTGAATCGAACCGTCTAGCCTTTGAACCGGACCTGAACCGCTTGAACTGACCAAACAACAAGCGAACCAATTGAGTTACGAACCGAACCAGACCAGAATCGATTGGTTCTTTTCGCCTTGGAGCGTTGCAACGTTGTATCCATCATTGCAACGTTCCAAAAGAACACAACGTTGTTCTTCATCGTAGCGTTGCAACGTTGTGGTATAGTCCTTACTGTACAGCCGCATTCTCCACCGTGTCACTGCCAAATTTGGTCCCGTTTTCTCTAGACCGACACCGAAAAACTCATGAACAACTCAAGGACTGAATAATTACAGACTCTATTGCAAAAATATGCCCCAAAACATGGGCCTTTACATACCATAAAGTAAATTCAAAGCAATAATCAACAGTGTCAATCCCAAAATTATCCAACAATTTCAAAAAGCTATAGAAAACAATCATCACATGAATAATTTGATAGATTGTTTAAATCCCACCATTAACTGTAAAATTCATTCTAAAAAAATAGGAAAAAATTGGGATCAAAATTGGGCTTTGATACCAATTGTAGGATTCAATTAAGAGTCCTTGAGTGGAAGCAGATCGTTCCAATTTTTCCAAATTTCACAGATCATTAAATTTACAGCAAACATAAATAAAATTATGCATCTAACAAATATGATACAACATGCTGGGAAAAATAAAAAGTGAAAGAAGAAATGTTCAAAACCCTAACCTTTGAAGATCTAATCTTCACATGAAATTCCCTCGAACAAACACCATCATGAATGGCTGGCTATCTCGGTATTCTCTGGATGAGAATTTTGGAGGAGTGAAGCTTTGGCTAATTTGGTGAGGGAAGGAATTTTAGAGATATGAGAGAGGAAGGAGAAAGCAGAGAAAAACCAAAACCCATCCACGGAACTATTTTGTGTTTTCTTTAATGAAGGAAGAAAAAGACCTCTATCTGAAGAAAAAAAACTAGCTACAGTCCCACTTACGTGATGGAGAGAAAAATAAGGGAAAGAGTTACAACTCTTTCTCCAAAAAATATTTTCAAAAAATAAAATAAAATAATTAATTAAATTAAATTATTTATTTATTAATAATATTCATATGATAACTACCTTATCATATAATATATATTAAACTATATGTTATATCAAATATAACATATAACCTATAGTTTTAATAATGTATCTTATACAATATAACCTATAGTTTCATTTCTCTCATCAACAACTTTTAATATAAATCACATTTATATTAAATTTAACCATATGAATCCAATTCATACAATTAATATTTGAATCATATTCAAATATTTATTTCCTCTCATAAATACTTAATAATATAATGTATCAAATACATTATAGTAATTATATCATAAAATAAAATTAATTATATCTTATATAATTAATTCTCTCAAATAATTTGAACAATTCAAATTAATCCAAAAAATTGATTCTCATCTATTCTAGTTGACCTACTGATGGGACCTCATGAACCTGTAGCTTGAAGCTCCAACGGTACATGAATAATTAATTAAAACCTTCAATTAAAATATTCACCAACAGTTAACTGATGGGCACTCCACTAAAGCTCGTCAGTTGCACTCTTCGCACTATAGATATATTTTTGTCCATTGGATATAACCGATCAACAATACGATGACCATTCATAATTAAAATTATCGTTTTGCCCTTGTAGTTACATCTAACTCCTTAAGTACCACTGATCCCTCTAATGAACAATAAATCATAGTCCAACTATGACCAGCCTCTCGGGCCAGGAGAGGATGTGGTGTCACATTGTTCAAGACCCGAAATCAGGCCTTACGGGAGCAATTTATCTACTTACCCCAACATTGGGGAATGAGTGAATTCTTTCTTTTGTAGTTGTAGTCCCAACTCCTCAATTAGATGAATCCCAAAAATGGTAGACTTGTTGAGTTGAAAATCTGGCCACTTTCACACAAATAAATCAAGGACCGCCTTCATAGGTAGGAGTTCACAACTCACTCAGGATTCAGGTCATGTTATCTATGATTATCTTAGTGAAATGTAAGTTTTAATTATGAACGACGTTATATAATGAGACTAAAAATTTTGTGGTCCAATCTTACACAAACTTCTTTGTATAGAATATCCCCGCTCACATGTCTCCACTGAATGGTCAGGATCAGATTATTTGTAGCACTTTACAACAATTGTGTGAGAGTTTCTGAACCTAACTTAGATGGCCAACAAAACGCAAACAATCAGCAAAAATAAATCGAAAGCAGTAAAGAACACCAAGATATATAGTGGTTCGACCAGTTTGGTCTACATCCACTTTGAGAACCAGCTTGAATTAATTTATTAATGAGCAATAAAGGAATTTTATAAACTACAGATAATTAATGAAATCACCAATCTGTAATTTTAGTATCCACTGATACCGAGAGATCTGCACACAACGTCGCCTCTGAAAACAGAGAACAATCCGCTGCAAAACAACCCAAAACAGTGTGCTACCCACCTCTGACCAGCGAACCACCAAAACCAGATTTGCAAGCAAACCCACGCGCTGAAACGGAACTGACCGGCCACTGATCTTCCATGAAGCCGACAACCAATGTCCAACCGAGCAGCTCTTCGATCGACCGCTGACAGAAACCCACGCCCACGCCTGGCGGCTTCAGCGTTGTGTTGTGAACACATGCCTATTGTTGAAAAACTATTTACATATGTTGATTTTATCCAGCATGTGTTACCATCTTTAAAGCCATGTTGTATATGTGTTATACTGTACATGCTTTAAAGAGAAAAGTTGTTTATAAATAGTTTTGGTAAAATGCGATGCCAAAGTATAAGGAGAAGGCACATCCACCCAACTAGATACTGAAGTACAAGGAGAAGGTATCTATTGGTACTGAAGTACGTTTGAGAAGGTACCAAGCCAACGAGATACTGAAGTATGTTGGAGAAGGTATCCTAGTAGCTCGATACTTTAAAGTACAAGGAGAAGGTATCTGAGCAGCAGTATCTAATGTGTGGGAGGTACTTAGTGTGGCCACAGGTGAATAAAGTCAGAGATTGAGCAAAAGGGTTTCCTCTAGACTAATAGTTGGTGTTGGGATTATTTTACCAGATATTATAGTACTTTGATTTGAGAATGATTTTTACTGTTTTATGTTAAATATACATTACACTTGGAAATTATTTATGCTGCAAAAGTTTATAATTTCAAATAAACAC
>NC_052351.1:32012010-32052567 GCF_009727055.1 Benincasa hispida | reverse complement strand
TAAAAGAAAGACGGTACTTCTAGATTATGCATAGACTATAGATAGTTGAATAAGGTGACCATTAAGAATAAGTACCATTGCTCGTATAGATGATCTCTTTGATCAGTTAAAGGAGAAACGGTATTCTCTTAAGATAGATTCGAGTCGGCTATCAACCAGTTGAAGGTGAAAGACACAGATGTTCTAAAGATGCATTCAGAACTAGATATGACATTTGAGTTCCTAGTAATGCCGTTTGGATGACAAATGCTCCTCAGTATTTATGGAAAACTTGATGAATAGGATATTCCTTCTTATCTGGATCAGTTTGTAATAGTATTCATAGATGACATACTAATGTATTCCAATAGTGTGGAAAACACAAGAACATCTAAGGATGGTATACAAACTTTAAGAGAAAAGAATTATATGCCAAATTTAGTAAGTGTGATTTTTGGTTAAATCAAGTCATATTTCTTGGCATATAGTTTCAGCTAACGGAGTTAGTGTTGATTCTCAAAAGATAGAAGCAATAGTTAATTGGGAACAACCCCTGAATGTAACCGAAGTACGTAGTTTTCTGGGTTTAGTAGTATATATTATAGGAGATTCGTGGAGGGTTTCTCTAAGATAGCCCTTCCATTGACAAACCTGACCAGAAAGATGTTGAAGTTTGAATGGTCGCCAGAATGCGTAGCATAGTTTTCAAATGCTGAACAAAGGTTAGTATCAGCACCAGTATTAACTCTACCCTACCCAGGTAGGTTTGAAAGTTTATTTGTGATGCATCCCGGATTAGGATGTGTGCGGATGTAGAGGGAAAAGTAGGTAGCCTATGCTCCGCGAACAGTTAAAGAAGCATGAATGTAAATTACCCTACACACGACTTAAGAATTAGCAGCAGTTGTGTTAGCTCTAAAAATTGTGGAGACATTACCTGTTTGGTGAGCGATGTCATATATTTACAGACCATAAGAGTCTAAAGATATATCTTTGATCAAAAGGAACTAAACCTAAGACAGAGAAGATGGCTTGAATTGAGTAAAGATTATGACTGTACAATTGACTATCACCCAGTTAAAAGCAAATGTGGTAGCTGATGCTTTAAGTCGAAAAACTAGAACGCTGGAGCTAGTATTAATTCAGTGAAGGGTAGATTGATCCATGAGTTGTATAAGCTAGAGCAACATTATCAATTGGTCGAAAAGGAGGATTATTAGCTTTTATTCAAGTGCATCCTACTTCGTAAAAATATTCTACGTGAGCAATTAAAGGATTCTGATCTGAAAAAAGTTAGCTGAAGAAGTGGATAAAGGATTGAGGAGGACTTAAACTAAGAACAACAAAGTGCTACTAAAAGGAGTGTAGGATTTGCGTAACTAAGGACTTAGCTCTTAGATAAGCTATCCTAGAAGAGGCATATAGTTCAGCATATGCTATGCACCCAGGCAGTACGAAGATGTACAGAATATTAAAGAAATCGTACTGGTGGCTAGGTATGAAAAAAGAAATAGCGGAGTATGTTGACAAGTGTCTAATATGTCAACAAGTGTTAAACCAGAGAGACAGAAACCAACTGGATTACTTAATCCACTCCCAGTACCAGAATGGAAGTGGGAACATATTACGATGGATTTCTTGTATGGATTACCTAAGACACCAGCAAGCTATGATGGCTATTGGGTAATTGTGGATAGATTGACAAAAACAGCCAAGTTTTTTACCTATTAAAGCCACTTATACCCGGGACCAACTAGCTAAGCTATATGTTGATCGAGTCGAGTCAGTTTGGAGCTCCAGTTTCAATTGTATCAGATCGAGACTCCAGATTTACATCAAAGTTTTGGCCTAGTTTGCAGAAAGCTATGGGGACCAAGTTATATTTCAATACTACTTTTCATCCATAGACAGATGGTCAGTCTGAGCAGATAATCCAGACATTGGAAGACATGTTGAGGGCATGTGTGTTGCAATTCAAGGGCAGTTGGGATACGCATCTATCGTTAATTGAATTTGTATATAACAACAGCTACCATTCGAGTATCGGAATGGCACCATATGAAGCCCTATACGGAAGACCATGTAGGACTCCGATATGCTGGAATGAAGTCGGTGAAAGGAAATTACTAGGTCCAGAACTTATACAACAAACATCAGATAACATTAAGATTATAAGAGATAATCTTAAGACGGCTCGAGATAGGCAGAAAAGTTATGCTGATAAGCGGAGAAGAGAATTAGAGTTTGAAATGGGTGATAAAGTATTTCTGAAATTATATCCGTGGAAAGGAATACTCAGGTTCGGTAGAAAAGGGAAGTTAAGCCCGAGATATATTGGACCTTATGAGATAATAGAAATGATTGATCCAATGGCATATCGATTGGATTTACCTCCAGAATTATTTCATGTTCATGATATGTTTCATGTAGCAATGCTTAGAAAGTATGTGCCAGATCCTACTCATATATTATCTGAGCAACCAGTACAGTTAAAAGAGAATTTGTCGTATAAAGAGGAACCAGTGGAGATTCTGGACAGAAAGGAACAAGTCTTGAGGAATAAGACAATCCCATTAGTAAAGGTGCTACGCAGAATCATGCTATAGAAGAAGCAACATGGGAAGTTGAGGAGAAAATCAGAAATAAGTATCCGCAATTGTTTAACTGACGGACTTGTGCCAAAATTTCGAGGATGAAATTTTTATAAGGAGGAGGTAAATGTGAACTCCGAATCCCAATTTTACACTTAAGTGTGTTTTCTTATTTAAATTGTCTTAATTTTCCATTTAATTGTGTGTCTCTATTTAAATTTATATAAATAAGTTGAGTAGGTAGATGAGAAAGTTAGTATGAAATGGTGAAGAAGGGATGAGGATTTGAAAAGAAAAATATGGAAATTAAGTTTGGAAAATTTGGGAAAAATTCGGGTAAGTATGGAGAAATTAAGTGAAGTGCGTTATGGCTGAAGAAATGAGAAAAATATGGAATTTATGTGAAATGCAGAAAATATGGGAAATTACTTTGGAAAAATTTGGAAAATCCGTATAAAAGTATCACAAAGTGGTGAGCAAACATGTACGGAGAACAATGTTCGTAGTAGTTAAGAGCAAGATCGTTGAGAATGAGGTCAGCGAGATCGTTGAGAGCGAGATCATTGAGATCGAAATCAGCGAGATTAGAGAGAAAATGGGAGAGAGCGAGACCAGCGAGAAAGCTGGAGAGAGCGAGAATGAAGGGAGCGAGACCAGCGAGAAAGCTGGAGAGAGCAAGAGTGGAGAGAAAAGTTAAAGCTGGAGAGAGCGAGAGGGAGAGCGAGATTGGAGAGGGCTGACCAGTGAGATTGCTGGAGAGAGAGAGTGTGAAGAGAGCGAGACTAGCGAGAAAGTGAGAGAGAGCAACACTGCCGAGAGCGGAAAGAGCAAGAGTGCTTATACCTCGTAATTCCCTCAGATTTGCAAACACAATGATAGCATATCCTAATTTATCATTCTCATAGCATATCCTAATTTATCATTCTCATAGCATATCCTTCCAACAGTGCTGATTTATCACAATCCCTGCTAAAACACAATGATACACTAGCACTACCTTTCAAATATCGAAGCACCCTTTTAACTACATTCCAATGCTCCTTCCCAGGATTTGACATAAACCTACTTATCATTCTCATAGCATATCCTAAGTCAGGCCTAGTACAAATCATCAAATACATAATACTTCCAACAGTATTACAATAGGGAATATTAGCCATCTCTAACCTTTCTTGTTCAGTAACAGGACACTGAGACGAAGAAAGCCTAAAATGAGATGCTAAGGGTGTCGAAACTTCCTTACAACAAGACATATTATACTTCTCAAGCAATTTATGCATATAACTCTCCTACGAAATGGTTAACAAACCTTTCTCCCTATCTCTTTTCATATCCATGCCTAGGATTCTTTTCAGTTCACCTAAATCTTTCATCTAAAATTCACTATTCAATTGTTTCTTGAGATCACAGATTTCAGAATAATCCTTAGACACCAAAATCATATCATCTACGTACAGAAGTAGATAAGTATATGTACCTTTCTGAGATAGTTTCCAATATACATAGGCATCATATGAGCTCTTGTGAAACCCTTGCTTCAGAATAAAGGTGTCAAACCTGATATACCACTGTCTCGACGATTGCTTCAGTCCATAGATAGACCTATGAAGACAATAAACCATGACTTCCTTTCCTTTCACCTCATAGCCCTTAGGTTGAGCCATGTAGATCACTTCCTCCAATTCACCATGAAGGAAAGTTGTGGTGACGTCCATCTGTTCAACAAACATATCAAATTGAACAACAATAAATAAAATTAATCGAATGGACGAATGCCTCGCCACCGGAGAGAAAATCTCATGAAAGTCAACTCCCTCCTTTTGAGTGTAGCCCTTGGCTATCAGTCTAGCCTTATACCTAGACTTGTTGTCACCTCATGTACCTGGCTTGATTTTATAAATCCACTTTGACTGAATGAATTTCTGATTAGGAGGCTTTGAAACCAATGACCATGTCTGATTCTTCTGCAACGAGAACAACTCTGCTTCCATAGCATCATTCCAATGTTCCTTCGAATCAGATACAATAGCCTCCTCAAAAGTAAGAGGCTCTGCTTAAATGCTGTCAGCTGCACAAGTAAGAGTATAAGCAACTAAATTAGCATAACCATACCTAGTAGGAGCTTGCCTCACCCACTGAGGCCTGTCACATGTAAGCTGATAGTTCTGTAGGTCACTGCTACTTGAGCTTTCTTCACCAAAAGCTCCCTCATCAATTAAAGTCCTCTGCAGTTGAGGCTGTCTACCCTCAAAACTGGATGACTAATCACTAGAATCACCTGAACTAATTGATGGTTGTGCTTTAGAATCAATTCTAACATCTGCCTCAACCTGATCAATTGTCTGCTGTTTCTACTAGTCTTTGACATGAAATGACATCTCTGTTTCATTAAAGGTCACATCTCTGCTGATAATGTATTTATTTCTGCCCTCTTACAAGCACCAAAGTTTATATCCTTTAACACCCTGAGGATAGCCAATAAACATACATTTCAGTGCCCTCTTATTCAGTTTCCCTTCCTTAACATGAGCATAAGCTGAGCACCCAAACACTCTGAGATGATCCAAGTTTGGAGCTTTTCTTGTCCATATCTCCTAAGGAGTCTTTAGGCCTAAAGAGAAAGACGGACTCCTATTAATAAGATAACAGGCTGTTTGGGCAGCTTCCCCCTAAAACTTCAAGGGTAATGAAGCATTTGTCAAGAGACATCTTGTACGCTCCATAATTTTTCTATTGATACCTCTCAGCTAAACCATTCTGCTATGGAGTGTACGTAACAGTGAAATACCTCGTAATTCCCTCAGATTTGCAAAATTTATCAATTTGTGATTCACAAATTCCAAACCATTATCTGTCCTTAGATACTTTGCCTTTCTGCCTGTCTGGTTCTCAATTTGCTTTTTCCATTCAAGAAATTTTCCAAAGCTTCATCCTTCTGTTTTAGTGGATACATCCACACCTTTCTTAAAAAGTCATCAATGATCGACATAAAGTATCTTGAACCTCCCATAGAAGGTACCTTTGTAGGACCCTATAAATCTGAATGAATATTAATCCAAAATTCCTTTGGTAGAATGCTTCCCTTTCCCAAACTTCCTCTAGTAGACTTTCCCATTATGCAATGTTCACAAAATGGGAGTTCAATGTCTTTTAACTCCTCCAAGAAAACCTTGTTCTGAAAGAGCTTGAAGACCTCTTTCACTGACATGAGCTAGTTTGTTATACTATAACATAGATTTATCTGTTTTCTTTCCCAGATGCAACAGCAACACTATCTGAAACTGCAGTACCCTCCAACCACATAAAGACCATCCTCAAGGCCCCTTCAAATTAACCAAAGAAACCCTTGATAACCTTCAGAACTCCATTCTCAAATTTATAGGAATAACCTGGTCTATCTTATTCGCCCAGAGAAATTAGATTTCGTTTGAGTTCTGGAAATACCTTACATTTGTAAGAATTCTGATCATACCATCATGTGTTGTAATTCGAACTGACCCAATTCCTTTTACATCATAAGCACATTATCACCAAGCAGAACTGATCCCCCATCATTTTCCTGAAAGTCAATCAAGAAATCCCGATTAGGGTCATGTGAAACGTGCATCCTGAATCCATGATCCAAGCATTCTGAATGTCCCTGCTGGACACCATCAAAACCTCTGCTGAATCATACCCATCCAGTAATATTTGCTGCACTAGAATCCTCTGTATGCTTTCTACTTGATGCTTACTTGCTCTTATTCAAAGGGCAATTTTTTCTAAAGTGTCATTCTTTATGACATAGGAATCACTTTTTGCTTTTCTCCTTTGATTTCGATCTGGATCTCGACTCTTTTCCTTTTTCGTTCTTTTTCTCACTTTTGTCTCTGGCCATGAGTAACTCTCCATCCTTCCGTTACTTTTTAATCTCGAGATTTCTCGTTCTCAAGGCATCCAACACTATATCCATGGACAATGAATCCCGTCCATATTTAATAGTTGCCTTAACTTCTCGATACGATTCTAGCAAAGAATTCAGAAGAATAACTGCTTGATTTTCATCCGACATCTTCTTACCGATGTTAATGAGATCAACTATAATCTTTTGAAATTCATCTAAGTTCTCTTCTAAGTCTTTACTTGAGTCCATCTTATATCCAAAGAATTTCTCCTTTAGATATAATTTATTTGGCAAGGACTTAATCAAATAAAGACTTTCCAATTTCTTCCACAACTCCGCTGTAGTAGTGGCCTCATCTACTAGTCTAAGCACTCCATCTGATAGATACAAAATTATCGTCGAATAGGCCATCTCATCCATATCTTTTTTCAGCTTCTGTAATTGTTGGTGGAAGGTTATCTTCATCTAAGATTTTGGCTACCTTTTGTTGTACCAGAATAGCCCTAATCTTTTTCCTCCATAACCCGAAATCACTTTTTCCATCAAATTTAATAACTTCGAACCGTGTAGACATCGAATCCATCTGTCAAATTAATTCCAACAAAAATATCCCTGGACAAAGAATATGCCAGCACACACTACCACACACCCTTCTTGGATCAACTGGAGCTCTGATACAACTTGTGAGAGTTTTTTAATCTAACTTAGATGGCCAAATAGAATGCAAACAATCAGTAGAAATAAATCGAAAGCAGTAAATAACACCAAGATATATAATGGTTCGACCAGTTTGGTCTACATCCACTTTGAGAACCAGCTTGAATTAATTTATTAATGAGCAATAAAGGAATTTTACAAATTACAGATAATCAACGAAATCACCAATCTGTAATTTTAGTATCCATTGATACCGAGAGATCTGCACACAACTCGCCTCTGAAAACTGAGAACAACCCGCTGCAAAATAGCCCAAAACAGTCAAACCCACGCACTGAAACGGAACTGACCGGCGCACCCACGCGCTAAACCGGAGCTGACAAGTGCACCCACGCGCTAAACCGGATCATTGACAAGGTACTGTATTCTACTTAGCAACTCATTAATTTTTTAGCAAACAAAGAAACAAACAACTATTTTTAAGTCATCTGCAGTAGCGGAATATCAAAGCATGGCCACTACTATATCAAAACTTCAATGAATAACTTTCATCCTTCAAGACTTGCATGTGCACTACTCTCTTTCAATATAGATCTATTGTGACAACAAGGCTGCAATTTACATTTTTTCAAACCCTGTCTTTCATGAAAGGACAAACCATATCGATATTAATTGTCATATAGTAAGAAACAAACTCAAAAAAGGGTTCATCTCTACTCCTTTTTCACTTCCTTAGCAACTTACAAACTTATTTACGAAACAATTAAGTTCATCTAACTTTCAAAACTTCATCACCAAGCTTGGATATGGTTTCATGCTTACACCATCTCCAACTTGAAGGGGATATAGGAAATGCAGGAAGCTGTCTAATTAAGAAGGTTTCGATTTCATTTATTGAGACACTAACCTAAATGTTCTTTAGTTTGATATATATATATATAAAATTTGGTGATTAACATTGCTTAGTCCAAATGATATGCATCCATTTTACACTTTCGTCAATCTTTTGCAAATTTATGCCTCCTCCAATATAAAATTGTATTTGTTACGGTGTCAATCTAAATATGACTTAGGGTGTAGTTGGAGTACTATTTTGAAATGGTTTCAATTTTGAAACAAGCTTTTAATTATTCAAACCTAATTTCTATGATATAAAAATTTCATTTAAATATTAAATTAAGAAAACACCAATATTATATTATTGCATTCGCACAACACCAAATTTATTTTTCAATAAATTAAAGCTGCTCATGTTTACAAAAATCTAATCGGGACCATGCAAACATACAAATTGTAAATAAAGGCAAATATATGTCACATTATATGTAATACAATCAATAAAATATATATATATAGGCTCACAAGAAGATAAAAACAAATAATAAATTGTCATGACTCATATCAAATACAACAGGTTAAATTGTAATTTATTCTCGTAGTTCCAAAAAAGTTAGAACTTCGTCCTAAAAAGGAAAAATAAAATTATGATTGTAAATTAGAATTTAATTTTTAAGATTTGATAAAAACTCTCATAAATCATCACTAGTTCATAATAAAAAGTTGGTTTTTTTTTCCCCTTTTCTCCCCAACTTGTTTATTTTAATTCCAAATTAACGGTTTGTACAGAGTAACTTGTGTTTAGAATGTTTAATTAATTTTACTATTGTGTAATTAAAACTAGAATGGTTTATTTTTTATCTGTGCTTGAAATCACTTTTTTAGTATTTCTTTTTTTCATTTAAAGATATTTTTGAAGTTGAATTGATCAGGGTGATATCTTATAATTGAAGATTTTTAAAAATAAAAATAAAAATAAGGAAAATTATTTATATAAAATAGTAAAATTTTAATTTTTTTTATAGAAGCTGACAGAGATTTATAGAAATCTATCCATATCTATTAATGTCTATCAATGTTAGAAACTTAAAGTCTATCATTGATAAATGCTGATAGAGAAGCCTATCCAGTATCTATTAGTGTTTTTTTTTATATTTTTGTAAATAATTTGGTATTTTTCTATCTGTGAAAATTTTCTTCTTGAAATTTTGAGATTTCAACGACTTTGAAATTTTGGTAAGGGGGAATTTCGTTTATTCCCTCATTTAAAAAAATTCATTTTTTTTTTTTTTTTTTTTTTTAAGAATTAGCTACTTTAGCTCCAGATAATGTATAGTTTCACATGTCAATGTCAATTCCGACAATAAAGCTTTTTCAACGTATTTTTTTTTTCAATTTTTCTCAATTTTCAATTTTATTTTCAATCCAAAACTTTCATTTCTAAATAAGTTGAATTTGAAAAAAAATTACATACAGAAACATATATTTATTTTTAACCCCATTCATACTTTTTCCATTAAATTTTTATTCATTTCACCTCAAAATTGAATTCATATGAGTTTTTGTTTTTTTACTCTCCAAAACTTTCATTTGCAAAAAACCGAAGTTGAGAAAAATAAAACATATATTTATTTTTAACTTCATTCAAACTTTTTCTATTGAATTTTGTATGCAAATATTTAAGGTCTCTTTCAATTTTGTAATTAATTAACAATATTTGATATTATTTTGTACTCATTTTTTCTATTTTTTTTTAAAAATTTTTGCTCTCATATTGACATTTATACCGATATTTACAATATAAATCTAAATGTTGTTTTACTCTATAGAATTGATAACTAAAAATGATCAAGTATAAACCAATTAAGCTACAATCAAAGTTTCATTAATTAATTATTATAACTATTTTCATAAATTTTCATAAATTTTTTTAAAATTTATAAAATTGGGACTTCGATATTTCAAACTTGGAATATAGCAAACGTTTCGTCTACCGTTGAACTGCAAAAACAAATATTATAAAAGGACCACTATTTTCACACGTGGTTTTAAGATCATATAATTAGAATCAAACAAACAACATAAGTTCACATATTGATATCGAAATAAGAAAACATAGGACCACACATCATTAACAAATAAACATATGACTTCGACGTAACCAAGCATAGTCCAGCTTAGGTTACATTAATTTCCATAAACAAACAAAAAATGGTCCACATTATTATAAACAAGAAAACACGAGGGACTTGCATAATCTTAATGTATAATAATTAGAGGATTTTATTAGTACAAAATTAATTCTAAGAGGTGGGTTGGATTATGATCAAAATTAATTCTTTGTTGTTCAACTGACGAATGAGAATGTTGGTTATGTACATGATGATGTTGGTGAGATACAATCTGATGGTAATGTATCAAACCATGATGATGATGATCATCTTGATGAGTCTTCATCTAATGAAGAAATTCACGAGGAAGATGCATATGAGGAAGTGGTTCATGGAGAATGTCATGAGAAGGTGGGAAATCTATTCCCTAAGTGGAGGATACTAAGGCTCGAAAGTTCACTAGCGTGCGTAATCCTTCAACAAGGTATCCAAATTCAGAGTTCATTCTAGTTAGTGACGATGGAGAGCTAAAGAATTATTAAGATGTTTTGTCTCATGATGAAAAAGATTAGTGGCTCGACATAATGAAGGAGGAGATAAATTCCCTAGAAAAGAATGGGACCTATGAGCTAGTGAGACCTCCAAAGGGCAAGAAAGTATTGAAAAACATATGGATTTTCAAGTACAAGAAGAATGGTGAGAAGATAGTGAGGTACAAAGCCAAATTAGTGGTTATGGGATGCAACCAGAAAAAGGGTGTTGACTTTGATGAAATCTTCTTTCCAGTGGACAAAATGACATCTACCAGAACAACGTTAAGATTGGTAGAAAGTCTTGATCTTGATATAGAGAAAATTGATGTTAAAAACTGCTTTTTTTACATGGTGACTTGTATGGAGAGATCTACATGGAGCAACCTGAAGAATTTGAAGAAAAAAGGGAAAGATAAACTTGTTTGCAAGTTGAAGAAGAGTCTTTATGGGCTTAGACAAGCTCCAAGGCAGTGGCACATTTTATTCGTTTATGATAATCAATTATTATAAACGAACTACAACTGATTCTTGTGTGTATTTTAGAAAGTTCCTTGCAGGCAACTTCATCATTCTTCTTTTATATGTAGATGATATGTTGATAGTTGGACAAGATATAGATATGATTCAAAATTTGAAGAAAGACTTATCAAAGTCATTTGTCATGAAAGATTTAGGTCCTACAAAGCAAATCTTAGTTATGGAGATTGCTCACGATAGGAAATCTGGAATATTGTGGTTATCCTAGGAGAAGTATATTGAATAGGTGTTGGAAAGATTTAATATGAAACATGCTAATCCTGTTAGTACACCTCTAGCAACTCACTTTAAACTAAGTAAGAGAGCTTGCCCTACAATGAAGAAAGAGAGAAGTTATGTCATCCATTCCTTACTCTTTTGCTGTTGGTTCTTTGATGTATGCTATGGTGTGTACTAGACCTAATATTACGCATGTAATCAGTCTAGTGAGTCATTTTCTATCCAATCCAAGTAAGACTCATTGGGAAGCAGTGAAGTGGATCTTCATATACTTGTGGGGCACCTCCAAATTGAGTATATGTTATGGAGGTGGCAAACCTATACTTGAACGCTATACTGATGCAGACATGGCAGGTAATCTTGATAACAGAAAGTCTACCTCAGGTTATGTGTTTACATTTTCAAGGGGAGCCATTTCATGGCAATCCAAGCTACAAAAATGCGTAGCATTGTCCACAACCGAGGCAGAGTATACTGCAAGAGTGGAAGCAAGCAAGGAGATGTTATGGCTAAAAAGGTTCATTCAAGAGTTGGGTTTGAAGCACGGTGAGTATATAATATTTTGCGGTAGTCAGAGTGTTATGGATTTGAAATATCACTTAAACGGTGATATAATATTTAAAATCAGAGTAACTGATACGTTTTCATTTCATGGTGGGACATCATCAATAAACAATGGAAGGAAAAAAAAAGCTTGTAAGGACATTCACTTTTTGTCCAATTCTCATTTTTTAAGAGATAAAGATATAAGAAATATAGCTCAATTAACATAAAATTTGTATTACCGTCTTCAAATCTACAAACATTCACCTTGAGTTTGCCTATTTAAACCCAACCAATTCCCACGAATGCTTCACACAACCATAAACAAGAAAAACTTAGTTCAAAGCCTCCAATTCCAACTCCCTCTCTTTTCTTTCCTTTACAATAATGGAATCCTTGTTTCTCACCACAAACCCACTGCTCGGTCGAAACTCTTCGCTTGCGTTGTTGCCTTCCTCCTCCTCCTCCATCTCGACTCAGCTGAGTAGCAAGGTCGAGGTTAGGAGAAGTAAAAGTGAAAAATTTAATAAGACAACGACGTATGTGCCAACATCCATCGTCGCCTCATCAGCATAGAAACGAAGGGCCGGTAAGGGGTTGTCTGCGAATGTACCGGTGGACGGTTCGGTTGCAGTGACGGGAAAGTGAAGGATGTGTCGTGGAAGGAAGTGCAATACGAACCGGGGTCAATCGGACATAGGGCACCGTTTCCGGGAGAGGTCGATAAAAAGAAGTAGATGGAGTATATTACAAAAATAGTGGGTTCAAAAGTGTATGATGTTGCTATTGAAACGCCATTGCAGCTTGCTCCCTTGTTGTCTTCTCAATTAGGGATTAATCTCTGGCTCAAGAGGGAGGATTCTCAACAGGTAAACTATACACTTGATAATTAATTTTTCCCGACTCTTAATTTCTATTCTAATTATTTTTCCTTATTGCATTAGTTTCTATCTGTTAAAAAGCAGCAGCTAATTCTTGGGAAGGGGAAATTAGATTAATTTAACTCGGTTTTATAACTATTTTATTGAGGATCTCACGTTAGAAAGATGGAGAAATTTGGTCTCACAATATTACAAAGTACATACATTACTTTTTTCATTGTCACGATTAATTCATATGGTAATAGAGCTTCATGAAATCTAGAAGAACCAACTACATTGAGAATCAAAACCCTTTGACTTAAAAAAATGTTTATCTACTTTCGACATAAGCACCTATAGCTTTGCTTTTGGAACTAGGAAAGGTCTCACATACTAATAATGGATATTAATGGTACTCACTTAGGAGGTGTTTGATAAATGGGTATGAGTTATTGAGTTGGGTGAGTATTTATTATCCATGTTTGTTAAGCCCATAAAGAAAACCTATGGGTTATTAAAACTCTTTTTTTACCCACTCAAAACTCTCATTTTTTATGCACTCAAAACTAGGATCTTTATATTAATATGGTTGTTTTCAAAATTTATTAGAGAAATAATAACTTTTGCATACGTCATGACATGTAATTTTTGTGTTTATATTATGACAAGGATATTATAAGTATCGAAAAGAACATATATTTTGTGATTTTTTTTTTTGGAAGCTGCCACATGTTCAGTCGGTTCATATTATTTTTGTGATCTTATGAAAAATGTTATTATACTACATCACATTCTCACCATCATAATCAAATGAAAGGTAATTATCTTTTGTACAATTTCAATTCCAAATATACTACCCATATTATATAAAAATATACTGTGAAATAATAAAGTTAAGTTAGCAAGATTCAATAAATATACATACAATAATACCAATTAGTAATTGGGATAATTACCTTCAATATATATACATACAATATACAATATACCAATTAATTGAGTAGCAATATGAAATATATTTTATTGGTATGTTTTACTGATTGAAGAGAATTAGAATTATTACAGTCTTTGAAAAGAATATATGAAAAATAATCTATTATGTTCTACAAATTGAGAAAAAAATTGAGATTGTCCAGTTTATGTCATAAATGATTTAAGAAAATACGTGTATATTTGAAAATTAATCAACAATAGCAAAACATAAAACTAAAAAATAAAAGAATGAAATAAAAAATAAATAAAAAAATAGAACTAATCTCATTCACAAAAAACTGCATCAGATCCCCAATTCAACTCAACTCTGCACAACAAACACAGATAATAATTATCAACTCAACTTAACTCTGCAAACAAACACAGACAATTTAACTCTCCAGATAATAATTACCAACACACCTTTAACAAGTATTTTGAGACAAAAAAAAAACTGTGATATATAATATATATATAGAAAAAGATGAGAAAAACAACAAAACAAAGACTCAATTGCATCCTTATCAGTCCCAACAATTTGGTTTAGCTTTAATCAAGAAAATAATTGGACCAAGAGCCTGCCCAAACTTTGTAAGGGGTTAATAAGGCATTTTCTATACTAATATACTAATTAAATAGACCAAATTACAAGAATATATTTTTTTCATGAATCATATAGTGGGTTACAATATTACATAAAAATCAAGCTCAAAAGTCTATAATACCCCTATTAATTTCTAGCCATTAAAGAGAAAAAAAAAACATTAAAAAACACACCAACATGGAAATGTGGAAATAATGTGTATTAAATTAGTTTTTTCTGAAATTTTTAATTTTTCTCCCTCCATGATTACCCCATTTTTTCTCCCTGGTCCACCACCTACGACACCTTCTCCATCTTCTTTACATTTTCTTTTTCAATTTAAAATATATATGTGTTTATTTTAAATAATATTTTATGTTTTAATTTATTGTGTTAGTATTATTGTTGTATAATGTGAAAATATATATTTTCAAAATAATTAAATATACATGCATAGATATGACAAATTATGTGAAATATATATCTCAATAGAAACGAGACTAAAATTAATTATGGAGTATATATTATAATTATTTTAAATGAATTTGGAATAACCTCTTATATATTTTAAATAAACATTTTATATATACAATAAAAAAAATAAACAGAAATGAAAATGAAGATTTGTAATTATAATTTTGCATTAATTATAGTCCATTAAAAAGGAAAAAAGTATATATTTGCAAAATAACAAAATATACATCTCAATTTCAAATATATATGTGTATAAATGACAAAGTATATGAAATACCTATCTTAATTGAAACGAAACTAAAATTAAAATATGTTGTATATAATATATAACAACCTTATATTTGTACTAATTTGAAATACATGTAGAATAAATCTCGTATATATTTCAAATAAACCTTGTATACATATATAAGAAGTGAAGCATAGATGAAAACAAATACTTTCAACAATAATTCTGCATTAAATACAACCACCGAATTTAAGGATTCTGAATGTTTGATCAAAATCCATAATATGTAAATAAAAAGGAAAATTTGTGACAAATTTGTAATTAATTAGAAAAAAATATTCTTCAAAAAAAAAAAAAAAGAGTCTAAAATCAAGGGAATACAAATCATGCATTAATGTAATATAATATTAAATTCGGTTTGAATTTTTTAAATATTTTAATAATAAAATAACATAAAATTTTAATATGAGAGAGAATGTATTATAAAATAATAAAAAAATTTCTAAAACTAAAAGATATATATCATACCCGTTAATGAATAAAATAAAAGATCATTAAGTGTAAACTTACCATTAATGATGACATATAATGAAATGTTAATTATTTTTTTAAAAAAAATCTCCAAATGATTATTAATATTAACGTTTTGAATTATGTTTAATATTTTGATTACAAAATAATACTAACATTTAATAATAGAGAGGGTGTACAATAAGGTTAAAATTGTTCCAAAAAATCTGAAAATTTAGTTAGGTAATATAATTAAAGTTTAGGACATTTATAAAATATTACTAGTAAAGTATGTCAGTTTTATAAATCCTTCTTAATTTTTTTCTAGTGATGTAGTCCACGAACTTCTTGGGCCAAAATAAAAAGTGAGTTCATCTATCTATCTCCTACTCCCCAAACTCCTTATAATTTGCACCTAACAGCTAGTTTCCTCCCCATTAATTCTTTACTATATAATCTTCATGTTTTTTAGAAAATTCAAAATCAAATGATTGTCAAACAAGGTCAGTTCAGTGAAATCGGAGATCAAATAAAAATAATAAGGATTGATTGTAATTATAAATGGATGTGACATATGTAGGTATTCTCATTCAAGATCCGGGGAGCTTATAATATGATATCTCAACTTCCAGAAAACCAATTGAAATTAGGGGTTATCTGTGCATCATCTGGGAATCATGCTCAGGGAGTTGCATTATCTGCTCAAAAAATAGCTAAAGAGGAGAGCACTGAGACAGGCATGACATTCATACCTCCTTAATGAAGATGTTATAGCTGGCCAAGGTACTGTTGGCATGGAAATTGGCCGTCAAATGAGGGGTAAAATCCATGCTATTTTTGTTCCTATTGGTGTTGGCGGTCTCGCTGCTGGTATTGCTTCTTTTTACAAGCTCGTTTATCCCGAGATAATTAATAACATCGACACTTCTTCTTCCGTCTTCTTATAAACTTAACACGTGATTGATTTTACCCTAGTTCATCTATCAAGACAGAAGAGCATTTGAGATAAGGAGTGAAGTTGTTTATAATCGTGAGACCAATAATGTAAGGAGTTAATAATAAGCCATTATACTCGATGTTAATAAACTGTGGAGATCGATCACAATTAGTTTATGAGCTTGGACAAATAAGAAATTGAGTTCATCTAAGTCCTCTCCCCACACCCTGGCCTTTAATGTCAGTGAGTGAGTGAGTGAGAGTGTTGTTGCTATCACATATATATAACTTGTTAGCAGTAAACTCTTGGGTTAATGGTTTGTGATTTAACACGGGCATGCAAGCGTTCTTATCCCTTGCAACCCCCTCGCTTTTCTTTGCTAACCCTTTTGTGTTATGCCTCAATGGGGTTAAATTACAGGTTCCGGTCTAGATGTATGAATACTTTCAAAAGTGTCGAATAGATCCCTGAAATTTATAAAGAACTTTATCGTAACTTATATGTATTTGAACTTTTGGCTTGATTGGTGTTTGAGTACATTATTTAGTTTGGAGAGTTGTTTGTTTGTGGATACAGGTAAAGATATTTGGGGTGGAACCAAATGATGAAAACTCCATGGCACAAGCATTGTATCGTGACGAGGTAGTGAATGTAACAGATATTGGACATTTTGCTGATGGTGTAGCTGTTCAACAAGTTGGGGATGAAACTTTTCGTATTTGCAGAGAACTCCTTGATGATGTAATTCTTGTTCCCAAAGAGGATATATCTGCCGCAATAAAGGTTTGGGATTGATTATTTCATTTGTGTAATGATCAATCATCATATTGAGTTAGAGAGCTAATAGTGTTGTTGCTTAATTATTATGAATAATTAGGACATATTTAGCGACGAGAGGAGCATCTTAGAATCTTCTGGTGCACTTTTCATTGCGGCAGCAAAGGCGTATTGCACGTATAATAATATTATGGGAGTAAATATTGTGGCAGTAACTAGTGGTGCAAATATGAACTTTGACCAATTACGTGAAATTTCTGATCTTGCCAATGTTGATCAGTCTATCATTTGTTCTATCTTGCCTGAAAAACCAGGAAGCTTGAAACAACTCACCGAGCTGGTTAGTTCTTTTGTTTTGTTCATTCATCCATTTTATGTCATCAAGTGTTTTTTTAAATTGCTAAAATCACTCGAAAATATTCTTTTTAATTATGAAAAACTAATTTAATGTTCGGTTCGGAAATCATGTTTCAAAGAGAAAATTTTCTATTACTATGTAGTTAATCATACTATATTAAGATGATAACATTCTTCCTAGATTTCAAAATGCTATACTTTTGGCAAAATGAACTTTGTCAACTCACTTAAGTACGTGTTTGTGGTTTAAATCCTTTATCCATCATATTAAAAAAAAATCACACTTTTATCCTTTGAGTTTTAAATTTAATTTATATTCGATCTTAGATTTTGAAATTTTTATTTTTACCTCAAATTTTTAAGTTTTGTTTCTATTAGGGCTTTAAATTATGCACTAAATATTAATTCCATCGCCAAGGTGAGCATTAATAAAAACTTGAGGGTAAAAGCGATTTTATTAAACCCATCAAACAAAGGGATTTTGTTAATTCCATTGCCAAGGTCAGCATTAATAAAAATTTAAGGATAAAAGCATAAAATATTAGAACCTAAGAACTAAATAAAAACTAAACATCAAATTAAATGAAAATTAAACTCAAAACTCAAGAGTAAAAATATAATATTTTGAAACATGTGAACTAAATGGAAATCAGACTCAAAATTTAAAGACCAAAAAGGTCATTTCTCTCTATATTATTTTTTCTCCAAACTTTCTTAACTATTTTTTTACAGCAATTGGAATGCACATATCATTGTGCATCTCACTCTCATTATACACATGTAATAATAATAAAATATTTTTAAAAAAATCAGGATAATTTGTAAAAATAAAAATAAAATATTTGAAAAAAATGAAGACAATTTGTCATATGAAAAATCATGATTGAAAAATTTTGTAGGATGCACAAAAATAAGCCGTCAGAATGCACCTAAGTGATTTTTAACTTGACGATGTGATTATGGCGGTCTTTCATTTTTTTTTTTTTTGAGATAAGTCTTTCAAATTTGTTATTAATTGTTAAATGTCATTCTATTAATTTATAATTTTATATAAGAGTTGTTTTCAAATATAGAAAAATGAACGAAAATATTTATAAATTATAGTAAAATTTTAGAATTATCAATGATAGATGCTGATCTATCAGTGTCCATCAATGATAGTTCTAAAATTTTACTATATCTTATAAATATTTTCAACAGTTTTATCATTTTGAAATAATTTCCCCTTATATAGCTTTAATTATCATGTTTAATTGGGTGAAAAAATTTAGATTTGCAGTTGGGTAAAAACATTACAGAAATGACATACAGATTTAGCTCTGGCTCAGAGGATGCTGTTGTTGTTTATAAGTGCTTCTCAACTTTATGTCAATTATTGGAGCTTATTATAAAATTAACATACTTTTCTCATTATTATTAGTGTTTTATTTTTCCTAGTAATTAATCATAAATTTGGTAAATATAATGGTATTGCGGAGTTAGTGCAGTATATCAACAGTAAAATAGTTACATTCTGTTTATTAGTCACAACAATTTATTTGTTACATTCCGTTATAACAATTTATTTGTTACAACAGTTAAGATTCTGTTTGAGTTTGTTTGTATTTTCCAACTGTTAGTTAGTCAAGCAAACTAACAAGTTCTTATAAAAGGAACTTGAAGTATGTAAATACAATAAGTGAAAGTAATAAGAAAGTATTTCCACATACCTTTTCTCTCCATTTGTTATGGTATCAGAGCATTTCCGCAAGAGAGAAAATTAAAAACCCACCCGAACGCCATTACCCTCGTGCAGTCCTATCATGACGACATCAGAGAGTTCAACGTCCGACAACTCTTCGGAACTCGACGCCCAAATGAATCCCTTCATCCTTCATCATTCGATCATCCAAACCACCAATCTGGTATCTACACCACTTGCAGGATCAAGCAACTACTCTTCATGGAGCACAGCAATGAAACTTGCATTATCAGGGAAGAACAAGATTGGTTTTATTACTAGAACGATTGAAAAACCATCAGAAGGAAGTTTACAATCAGCATGGAGATGTAATAATGATGTGATAACCTCATGGATTATCAACTCAGTCTCAAAAGAAATTGCTGCCAGCTTAGTTTATAGGGGAAGCGTCAAAGAGATATGGGATGAATTAAAAGAAAGGTACCGTCAGTCCAATGGGCCACATATATACCAGTTGAGAAAGGATCTTGTAAATACTACTCAAGGAAACCTTTCAATGGAAGTATATTACGAAAAAATCACTACGATATGGCAAGTATTTGTTGAATACAGACCAACGGATGAATGTACTTGTCAAGGGTCAAAGAAGATGATAGAATTCTTGAATGCAGAATTTGTAATGACATTCCTTATGGGCTTAAACGAGTCATATGCACAAATCAGAGCACAAATTCTATCGATCGACCCTTTGCCAACAATAAACAAGGTATTCTCTCTTATCATCCAAGAAGAAAGGCAAAGATCCATTGGATCTACACCTATAATTGAAAGTAAACTCTAATGGCTAATGCTGAGAAAAGGTTTACATCTGAGAAATCTAAGAAGAAAGATACTCGGCCAGTATGCACTAACTGTGGATATAGAGGGCATATTTCTGACAAATGTTAGACTACATGGTTATCCACCAGGGCATAGACTAGCAAATAACAATTCAGTCCTTCAACAAAGGCCATTATTTGATCACTTTGAAAACAAAGGTATTACTGAAAATCTTGTTGTTAATACCTTAGAACGCTTATGTGAGGATAACTACGGTATTGATGATTCACAACCTCATATTGAAACCTCAAAAGAAACCAATCATACCACCCAAACAACCATTCCCACAGCCCCAAGAAGGTCACTGAGAGCACATTACCCACCCTCCTACCTAAAAGACTTTCACTGTAACTTCACATCCCACAGAAAATCACCCTTTCCTCTTCACAAATACCTCTCATATAATACTTACAACCAAAACCATAAGACATACATCCTAAATGTCACTTCCATCTATGAACCCACCTATTACCACCAAGCCGTGAACCACCAGATTTGGAAGAAGGCTATGGGAGAGGAAATAGAAACCATGGAATGAACTAATACATGGACTATTGTCTCTCTTCCAAAGAATCATCATACTGTAGGTAGTAAATAGGTTTACAAAGTCAAGTACAAACAAGATGGAACAGTTGACAAATATAAGGCGAGACTTGTAACAAAAGGCTACAATCAACAAGAAGGAATAGATTTCTTAGACACCTTCTCACCTGTCGCCAAAATTGTCACTGTTAAAGTCTTCTTCGCCCTTGCTGCATCCTAGAATTGGTCACTCACTCAAATGGACATCATTACCTTCCTAAATGGTGATTTGTTTGAAGAAGTGCATAGTCTTTGCCATTGGGTTATCAAACCTCACAAGTACCACGGAAAAGTGAAAACTAGCTTGCAAACTTAACAAATCTATATATGGGCTGAAATAAGCCTCGAGACAATGGTTTCTCAAGTTTACAGCTGCTCTATCTTCACATGGCTTTCATCAATCCAAGTCTGATTATTCTCTTTTTACCCGAGGACATGGACATGATTTTGTTAGCATTGTTGGTATATGTAGATGACATATTACTAACCGGACCATCCCCTCAAATAATCAGCTCAGTCAAAGAAGTCCTCAAAGGACATTTCAAGCTCAAGGATTTAGGCCAGGTGAAATATTTTCTGGGATTAGAATTATCCAGATCTCAACAAGGGATCATGATTTCCCAAGAAAATATTGCCTCTAATAACTTGAGGATACTGGATTTCTTGAAGCTAAACCAACTACAACTCCTATGGATTCCAATTAAAACTATCAAAGAATGAAGGAGAGCTTCTAAAGGCAGTGACATCACATGTTATAGGAGACTGATTGGCAGGCTTATATATCTTCAAATATCTCGGTCAGACATATGCTTTGCTGTTCATTGCTAAGCCAATTCATCCACAGCCCCACTAAAGCTCACTTCAATGCCGCTCATCACTTACTCAGGTACCTAACACGTCTCCTGGACAAGGCATTTTAATCAGCCCTATCACTTCCTTTCATTTAAAAGCCTTTGTGGATGCTGATTGGGGATCATGTCCTGATACTAGAAGATCCATTACTAGTTTCTGCATATTCCTAGGGGCATCTATCATATCATGGAAATCAAAGAAACAAGCCACCGTTTCTAGATCTTCTGCAAAGCGGAGTACAGGGCACTAGCCTCAGTTACTAGTGAATTAATGTGACTCAACTCCTCAAAGATCTTCAGGTTAAGATCCTAAAGCCCACTACTGTATTCTGTGACAATCAAGCTGCTATTGCCATTGCCTCTAATCCAATGTTTCATGAGAGGACAAAACACATAGAAATTGATTGTCATTTTGTTCGGGACAAGATAGCTGATGGGTTCCTTAAGGTTCTCCCTATCCAATCTAGTCAACAACTCGCAGACATGTTCACTAAAGCATTGCCTACATCTGTTTTGTCTAAACTAGTATCCAAGTTGGGCATCATTGACATTCATCGTCCAACTTGAGGGGAGTATCAACAGTAAAACAGTTACATTATGTTTATTAGTTATAACAATTTATTTGTTACATTCTGTTATAACAATTTATTTGTTACAATAGTTAAGATTATGTTTTTGAGTTTGATTCTGTTTGAGTTTGTTTGTATTTTCCAGCTGTTAGTTAATCAAGCAAACTAACAAGTTCTTTTATAAAAGGAACTTGAAGTATGTAAATACAATAAGTGAAAGTAATAAGAAAGTATTTCCACATACCTTTTCTCTCCATTTGTTACAGTAGGTTCAGAACTTGAAGAAATGGTGCAGCTTTTGAATTCTTCTGGCTTTAAAACTTACACTTTATCAGATAATCCTTTTGTTACCAATCACCTACGTTACATGGTAAATAATTTAATATATTTTCTTAATTATGAATTTGGAATATGCTTTGATTAATTTCTAATCAACACATTTTTTATATTTTTTTTTCAATTTTTCAGACGGGAGGCAGAGCAGATGTTGAAAACGAAACTCTCTTCCGTTTTACATTCCCAGAAAAACAAGGTGCTTTAAAGCACTACCTCAAAGACTTTAAGCATAACTGGAACGTTTCCTTATTTCACCATCGTGCTCAGGTAAAAAAATCGAGTCGCACCCTCCGTTTTTGATAACTATTTTGGTAGTTGGTTTTTAATTTTTGAAAATTAAACTTTTAAGCGTCTTCTATTTCTTTGTTTTTTTTTTCTGTTAACTAATGTTTTCAAAGTAGAAATAAGATTGGTAAACTAATGAAAAGTACTTGGGTACATCATCTTGATTTACACCTATCTTCTTACAACCGCTCGTACTAATTATTATGTTTGTCATGTGGCAAATTCTTTTTTATTTATTTAAAAAATATTTTTTTGAGTTTTTTCTATTGTATGTTAAATACAATAAAGATGCACCAAGTATTGATAAAGAAAAATTATCCTAAATTTCATTCGATGGTTCACATATTTCTTGAAGAAACACTTGAATTCTTAGTTTAATACTTGAATTCATAAAACAAAACAAGTTTTCGAAAAATATTTTTTTTAATGTTTAATTTTTGACTCGATTATTTAAAACATTAGTACAAAGTGAATAAAAAACAAAGAACTTAGAGGTGAATGTAGTATTTATAAACTTAATTTTCAAAAACGAAACGGGGTCTTAGTATTTTTTTTATTTTTTGTTTTTAAAATTTATATTTGTTTTTTCTCAATTACTTAATTATAGTTTTCGTCCTTCATAAAGAAAAAAACTTATATTTCTAGTTAAATAATTTTAAAAACAAAAATAACTTTCTGAAAATAAATGTTTTTAGATTTCAAAACTTGACTTGACTTTTGTAAATATCAGTAAAAAAGTGAATAACAAACCATAAAAACTTATTAGTAAAACTATTCAAAGTATCAAAAATGTGAGAAAAACAAATATAATTTTCAAATAAAAAAACATATGGTTATCAAACGAAGCTTTAACTATCTCTCACCTTGTATAACGGTTTTTTTTTTTTTTTTTTTTTTTTTTTTTTTTTTTTTTTGTGGTTGAACTTGAACAGGGCATTCTTACTTCAGATGTATTAGTTGGAGTTAAACTGGAGAAATCAGAGGAGAAACATTTCCATGAATATATAAAGAAAGTTGGGTATAAATATGAGGTTGTCTCTGAAGATGATGCAGCCAAAGTTCTAGCAAAACTCTAAATCATCATATCAATACCATTCCACTTCATTTCACTTAACCCACCACAACTTCATCACATCAATCACCTTCAATTTTACTTCCATAATTAGTGGTTGCTACCTCTTCATCTTTGAAGTTAGTAATGAATAAAATCCCTTTGTTTCATGGGTTTAATTATTAAATAAGATGATGTTGATTGGAAGTTAGTGAAATGGAGAGTAATTTGGCTTGTATTGCCAACACTATATTCTTAACAATCTGCATATGTTTTATAAATGAAAGTAATGCAACTGCCTTTCTTTTCTTAAACCAAAATGTGTTCTCTCTCTCTCTTTCCTAGGTTGATTAAGAGATAATTTAGTTAATTAGAGTTCCAACGAAATAAACGGAAAAAAAAAAAAAAGACACTCAAAAGTATACCGTATTTATTATGTCTACTCTTTTATAATGGAAGATTCTACTATGATGAAACATTTTTGCTATTTTTCAATATGCATCTTTAAAATTTGGTATTTCTCTTGTTAACCAATTATTAATGTCCTAGACTAAATTATTAAGCCTATTTCTGAGCTTATTCAAGTTTTATAAAAATTAGGTTAAAATACTATTTTAGCCTCTATAGTTTAAAGCTATTCAATTTTAGTTATTACACTTTTAAATGTCTAATTTTAGGCATTGAACTTTCGCTAATTCTTAAAATTAGTCATTTGAAGTTAATTTTTGTCGAAATTGGTTCGATAATAATAATAATTTTCATACAATAAAATATAATGTGTGAAGAATATGTTCTCAAAATTTCTAGTAAAAATGCTATTATGTAATAATTTTTTTTTAAAAAAAAAAATCAACAATAAACAAATAGTAGGGGCTAAATTTAAGATTTATTAAAAATTTAGAGACTAAAATTAAACATTAAAATTTTAAATTTCATCTTTAAAGTAGAAGGATTAAACTAATATTTTAATCAAACAATAATTTATTTGAAATTTCATCTTCAAAATCATCGTCAAAATGGAGGAAATTCAACTTTCCCCTAGTCCGAAATATTAAGGAGCTCGATACAGTAACATGTTGATTGAAAGTTGACATGTCTGCTCGATATTTAGTACTCTACTTCTAACTTATGCTACAAATCACTCTTTAAATAGTTCAATAAAAAGCTATTGTAGCTATTGACTTCCAAATACTACAACTCGGTAATCAACCTTCCATCTAGAGGGACAAAAATGAATTTTAAATGGAGGTACCCTCACTTTCTTGCTAAAGCAAGACCTTAAATCCCGGGCCTTTGTCCCTCCAAAATTACGGGGAAAAAACAATTTTTGCTGAGGGGTTTCTACATAAAAGACCTAAAGAAACCCTATATTTCATAAATGTTTTAAAATTTGATTTTTTTTTCAATATGATTTTTAGGGTTAATTTTGAATAATTAAACCCTTAATTTCATTTGTTTATATCCATTTTTTATATATTTTTTCCTTTTTTTTCAAAGTACTTTAATGATGGGAGAGAAAATATATTTATTATACAGAGAGAAAATGCATTTAATATAATTTTTCTCATTTATCAATCGGAGAGAATATCTTTATTGTAATTATTTTCCATTTTTCAATTTGGAAAAAAGTGAATTTAATGAAATTTTATTTTCTATTTACGTTGGATTTCACATATCAACTTTCGGTTTTTTTGACGGATTAATGGTTATTTTAAATATATGTTAGAACTTTTTTTATGGATTCATGGTTATTTTAAATATACCTTAGAATATTTTGTTAGGTATTTGAAAATATTCTAACTAATATATGAAATATACTATAGTTTATAAATTAGAGATTGACTCAATGTTTGACATAAATCACAGTATAAACAAATATATAAAATATACCACGATATATAAATCTTCATAAATTTCATTTAGACCATAGTATATATTGTTGGGTTTTATGTCCTAAAACTCGTAGATGGTAAATGTTATTAATTGACCGTCATCAATAAAGAGTTATAGATATTAATTCAATAAATGTTATTGTATTGTTTTCTATTTTGTCTTTATAATCCTAAATCTAATAAACTAACATCCAAAGCTGTCTTATGAGTTTTGAACTGTATGTAAAGACATATAGAGATCAATATTCAAGATACAGTCTAAAGGGTCTATAGTATAGGGATAAAGTTGGGTACCTTATCCTGGTAACACTATGGATACGACCCACTTTGTATTTGATACAAACGCAATGATTAGATCCATTCGTGTTGGTGACATGTGAGTAGGGGTATTCTATGCAATGAGTTTGCATAAAATCGGGCCGCAAAATAGTAACCACTAGATGTATTACCATTGACTAGTTCGGTTTCTATTTCATTAGGATGACCTAGGCAACTTAGTCTTAATCTTGAGTATAATATGAACTCCTGTACACGAGGGATTGTCCTTTGATTTGTATGAGTGAGAATGGCCAGTTCATCAATTCAATAAGCCTACCATTTTGGGGACAAGACCAAGTAGGCAGCTGGGAACATAATAATACAATATGAAATTCATTCTTTCCCCTCTTCAGGGTAAGTAAATAAGTTTTCCATTAAGTGGTGTCTCTGGGACTTGACAAAGGGTCCTACCTCCTCATTGGCTTGAGAAGAGTTTCTATTTATTGGTTGGACCATAAATATGTTGTTCATTAGAGGAGCACAGGTACTTAAGAAGTCAAAGGTAGCCCAAGAGTATGGTAATTTGACCCAATTAGAGTTACGAACACTCATGAAGGACTAACTTGTTTTTATTAGTTTATATCCATGGACAGAGAAATATATTTGTAATGAGAAGTGCAGATATGAATCTTTAGTGAAGTGTACCCATAGTTAACAAATATTGATTACCTTTGTTAATGAGTTTAACCAACTAATCTCATATCGTTGGAGCTTCTGATCTACAGGTCCACCAGGTCTCCTTGTTAGCTCGCTAAAGGATATTAAAGAGGAATGATTTGAATTGTTCAAATCAATTTGAGAAAATTGTATATTAATATGATTAATATGTAATTGATTATGGATATGATCTATAATTCAAATTAAGTTGGAAAGAAACATTTGAATGAAATTCAAATAATTAATTCAAATGAATTAGATTCACAAAGAATTAATTAATAAATAGAGAGGTATTGCACATAGACATACGATATTTATGATATTAAAAATATATATGTTAAATTGGATTTAATGTATAAATAGTTATTTAATTAATGTGGTAATTAATTAAATAAGTGTTATTTAATAAATTATGAAAAAAGAAAAATAAGAAAAAGACTTGGAGAAAGGGGTTGACCTTTCTTTATATAAAGTCTTCCTTATAGCTCTTTTGACAAAAGGATTCATTGTGCAAATTTTTTCCAAGCCACAAAAAGAAATCTTCTCTACTCTCCTAAAGGTTTTCCTCTTTATTCTCTTCTAATAGTTGGATACCACCTATCCTTATATTGGAATCCTTGAGAATAACAATGTTATTCTTATGGTCATGTTCAAGATTGTTTGAGGACACATTCATGTTCAAGATCGTTGGAGGAGTCGTTCGTTGGAATGTCGAGAGGATCGTTCTAGGAGCTTGGGAATCTACAAAGGTGAGAACGGTTCTTTCCTTTCTCTAAAGCATGTTATTTCACATGTTTATTCTACACATGTTCTGTTTTAATACACTGATTTTGTTTATGTAAAAATCGGTTTGTGGGATGTAAGGCGTTCACTCGCTTCCACTTAGGATTCAAATCCAATCAATTGGTATCATAGCCCAATTTCTTGCATCTTCGTTGTTCGTATCTTTTGAAACAAAAATCAGTTTAGATGTGGGTTATTAAGTCTACATTTTGAATAAAGGTTTGCAAGACTAGATGTTTTCGATTTTGGCACTTAGATTACTATTAATATGATCAAAATGTAAAGGCCCGTTGTATTTTTGGGCAAATTTAATTCTTGCTTCGAGTCTATAAGTCCCTTTCGATCAATAGAGCAACTGTGCTGAAGAGATCGGAAGAAATAGAGGTGTTCGGGACAAGTTGGGAGATGAAAACATGCAAAACAGAGGCATTTTGCCTTTCAGCGTCGCAATGCTGCGACGCTGAAAGGCGAGGTGGTATGGCGCAACGCATGAAATTCGTAGCGTCGTAACGCCGAGGGGCAACGTTGAGGAGTGATGTGGCTGTTGAGACATTTGACCTAATTTTGCTTTTTTATTTAATTAATATTAATTAATTAAATTGATATAATAGTTATATTAATTTAATCAATAATTTTCGTATTAGGATGCCAAAATTGGTCCCATTTTTGCTTGTTAAATTAAATTAACTATGCATTGGATGTATATTTAAATAATATTTTGAATTCATATTACATATTATATGTCATATAGAATCAAAATACCCACCTTAGGATAAACATATACATGCATCATAATTAAATGTAAGGGTTATATTTTATAGATGCATGATTAAATTAGCATGCTCATGTATCATGATATAAGTATTATTTTATAATGATGTATGATTACACTAAGCATGTTCATGCATCATGCTATATTAAAATTGTTATAATACACAGTGGAATGATATATGTGAATGCTTGATTTTCATGTATAATTTATATAAGTCTTATATTTATAAAATGAAAATGGAATTTGTATTAAGTATGACATTACTTAGATTAATATAATATGTTGTATTTAATCAATGTCATAAGATGCAAATTTATAGGTTTTAATAAACATTAAAATATAAGTGTTATAGTTTTATTGAGATAGTTTAAAACCTATAATCAAGAGTTGCATGCAAATATAGGTCCAAATTAATTTTAAATTGTTTAAAATTGATCAACCTAGACTAATGTTGGAGTTATTTCTAATAGGATTAGAAACAGGTTAACATTTTTAATTTGTTTTAATAGGATTAAAATAAATTTAATGAAAAGATTAAACTTATAAAATAATTGTCCATTAGAGACCTTTGTCTAAGGAAGGTTCTGTCTAGAAGGGGGTATTTAAGCTAACGGAAATAGAACACCTCCACTTGGGAACCGACCTGGAAGTTGAATTGATTAAATATTTTATAAGCATGAATTAAATGATTGATTTCAGTTTAATAAATGAAATCAAGTATTGATAAATCATTCAATATAAATGTTCTATTGAGCAAATTAAAAGGATTTAGATAAATTCATTAGCAGATTTTTGTTGGGGTTGATGCCCTAAACTCTCGTAGGATCCTGTAGTTTGTAAACACTTATATGAACAAACGCTTGTGATGTAATGAGATATTTTCTTCACAGTTACCTATGAAATATGAGATGTTTTATTTGTATTTACCATAAACCAATAAACTAAGATCCTTGGTTGTCGTTGTAACTTAAGTATGTATGTAGAGACATACAAGTAGATCATGCCTTAAGTGATAACCAAAATGGTTTGTAGTATATCGATATAGGAGGAAAACCATATCCTTGTGACACTACGGATATGACCCGCTTTATAAATAGTTACAAGTGTTGTGACTTGGTATAGATGGTCTGATCCTGATCATTCATGTGGAGACATGCAAGTGGGGGTGTCTTATACAAAGGAGTTTGTATAAGATCGGACCACAAAGTGTTTAGTCTCGTTATATAATGTCGTTCTGACAGAGACTTTCATTTCATTAGGATTACCAAAGGTAACATGACCTTAATCTTGCGTGAGTTGAGAACTCCTGCCTATGAAGGCGATCCTTTGATTTGCATGGGTCCGAGTGGCCAGATTGTCAACTCAAACCTATCACTTTAGAGATTTGTCTAATTGGGGAGTTAGGAACTCAGTTACACAAGATGGAATTCACACCTTCCCCGAAGTAGGGGTAAGTAGATAGATTGCTCCCTTAAATGTTGATTCTGGGGCTTGAACGATGTGGCGCCACACACCTTTTCAAGGTCTGAGAAGAATCAGTGGTATTTAAGGAGCCAGATGTAACTACAGGGGCAAAATGGTAAATTGGCCCAGTGGTACTTAAGGAGCTAGATGTAACTACAGGGGTAAAACGGTAAATTGGCCTAGCTGTACTTATGAGCGATCTATGAAAGGTTATCGTACTGTTGACTGATTATATCCGATGGACACAGAAATATATTTGTGGTGAGAAGAGTGCAGCTGTCGGTCTTTAGTGAAGTGCCCAACAATTACGGATGGTGGATCTCGTGACTAAAGAGTTTAGTCAGCAATTCACGTACCGTTGGAGCTTCAAGCTACAGGTCCATAAGCTCCCCTTGGTAGCTCAATGGATTCAAGTTGAGAATCAGTTTTTGGATCAGTTTGAAGTGTTCAAATTGACAAGAGGGAGTTTGATTATATATGATATAATTAAACTGGTTCAATTATATGTGATATAGTTGACATGATGTGTGAGATACATTAATTGGAGGAAAATGATAAAAATATGATTTATATCAACAACAATCACATATAGTGATTAATCTTGATATTTGATGAAGATTTTTTTTTTCTTTTCTCTATTTTCGTCTCTTAGATTTCTTTTAGCTAGTTTTACTTTTTTTTTTTATTACATTTATTTCTCCGATGAGTGTGCGTCTAAGATTGGAGGTTGTGTAAATCTTGGGAAGCGATCGACAATTTGATTTAGCATTAAGGCCACACTGAATTTTGTTTTCAAGGCAGTAGATCTTCCACGGCACAAAAACAATCAACATTTGATTTTTCACTCAATTCCACCATTTTCATCCGCTTGTCCTTGATTCCCAGTACTCCCATTCTGCCAGAGAAAACCTAGCTAATCACGCTATCAGCCTCTCTTATGCCCCACAATGTGGTTCGTTGGCATAGGTTAAGAACCAAAATATTTTTCCAAAAATGCCTCATTTTGTTAATCTAAAAACCAACCAAGCAAGAAGAACTGTGTGCTCAATATGCTTCTCGAGATTTGGGTTTAGTGTGGTATCACACCCCCTCCCAGATCACTCTCTTAACCTAAAAAGGAATGTGAAGACAATAATGAACCCTCTTGTGACATCTATTGTCCACTTGTTTCCTGTTTAATCTGTTCACCTGTTCTTGCTTGATCCGATAAACAATAACACGTGTATATGCATTCATCTTATAGCTTGTAGCCTTATAGGCATTCAGTAACTTCTAACATCTTACACACAAGCCCAACATACACGAATATTTATGAACATATACAACCAAATAGTTTTACACTCATTTCTCTGCTAAGATGTTTACATGACAACTCAGACCAAAACAATATACATACAAAATCTAAGAAAATTTTGAACTATCAGAAACCTTTGAAGTCGTGGCAGACTTGACTGTAGTAGGCTAGGCACTGGAAACTCGTTCTTTACCTGGAAAAAAGAAAAGATTTGAAAAGAGTGAGTTGAGAAGCTCAGTGAGTGACAGGTTTAAAAATAATTAAGTATGTAAACCATTCCAAAAATTCAAGGTTATAACCATATTACTTGGTCCAGAAAAAACATTTAGTAAACTCATGGTTCATAAATCAAGCATAAAATTAGTAAAATTAGTAAACCATGAAACATAGTAAGCTTAAATTCTCAACATTCATAATTCTTACACAAAACTTGTACCCAAAACCTTAGTTGAGGTAGAGCAAGCTCAATACACCAAATGTAAAAAACTTAGCAAGTAAACTCAATATAATGAACGTTGATAACTCTCATATGTGCACAAAGAAATACCCACAAAATAGTTAGCACCCCTGCACACGGTCTAAAACCTATGTGTGTGCCAAGGTAGGTCTAAAAGACCTATATCATACTCATTTACTGGATTTCCCAGATACCTTCTACTATCCTTGAGTATCAGGAATCCTTAATCCAGGGTTAAAACATAGTGAATTAAAAACTATTCTTTGGTAGACCATAACATGCTATAGACATGAAATCATATATAATACTTTCTTTCCTTTATAAGCACAATACTTTAGAAAATAAGCTTTCAACACATCGTTCAGATAAATCATGCTTAGTAAGAAAATCATGCTTTAAACATACCACTTTAGAAGATAAATCATAAACTCATGGTAAGTAAATCATATTCAGCTTGTCATTTAGAATAAGAAGCCCAATTTATCAGTCACAGTCACTGGTTGGCTCCCAAGGGTCTGTAAGCCACCCCAATCTCCACTTGGCCTGAAAAGTGGATTATAAACCCCTGGTTATTCTCTAGACCATCTCTTAAACCTAATAGCTTTCAAATATTCCATACATATAATCATACTTTCCCTAGTTTCTATTTAACCCTTAAATTCTTCTTAAAGTCCATACTTAGTCAAGGCTAAAAATTCGAGAAAGCCTCAAGTGGACTTAAAGATAACCCACCAACACCAAATGATCAAAAGAAGCATAATGGTGAGCCAACATGCAGCTAGGGGCACGAGAAGGAATAGGTCATGGGTGCAAGGACACCTATATGGGCATATCAATGAAAAGCATATTATTCACAAAAATCCATTAGCACCTAGGAAACTCGAACGGCCTCCTGAAGGTGCTCTTATCAAAGAGAACCTATGAGTGGAAGCAAGATCATTCCAAATTCATTGTGACAGAATTACAAGCATTCACAAACATACAAACTAGTCATGCATCTTCTAACAAATTACGACATGCTTTCATCAATAAATATAAAGGGACGAGAGACATACCTTTTGAAGAACTCTTATTCTAACTTTCTCTTACTCTCATGGAGTTTTGGACCAGCACCTCTCACTGTCGCTTAGAATGCCAACCCAATTGTCTAGTGGATCGTCTGGTCAATCACGAACAATCTTCTCCACGAACAAGTAAACCTTTTGGATACCACCACTCAGTGACCTTGGTATTCTCAGAGTGACAATCCAGGAGGTGTGGGCTCTGTTGGATTTGGTAGAGGGAATAAGGAAACTATGATCGAACTTAACGACGAAGCAAGTGGGAGAGTATAGAGTCTATCATATAGACTTTGTGCTTGATCGTTTAGTAAAAGACAACAGGTACACGATCGTTTAGGAAAAATAGCTTGATCATTTACACGATAATTTAGAGAATATCACTCAGGCACGTGATCGCTTAGTAAAAGATTACACAATCGTTTTGACAAATGCGCGTGTACACGATCGTTTAGACAAACACTTGAAGTTGTCATATAGTCTCTCGTGAGCTAAACGATAGGCAATGTCCTTAAATGATGCGATTCAGCCAAAATGAGAACATTTTTCATTTTATCCTTTAATTATGAAAATTGAATAAAACCTCCCACTTTCACACATGGTTAAGGAGAACCACCACCAATTATCTCATAATTGTTTTAATTACAAATAAATATAATAACTAACTTACCATATTATATTTATAACTATAGTTTTAATATCACATTATATGTAACATTTAAACCATAGTCCTTTTCTCCTTTACTCGATATAAATCATATTTATATTATTTTCCTCCAATTAATGTATCTCATATATCATGTCAACTATATCATTATAATTGAACCAGTTTAATCATAACATATATAACCAAATTATCTCTTGTTAATTTGAACACTTCAAACTGACCCAAAAACTGATTCTTAACTTTAATCACGAGATCTACCATCTGTTAACTGTCGGGCACTCCACTAAAGACCGACAGATACACTCTTCTCACTACAGATATATTTTTGTGTCCATCAAATATAACCAGTCAACAATACGATAACCCTTCACAGATGCTCATAAGTACAGTTGGGCCAATTTACTGTTTTTCCCTGTAGTTACATCTAATTCCTTAAGTACCACTGATCCCTCTAATGAAAAATACATCATAGTCCTACTATGAGTGGACATTTCTTGGGTTTTGAGAAGGTGCGTGGCACCACATCGTTCAAACCCCAAAATCAGTCCTTCAGGGAGCAATCTATCTACTTACCCCTACTTCAGGGAAGGAGTGAATTTCATCTTGTGTAGCTGAGTTCCCAGCTCCCCAATCAAACAATTCACCAAAGTGGTACATTTGAGTCGATGATTTGACCACTCTCACCTATGCAAATCAAAGAACCGCCCTCAAAGGTAGAAGTTCCCAACTCACTTAGGATTAAGGTCATATTACCTATGGTCATCCTAGTGAAGTAAAGTCTCTCTCATGAACGACGTTATATAACGAGACTAAACGCTTCGTGGTTCGACGTTATGTATAGGACACCCCCACTCGCATGTCTCCACATGAATGATCAGGATCAGACCATCTATAGCACGTCACAACACTTATAATTATCTACAAAGCGGGTTGCATCCGTAGTGTCACCAAGATAAGGTTTCCCTCTTATATCCATATACTACAGACCATTTTGGATATCACTTAAGGCATGATCCACTTGTATATCTCCACATACATGTTTAAGTTACAATGAAAACCAGGGATTTTAGTTTATTGGTTTATTTTCTTTACCACAAATCAATAAACATAAAATCCCTGGTTATCTTTATGTGACTCAAGCATGTATGTGGTGACATACAAGTGGATCATGTCTTGAGTGATAACTAAAATGGTTTGTAGTATATGGATATAGGAGGGAAACCTTATCCTGGTAACGCTACGGATGTGGCCCGCTTTGTGGAATGGTCACAAGTGCTGTGACTTGTCACAAATAGTTTAATTCTGATCATTCGTGTTGGGGACATGCGAGCGGGAGCGTCCTATATAAAGAGTTTGTATAAGACCTGACCACGAAGTGATAACGTCTTGTTATATAACACCGTTCATGACAGAGACTTCACTTCACTAGAATGACCATAGGTAACATGAACTCAATCTTGAGTGAGTTGGGAACTCCTGCCATTGAGGGCGATCCTTTATTTTGTATGAATGCGAGTGGCCAGGTCACCGATTCAAACCTACCATTTTAGGGATTCGTCTGATTTGGGAGTTGGGAACTCAGCTACACAAGATGGAATTCACTCAATTTTTCAAGGAAAGGGTAATAGATAGATGACTCCCTTAAGGGCTAATTTGTGGGCTTGAACGATGGGCACCACACACCTTCTCTCTGCTCGAGAGGTGTTCACACATAGTTGGACTATATTGTATTGTTCATTAGAGGAATCAGTGGTACTTAAGGATTGAGATGTAACTACAGGAGCAAAACGGTAAATTAACCTAGCCTGTATTATGAGCATCTGTGAAGGGTCATCGTACTCATGATTGGTTATATACAATGGAAAACAAAATATATCTGTATAAGAAGAGTTCAGCTGTTGGTCTTTAGTGGAATCACTAAAAGTTAATGAATGGTGGATCTCATGGCTAAAGAGTTTAGTCAGCTATTCACGTACTGTTTGGGAGCTTTGAGCCACAGGTCCATTAGGTCCTCTGGGTAGCTTGGATAAAGTCGAGAACCAGTGTATGGGTTAATTTGAAATGTTCAAATTGACAAGAGGAAGTTCAATTATATATGGTATAATTGGACTGGTTAATTATATATGATATAATTGGCTAAATGTATGAGATACATTATTTTGGAGGGTAGATACAAATATGATTTATATCAAGTAGAGGAGAACATACTATAGTAGATATGTGATATCAAACTATAGGATAAAAATATAATATGATTATATTTATTAATTAATTGATTGATTAATTATATGATAATTAACCAATTTTTCCACGTTTGGACGTGGGTAGTGGGCAGCGTTGGTTATGGTATCCGGCGGGTTAAAAATGAAAAGAGTTTTCATTTTTTAGGATCATGCAGTCATTAATTTCGTCTGCTAAAAAAGAATTCGTGAAACGATCACCCGAGAGACTATACGATAGTAGCTCTTCTGTCTAAACGATCGTCTACCTCACGATTTCTTTAAACGATCATATACGTTTTTCCTAAACGATCATTCAGCCTTTCATACACGATCGTGTAGCTCTTCTATACGATAAGCATTTCGGCTATACGATAGCACTGTTATATCTCCCACTTACTTATCATCTACACGACTCGTTGTCCTCCATCCTCTACCAAACTCATCAAAGCCCACTATTTGGGTTTTCACTCCGAGGATACCCGGGGTTCATTAGTGGTGGTGTCGTCCAGGCTGTAGTGTTCGTGTTCATGTTGATCGTGCTGTTGCAGTCGACGTTCCTATTGGGTGTTGGTAGATCTATTGGAGGGATCCATTGCTTGGGGTTCAGAAGTTCGAAGAGAGTCTTCAACTGGTATGGAACCCTTTTCCTGTTATTTATATTGTTATGAGCATGCCTATAATTAGTTTTATGTGCATAACTGTATGTGTTAAATGTATATCATTTGTATTTCAGTCACTGTGAAATCGGAGCGATCTAAACATGCTCATGGAACTCTCGGTATGAGATCCTTCAATTGGTATCAGAGCTAGGTTTCTGATACTCCGATTTCATTTGTTGCAATGAAATAACATATACATTCATGGTGGGTGCATTTCTACGCTATTGTGGTTGTGCCGCATTAATGGATGTTTTCGGGATGAATAGCCTCGGTTTGTTGAAATCCTTTTACATTTGTGGTTGTTTGTAAAGGCCTCTACGTTTTTGGGCATTAATAATCGTTATCGAGTCTGTATTCAAAGTTGTTTTGAAGTTTTGAGTCATTCGTCGAAGTTCTGGGCAAAGGTTGCGGCTCTTCAAGGAAGGAAAGGATCTAGGGTTGATCGCATCGTGCAGAAGAAGTTCTACGTGATCGCTGTCCATCGCATCGTAAAGATGAAGAAGTAGGCGATAGCAGATGAACACATCGGTTAAACGATGGGGAATGCGATCAATAGTTGGTCGAATCGGGTTGATGATCGGGTACACGATCCCTGAGTATCGTTTAATACGAGCCCTCGCTAGACGATCGTTTAGGTCAGCAAGTTTCATCGCTGAGTAACTGAATAAACGATCGCTTATCATTGCAAGTTAAATTGTTTACCAAGTTGCATGCATCAGTTAGACGATGAGACGCTCGCGTACCTTTTAAAGTGCGCGCGCTAGACAATCATTTAGGTCAGCAAGCTTCATCGCTTAGTAACTGACTAAACGATCGCTTAGTAACTCAAGGTAAATCGTTTACCTGCCATCGCGCTACACGATCGCATGGACGGTCAGGCTTCGCAGCCTCCTCGTCATTTACGCGATCGTTTTCTTATGCTTCTATTGTCTAGTGCGCGCTGAACGATCATCTACCTGCTGAAGTTTGCTACACGATGAAAAACTCCAAGCAGTTCAAGACCCGATTAGCCTGTGAACTGGTTTGCTCGATGAAAAATGTAATAGATAGGGTTTTTCATTCCGGTTTTTGGTTAAAAGGCTCATCCCGGTCCATTAATACTTTGTTTAGTACATGCGATGTATGTTTAATATGTCATATGGTGTGCACATATAGTAAATCCCACCTTAGATTATGTAATGGTCATGCATCATCTGTTTATTGTAATTGTTATAATTTAGAAAAGCATGATTTTAATTATATAAGAGCATGCTCATGCATCATATAATATAAGAGTTATATTTATACATGCATAAAAAGCATTGACATGCATCATCTTTATATTATAATTGTTATAGTATAAGGATGAATGATAGAATGTTTGCTTAGTTGTTACGCGTTATATAAAAGTTATATATAGTAATGACCGGACATTACATGAAGCATGACATATAGGTTACTTTATAAATGCTATAAACGCCTTGTTATGCGCAATGGTTTTAGTTGTTTCTTTTTAAGAGTTAAAGAGAAATTAGAGCTAAAAGAAATAAGAAAGACATGCATGCTCACTTAGGTTTAATACAAGATTTTAAAATGTTTAAAACTTGGATCACATAGACCTAAGATCATGGTTCCAATATGATTAGCAGCCCTAAAGCTTTAATCTTTTAATCAGTTTAATATGATTAAATTGGCTAATAAAAGGTTAAAGTGTAGCAAATCTATCTATAAGGGACCTTTTGTCTAAGGCGGGTTCTATCTAGGTTGGGGTATTTAAGTTGACGGAAACATAACACTCCTACCTAGGAACTTACCTGGAAAGGTGAATTAGATAGATTTGATGCATACATGCAAGTTAAGAACAGTCCATTAAAGTGTTTAAATGTGACTACTTGAACTTGTTTATATTTCATAGACAAACGTTATTTATTAGCACAATTTAAAAAGATGACTTAGACTAAAATCAATAGCCGGATTGCCTAAGTTAATGAATCCCTAGGTAGAAAATTCAGTGGAAGGTACTTGAGGCATAAGATGTTTCACTTAAACTTTTCACTTTTCTTCTAAAGTCCACACCGTGAGATCTATCCTCGGCCTTGCGGTACCTTTGGCGTGTCCCCCCACGGATGGTGTTTGGGTAGGTCAATATCAAGGTGGATGGAGAGAATGTTCATAGTAAGTAGGAGCGGAAAGTGTGACAGCATATCCCTCTGTCTCCCTCGTTAGATTGAATAAAGTTACTGCGCATCGCCTCGAGGCACCCTGAGAGTGTCCCCCTAAAGAATGGTAGTTTTGCACGTTTCTTTATTTGATCTTCTGTAAGAGGATAAGGTAACTTAGTCTCTTGTCCTAATCTGTCTTTTTCCTATAGTAAGTGCATTAGGGCGGGACTCTGGTACCGAAAACGAGGGGTTACACTTATGCGGAATAGTTAAAGGTTAACGATTCTGGACCGAAAAATGGTAATTGTTAGGTTCAGTTCCAAGAGTTGGTTCTGCCTAATGGTTGAGAATGTCTCATCCCAGCGAAGGGACAACTAATCACCCCACCGGTGGCGTTTGTCCTGACTCACTGGGCATCATTGCAAAATAGAAGTCTATAACTTAGGGTACTTGAAACTGTTTTGCAAAACTGATTAGTTTAAAAGTGGTTTAACAAAATCTAATAAAGTTTTCATATTTTCAGAAACTTTTTCAAATGGCAACAGCCTTATCGTTGTTAAGCGCTGAAAAACTAACTGGCGATAATTTTTCAACATGGAAACACATGATCACGACGATCCTAATCATCGAGGATCTCATGTTCGCTCTCACGGAGGCTCGTCCTTCTATTCCAGCTCCAAATGCCGCTCGAAATATTTGGGAGGCATACGAGTGATGGAAAAGGGTGAATGAGAAGGCCCGAGCCTACATCTTGGCAAGTCTTTCTGAAGACTTGGCCAAGAAACATGAGCCTATGGTCTCAACGTGTGAGATCATAGAGTCCCTGCGGGGGATGTTTGGACAACCGTCTAAACAGCTTATGCATGAGGCTCTTAAATACATATTCAACTCCAACATATAAGAAAGCACCTCTCTTCATGAACATGTGCTAAACATGATGGTCCACTTCAATGTGGTTGAGTTGAAGGGATCTACCATCGATGAAAACAACCAAGTTAGCATAATCCTGTATTCTTTGTCGAAGAGCTTCCTGCACTTTGTTAGTAATGTGATTCTTAACAAAGTAAAGTATAACCTTACAACTGTCCTCAACAAGTTGCAGACATACCAATCTTCACTGAAAGGTAAGGAGAGGCAGAAGGGTGAAGCAAATGTTGCTTCATCCTCCAGGACGTTCCATAGAGGTTCAACCTCAGGAACGAAGTTTGCACCTTCCTCTTCTAACTCTGCAAAGGGGAAGAAGAATAAGGGTGGTAAGGGAAAATGGAAGGCACCTACTAACCCACCGCCTGTCGCCCCAAGGAGGCGTCCACAAGTTGCTAAGGGAAAGTATTTCCATTGCAACCAAGATGGACACTTGAAGAGGAATTGTTCTCAGTATCTAAAAGAGAAGCCAAGGCCAAGGCCAAGGCCGACAAAGGTAAATATGATTTACTTGTGCTTGAAACTTGTTTAGTGGAGAATAATGATTCTGCCTGGATTATTGATTCAGGCACCACTAACCATGTTTGTTCTTCTTTTCAGGGGATTAGATATTGGTGACAGCTGGAGGCTGGTGAGATGACGATGCAAGTAGGCACCAGACACGTCGTCTCAGCTGTGGCAGTGGGAGGACTCCAGTTAGCTTTATAGAATAGGTTTCCTATTTTAAATGATGTATATATTGTTCCTGAACTAAAAAGGAACCTAATTTCTGTAAAGTTTTTATTGCAATGTAAATACACTATTTCTTTTTATTTGAATAAAGCGTTTATTTATAAAGATGGTGTTTTTATTTGCACGGCAAATCTAGAATCGAATTTATATGTGCTAAGGCCGTTAGCCATTAATTCCCTCCATAATACTGAAATGTTCAGAACTTCCGTAACTTAAACAAAACGTCGACGAATTTCTCCAAAAGAAAATGCCCATCTTTGGTATCTACGTTTAGGGCACATCAATCTCAATAAGATTGAGAGATTGGTGAAGAATGGACTTCTAAGTGAGTTAGAAGAAAATTCTTTACCAGTGTGTGAATCTTGCCTTGAGGGTAAAATGACTAAACAACTTTTTACTAGAAAAGGTTCTAGAGCCAAGGAGCCTCTTGAGTTAGTACATTCTGACCTTTGTAGTCCTATAAATGTGCGAGCCCGAGGTGAATATAAGTATTTTATCAGTTTTACTGATGATTACTCCAGGTATGAGTATGTTTATCTTATGCAACGAAAGTTTGAATCCTTTGAAAAGTTCAAAGAGTTCAAGGTTGAAGTTGAAAATGCATTAGATAGATGGATTAAAACACTTTGATCAGATCGAGATGGAGAGTTTTGCTTCCTTACCGGACTCGTTTTGAGGTTTCGCAGTGGAGACT
>NC_052351.1:31971338-32009402 GCF_009727055.1 Benincasa hispida | reverse complement strand
CAAATATGTCTAGGCCCATTACCCTCTATTGTGATAGTTGTGGGGCAGTGGCGAACTCCAAGGAGCCAAGGAGTCACCGGTGCGGAAAACACATAGAGCGGAAGTATCATTTGATTCGCGAGATAGTGCATCGAGTGGATGTGATCGTCACACAAATCGCTTTAGAGCACAATGTTGTTGACCCGTTTACGAAGGCTCTCACGGCTACAATGTTTGAGGGTCACCTACGGAGCATGGGTCTACAGGATCACCCATGGCTGGACTAGGGCAAGTGGGAGATTTTCTTGTATTGGGCTTTTATGCCCTAGTTTATTTTTTTGTACTAAGTTTTTTTTGGTACACCCCACTTCGCTTTAGGACAAGTGGAAGATTGTTGGGGTTGATGCCCTAAAGTCTCGAGTCTTGTAGTTTGTAAACAGTATGTACGAACACTTGTGTTGTTAATATATGATATTTACTTCACATCTTGTTGTTTTGCTCAGTTAATTGTTTTATTTGATTTACCACAAACCAATAAACATAAAATCCCTGGTTATCTGTATGTGACTCAAGCATGTATGTGATGACATACAAGTGGATCATGTCTTGAGTGATAACCAAAATGGTCTGTAGTAAATGGATAAAGGAAGAAAACCTTATCCTGGTAACGCTACGGATACAGCCCACTTTGTGGAATGGTCACAAGTGTTGTAACTTGTCACAGATGGTCTGATCCTGATCATTCGTGTTGGGGACATGCGAGCGGGGGCATCCTATACAAAGAGTTTGTATAACACCTGACCACGAAGTGTTAACGTCTCATTATATAACACCGTTCATGACAGAGACTTCACTTCACTAGGATGACCATATGTAACATGACCTCAATCCTGAGTGAGTTGGGAACTCCTGCCATTGAGGGCGATCCTTTGATTTGTATAGGTGCGAGCGGCCAGGTCGCCGATTCAAATCTACCATTTTGGGGATTCGTCTGATTTGAGAGTTGGGAACTCAGCTACATAAGATGGAATTCACTCTTTCCTCAATGCAAGGGTTAGTAGATAGATGGCTCCCTTAAGGGCTGATTCTGGGGCTTGAACGATATGGCGCCACACACCTTCTCTTGGTCCGAGAGGTGTTCACAAATAGTTGGACTATGTTGTATTGTTCATTAGAGGAATCAGTGCTACTTAAGAAGTGAAATGTAACTACAAGGGCAAAACGGTAAATTGGCCCAGCTATACTTACGAGCATATGTGAAGGGTCATCGTACTCATGATTGTTTATATCCAATGGACACAGAAATATATCTGTGGTAAGAAGATTTCAGCTGGTCGTCTTTAGTGGAATCACTGATTGTTAACAGATGGTAGATCTCGTGGCTAAAGAGTTTAGTCAGCTATTCACGTACCATTGGAGCTTATACCTCATGATTTTTCTTAATGATCATATACCTCATGATTTTTCTTAAAGACCGTATACGTTTTTCCTAAACGATCATTCAGCCTTTCATACTCGATCGTGTAGCTCTTCTATACGATAATCATTTCCGCTTTACGATAGCACTATTATATCTCCCACTTGCTTATCATCTACACGACTCGTTGTCCTCTATCCTCTACCAAACTCACTAAAGCCCACTCTTTGGGTTTTCACTCCGAGGATACCCGGGGTTCATTAGTGGTGGTGTTGTCCCCCGTGCAGCGTTCGTGTTCGTGTTGATCGTGCTGTTGCAGTCGACATTCCTACCGGGTGTTGGTAGATTTGTTGGAGGGATCCACTACTTAGGGTTCAGATGTTCGAAGAGAGTCTTCAACTGGTATGGAACCCTTTCCCTGTTATTTATTTTGTTCTGAGCATGCCGATAATTTGTTTTATGTGCATAACTGTATGTGTTAAATGTATATCATTTGTATTTGGTCATTGTGAAATCGGAGCGATCTGAACATGCTCATGGAACTCTCGATATGAGATCCTTTACTTACTATGTGGATTGTGCTCCTTCATATGATCCTCCTTCAGGAAGGTAGCGTTCGTCGACATGAACACTCTATTTTTCATAGGATCACAAAAGTAACCCCCTCGTATACTTTTGGGGTAGCCTACAACAAGGCACTAGCTCGAACATGGTTCCAATTTATTTGGATTAACCTCAAGCACATATGCTGGGCAACCCCATATGCGGAAGTGATGCAAACTAGCTTGATGCCCGTTGCACAATACCAAAGGTGTTCTCACAACACTCTTGGAAGGAACACGATTGAGGATATAAGTGCAGCCTCCACTGCAAAACCCTAAAACGAGTCTGGTAAGGAAGCGTAACTCATCAATGAACGAACCATGTCCAACAAGGTTCTGTTTCTCCTCTCTGCTGCACCATTCTGCTAAGGTTTACATGGCGCTAAGAGTTTGGAAATGATTCCATGTTCTATCATTTAGTTCTAGAACTCATAATCCAAAAACTCTCCACCCCCATCCGATCGAAGTATTTAATCCATCTATCCAATGAATTTTCACCTTTAGCTTTGAACTTTCTGAACTTTTCAAAGGATTCAAACTTTCATTTCATCAAATAAACATACCCATACTGAGAGTAATCATCTGTAAAAGTGATGAAATACTCATAGCCTCCCCTGGCTCGCACATTCATCGAACCGTAAAGGTCTGAATGAACTAAATCTAGAGGCTCTTTGGCTCAATAACCTTTTCCAATAAAAGGTCTTTTTGTCATCTTTCCTTCAAGGCAAGATTCGCACACAGGTAAAGATTTTGCCTCTAACTCGCTTAGAAGTCTATTCTTCATCAACCTCTCAATCCTATTGAGATTAATGTGCTCAAATCGAAGGTGCTAAAGTTGGGCATTTTCCTTAGGGGAAACCTTTTGTCATTTATTTTGAGTTACACAGTTTTAAACATCTCTATGTTATGGAGGGAATTTGTTGCTAACGGCCTTAGCACATACAAATTATTTTCCAGTCTTGCTGAATAAATCACAACATAACCTTTATGAATAAACATTTTATTCAATTCAAAACGAAGAGTATATTTACATGTACCAGACACTTTACAGAAATCAAGTTTCGCTTTAACTCAAGAACTACATAAATATCATTTTAAATGATAAACTTCTTATGTAAAGTCAACTGGAGCCCTCCCACTGTCACAACTGAGACAATGTGCTCGGTGCCTACTCGTATCGTCATCTCTTCATCCTCAAGCTGCCGCCAGGATCTAATCCCCTAAAAAGAAGAATAAACATGATTAGTGGCCCCAGAGTCAATAATCCAGGCAGCATCATCATTCTCCATTAAACAAGTTTCCAAGACTAGTAAATCATATTTACCTTGTTTTACCTTGCCTTAGCCTTCTTCTTCTCCTTAATGCAGCGAGGACAATTCCACTACCAATGCCCATCTTGGTTGTAATGGAAACACTTTCCTTTGTCAACCAGCGCTAGTCGCCTACTCCGCTGGGCGACAGGCTGTGGGTTATTAGGTGCTTTCTGATAATGGGTAGAAATGCACGTTATTACAGTGCTAAGTTATTAAACAATGAAGGTTTACGTTGATGAAATATGTTAGATAGCGTCCAAAAAGCATTAAGTTCATGACATTGCGGTCGCATGTGTCCATCGCATAGAATCAGTTAACTTTTGTATTTTTATACAGAATATGCGTTAACGCAAGGCAGAAAGCGCGAACATAAGAAATCAATGGTCGAGCGAAGCATTACCGTAAGGCTTTATGGTGATTTGTGCTCACAAACATTTGCTCAAGAAGGATTGTCGCATAGAGGCGGCGCAACTTGGTAGGCGCATCTGGGTGAAAAGCATAATTAATCACGATGGGACAGAAAGCTGATAACGGTCGAATCCGAATTAAGTTGACAAGCCACTAACAATAACAAGTACACTCAGATTTTTGGTGACAAATATTCAACGCATCAGTCAGGGAATTAAAGCCATCTCATCTGTGTAATCATAAGAGAGAAGTCGCCTTTCACCCCGAAGCTCTATAAATACCGAAGGCAACCTTCAGAAAAGGGGTTCAGCAAGTTTGGATACTTAGATAATTTTCTCCATGGTTAGATTAGCTTTTCTCTTAGATTTTCTTTTATTTTAAGGCGGAATCGAGAGAGGAAAGATTGTGTCGATAGATCGTTCCGGTGAACTTGGGAGAGTGTCAGAAGCTTCATGATCAGAGAGGGGGTCAGCTCCTACGGAAGCAGGAATATCTTTTGAACCGAATAGAGTTGACAGTGTAAAAGTTTTAGGAAGCAAAGGATTGCTACTAGACTCTCTATCCTTATCTTCCATTGTTATTTTGTACTCAAACTCATCTATAGAAATGGAATTTACTTCTCTATATCTGTTCACTCTCTAGTTATTACGCATGAGTAGCTAAATCTGTCGAATAGGTTGAGAAGCACTTAGCTAGCATAACTGGGGATCTTCATTCTATGCGATTATCTTGTATTATGTATGCTTCATTCGTCCATTAGAGATACTTGAGAGGGTAGTCTAAGGACAGGATCTAGGCTGGAAAAAGTCAAGTTAGAATCTAAGCTCGGGAGAGTCAGATTAGAACGTATAATCAAGAGATAAGAGCTTAGGAATAAGCACTATTTGCTATTAACGCATCGCATGCATCCTAGAGATAGGATATGATTGTGTGCGGTCACCTTGTCATTGTGTGTATCTTGCATCAGCGCAAAGAAAAAGAGTAGAGACTTAGAAATAAGCTCTATGGACACTTTTGCATTCAACACATGTGTTCTAGACTTAGGAGCACCGCATTTGCATTGGAAAATGATTTGTTGTTGCATAAGTGTAGCATGATCGCATAGTCTAACGCATTCCCAGGTAACACTAGTTAAAGACCTTCTCAACCCATTCCTCAGCATACTCAGTGTATCTACCGTATAATCAACCTTTTCTCAAATTCGTCGCATTTATTTATTTTATTACCGTAAACAACAACCCAAACAACTATTGATTTATTCGGTTACTGCAAAGTCTTCTGAGAAATTACCACCGCATATTGTTTTCCCAACACATTTCCATCATCGCATCTCATTCCATATTTTTACTTTATAAACTAACGCATCACCTTCCCTTCCCCTTACCACCCTTCTTCTTCTTCCACTTAGAAGTGTTAGAAGTAGAAGGTGCAGACTTTGTTCCTGAGGTCGAACCTTTATGAAACTTATTTAATGATGAAGCAACATTTGCCTCACCAACCTTCTTCTCTTACTTTTCAGCAAGGATTGGAATGTCTGCAACTCGTTGAAGATAGTTGTATGGGTATAGTCCACTTTGTTCAGTATCGCATTACTAACAAAGTGCAAGAGGCTATCTAGCAACGAGTGTAGAATTATGCTAATTTGGTTGCCCTCATCTATACGCGTCCCATTCATCTCTGCTACATTGAAGTGGACCATCATGTTTAGAACGTGTTCACGCACAGATGTGTCTTCCTCCATTTTGGAGTTGAAGATGAATTTCAGAGCTTCATGCTTAAGCTGTCCAGACGGTTGTCCGAGCATTCCCTGCAGGGACTCCATGATCTCACGCGCGACCATAGGCTCATGCTTCTTGGCCAAAACATCATTCAGACTAGCCAAGATGTAAGCTCAGGCCTTCTGGTTCGCCCATATCCAATGCTCATAAGCCTCTCAAACATTTCGAGTGGCATTCTGAGGTGGAATACGAGGACACTCCTTTTTAAGGACGTCAGGTCATCGATGATTAAAATAGTAGTGATTTAAGTTCCCAACTAGCGTAGTTCTCGCCAATCAATTTATCGACGCTTAATAGAGCTAGTGGTTGTAGCCATTACGCTACTGAAAAAAACTTAATGAGTCCATGCAATACCACTTTTAACATCAATTTTAGTTTTAGAAAAATAGTTTCCATGTGCTCTAAGTGAAAAGACATCTATTTCGCAATGATTCCCTAGCAAGGAAGGACAAAAGTCACCGGTAGGGTGATAGATGCCCCTTCACTGGGATGAAACACTTTAGCCAAAAACAAATCTTGTAACTGGCTCTAACAGTCACCTTTTTTAGGTCCAGAAATGTTAACCTTTAACAATTCCATGTAAGTGTAACCCCTCATTTTTGGCCCTGGAGTCCCGCCCTAATACGCCTACCATAAGGAAAAATCATATTAGAATAAGAGACTAAAGCGACCTTATCCTATACAAGAGATCAGATAAAGAGTTATGAAAAACTACTATCCTATAGGGGGACACTCCCAGGGTGCCTCAAGGAGATGCATAGAAACGTTATCCAACCTAATGAGAGAGGTCATGGGATATGTTGTCACACGTCCCCCGCTCCCACTTACTATGAATATTCTCTCCATTCACACCTTGGTATTGACCTACCCAAACACCATCCTTTAGGGGGACACTCCTAGGGTGCCTTGAGGCCGAGGGTAGATCTCACAGTGTGAACATAAAGGGAGAAACGCGAAGAGGTTTAAATGAAATATCATATACCCCAAGTACATTTCGCTGAATGTTCTACCTAGGGGTTCATTAACTTAGACTGTTCGGCTACTGATTTTATCTAACTCAGTTTAATTTGCTTAAAAACAACTCTTGTCTTTTAAATTAGACAAGTTCAAGTCAAGTCCCATTAAACTATTTAACGGACTATCCTCAAATTTGCATGCATGCATCAAATCTATCTAATTCACCTTTCCAGGTAGGTTCCCAGGTAGGGATGTTTTGTTTCCATCAGCTTAAGTACCCTAGCTTAGACAAAATCTGCCTTAGACAAAAGATCCCTTATAGATAGATTTGCTACATATTTAATCTTTTGTTAGTCAATTTAATCCTATTAAACCTTAGGTTGCTAATCTCATTAGAACTGAGATCTTAGGTCTATATCCACCAAGTTTTAAAACTCTTTTAAAACTATGATTCAAGCCTAAGTTCGCATGCATGTCTTTCTTATTGACTTTAGATCTAATTTTCCTTATAACACTTATAAAAGAAACAACCAAAACCATTCCCATTGCTATGCACAACTGGGTATTTATAACTCTTATAAATTTAACCTATGTGTTATGCTTCATGCAATGTCCATTCATTACTATATATGGTAATGAACTAAGCAAACATGCTTCCATACACCCTTCTACTATAACACTTATAATATAGAGATGATGCATGTCTGTGCTTAATGCATGCATAAATATAACTCTTATATTATATGTTGCATGAGTATGCACTTATGTAATTTAAATCATGAAAACTACTATATCATAATACTTACAATATAGAGATGATGCATGACCAATACATAACCTAAGGTGGGATTTCAACTATATGGCATACCATATGACATATAATATAACATACATCTTATGTACATTCACCAAAGACTAATGGACCGGGATGATTAGCCTCAAAACTTGAAATTAAAATTCTGGGTCACAAGCGAATTGGGTCTTAAACCGCTCGGGCAAAGCCTCTCTGATCCTTTAGTAAAGCAGGTGAGTAATCATGATCGTTTAACTACGATCGAGTACCATTTACAATGCGATGAAACATGAGGATATCGATTGTTTAGCACACTAATATTAAACGTGCAAGTCTAAACGATCATTTAGACGACAACGTTGCTGTGAAGCACGATCGTCTAGACGATCATAGAGCAAGCGCTTAAGTAACTTTTACTACACAATCGTGTAGTCAGTACCTAAGCAATGAAGCTTGTTGAGCTACACGATCATTTAGTGCGCACGCGTCTACCTTGCTATTGAGTATCACATACTCTACGATCGTTTGCCCCCATCGTTTACACAATCTGACCAACGTTTGGTCTTCTTCTTCCTCGAAGTAATACGTAACTCTTTCCTTTGAAGCTTTATCACGAGCGACTCACACTGACTCAAACACTTTGAATTTACAGACTTAATAGCAAGTTAATAGGCCCAAAAACACAGGGACCCTTACAATTAACTTTGAATGTAAAAGAATTCAAGAACCAGAGGCAACTGTCCCAGAAACTTCATTAATCCACATCCACTAACTCATTTAACACTTAAATAGAATGCAGACATGCTTTATCCACCAAGAATGTAAATGTTATTCTATACATCAATGGATTTGGAATATCAGAACCCAGCTCTGATACCAATTGAAGGAACTCTTATCAAAGAGAATCTATGAGTGGAAGCAAGATCGTTCCAAATTCATTGTGACAGAATTACAAACATTCACAAACATACAAACTAGTTATGCATCTTCTAACAAATTACAACATGCTTTCATGAATAAATACAAAGGGATGAGAGACATACATTTTGAAGAACTCTTCTTCTAACTTTCTCTCGCTCCCGTAGAGTCTTGGACCAGCACCTCTCGCTGTCCCTTAGAACGTCAACCTAATCGTCTAGTGGATCGTCTGGTCAATCACGAACAACTTTCTCCACGAACAAGTAAACCTTTTGGACACCACCACTCAGTGACCTTGGTATTCTTGGAGTGAGAATACAGGAGGTGTGGGCTCTGTTGGATTTGGTAGAGGGAAGGAGGAAACTACAATCAAACTCAACAACCAAGCAAGTGAGAGAGTATAAAGTCTATCGAATAGACTTTGTGCTTGACCGTTTAATAAAAGACAGCAGGTACAAGATCGTTAGGAAAAATAGCTTGATCGTTTACATGATTGTTTAGAGAATATCACTCAGGCACGTGATTTCTTAGTAAAAGATTACATGATCTTTAGACAAATGTGCGTGTACACGATCGTTTAGACAAACACTTAAAGCTGTCGTGTAGTCTCTCGTGAACTAAACGATAGGCAGTATACTCAAATGATGCGATTCAGCCAAAATGAAAACATTTGTCATTTTATCCTTCAATTATGAAAACTGAATAAAACCTCCCACATTCACGCACAGTTAAAGAAAAACCACTACCAATTATCTCATAATTGCTTTAAATATAAATAAATATAATAACTAACTTATCATATTATATTTATAACCTAACTTATCATATTATATTTATAACCTAACTTATCATACGTTCGGATCTTTCCGATTTCATTATGATCGAAATACAACACATACATTCTTACAGATAGTTATGCAAATTAACATTAATTAATGACATGCTTTTATAAATAAAATACAAGGGAAAGAGTTCTCATACTAGTTGAAGACTCTCTTCAAAATCAAACTCAAATCAGCAGAAGAACCTCTACACGAACTCTATCGCCCAACAAATCAGTCGACTACGGCAGAAACACAAACAAATAAGAAGCGGGGACGACACCACCAATTGGAGCCCTTGGTATTCTCGGAGTGAGAATCCAAAACGTGGTCTTTGGTGAATTTAGTAGAGGTAGAAGGAAAGGCAGATCGTGTAGACGATAAGCAAGTGAGAGAGAAAGAGTTAACGTATAGCAGAATGCTTATCGTTTAGACAAAGCTACACGATCCGATAAGTTTTACTAAGCGATCGTTTAATAAAAGGTGTAGGATCATTTAGAAAATGCGGCACGCTATGCGATCGTTTAGGAAAGCTACGATCGTTTAGAAAAGGCGTGCGATCGTTTAGACGACGAGACTCTATCATATAAGCTCTCAAGCTAGGCAATCGTTTACGTTTTCACACCGATTGCGAATTTTCGAACTTTTTTGCCAAATGAAACAAAATTTCATTTTATTCATCGGTTACCATAACCGAATGTGGCTGCTCCCACTAACGCACGATTGAGGAGAATATTTCGGTCAATTATCTCATAATTAACCAACTTAAAAATAAATGAATATAATCACATTATATTCTTACCCTATAGTTTGATATTATATATTCTACTTTAGTAATTTCTCCTCCACTTGGTATAAATTGTATTTTTATCTAATTTCCTCTAAAATAATATATCTCATATATTTAGCCAATTATATCATATATAATTAACCAGTTCAATTATATCATATGTAATCAAACTCCCTCTTGTCAATTTGAACATTTCAAACTGACACAAACACTGATTCTCGACTTTGTCCAAGCTACCTAGGGGACCTAATGGACCTGTGGCTTGAAGCTCCAATGGTAGGTGAATAGCTGACTAAACTCTTTAGCCACGAGATCCACCATCCGTTAACTGACGGCATTCCACTAAAGACCAACAACTGAACTCTTCTTACCACAGATATATTTATGTATCCATCGGATATAACCAATCATGAGTATGATGATCTTTCACAGATGCTCGTAAGTACAACGGGCCAATTTACTATTTTGCCTCTGTAGTTACATCTCACTCCTTAAGTACCACTGATTCCTCTAATGAACAATACAGCATAGTCCAACTATGTGTGAACACCTCTCAGGCCAAGAGAAGGTGTATGGCACCACATCGTTCAAGCCTTGGAATAAGCCCTTAAGGGAGCTATCTATCTACTTACCCTTACTTCAAAGAATGAGTGAATTTCATCTTATGTAGCTGAGTTCCTAACTTCCAAATCAGACGAATCCCCAAAATGGTAGGTTTGAATCGGCGACCTGGCCATTCATACCTATACAAATCAAAGGACCACCCTCAATGGCAGGAGTTCCAAACTTACTCAGGATTGAAGTCATGTTACCTATGGTCATCCTAGTGAAGTAAAGTCTCTGTCATGAACGGTGTTATATAATGAGACGTTAACACTTCGTGGTCAGGTCTTATACAAACTCTTTGTATAGGACGCCCCCGCTCGCATGTCTCGTACACGAATGATCAGGATTGGACCATCTATGACAAGTCACAACACTTGTGACCATTCCACAAAGCGGGTCGCATCCATAGCGTTACCAAGATAAGGTTTCCCTCCTATATCCATATACTACAAACTATTTTGGTTATCACACAAGACATGATCCACTTTTATGTCACCACATACATGCTTAAGTTACATACAGATAACTAAGGATTTTATGTTTATTGGTTTGTGGTAAAGCAAATAAAACATATAACTAAGCAAAATCAAGATGTGAAGTAAATATCATATATTATACAACACAAGCGTTCATACAAACAATTTACAAACTACAGGACACGAGACTTTAGGGCATCAACCCCAACACCTATATTTTTAATATCACATCATATGTAACATTTAAACAATAGTTCTTTTCTCCTTTACTTGATATAAATCATATTTACATCATGTTCCTCTAATTAATGTATCTCATACATCATGTCAACTATGTGATATATAATTGAACCAATTTAATCATATCATATATAATCAAATACTTCTTGTCAATTTGAACACTTCAAACTGACCCAAAAACTGATTCTCAACTTGTATCCATTGAGCTACCAAGGGGACCTTATGGGCCTGTAGCTTGAAGCTCCAACGGTACGTGAATAGTTGACTAAACTCTTTAGTCACAAGATCCACCATCTGTTAATCGTCGGGCACACCACTAAAGACCAATAGTCGCACTCTTCTCACTACAGATGTATTTCTGTATCTATCGGATATAACCAGTCAATAACACGATAGCCCTTCACAGATGCTCGTAAGTACAGCTGGGAAATTTACCATTTTGCCCCTATAGTTACATCTAACTTCTTAAGTACCACTGATCCCTCTAATGAACAATACATCATAGTACTACTATGAGTGGAACCTCTCGAGGCTTGAGAAGATGTGTGGCGCCACATCGTTCAAGCCCTAGTATCAACCCTTAAGGGAACAATCTATATACTTACCCCTACTTCGGGGAAGGACTGAATTCCATCTTATATAGCTGAGTTCCCAACTCCCTAATCAAACGAATCCTCAAAGTGGTAGGTTTGAGCCGACGATCTGGCCACTCGCACCCATGCAAATCAAAGGACCACCCTAAAAAACAAGAGTTCCCAACTCACTCAGGATTAAGGTCATGTTACCTGTAGTCATCCTAGTGAAGTGAAGTATTTGTCATGAACAACATTATATAACGAGACTAAATACTTCGTGGTCCGGTCTTATGCAAAATTTTTTGTATAGGACACCCTACTCGCATTTCTCCACATGAATGATCAGGATTAAACTGTTGGATCGATATGGCATCCCTAGAGGGGGGTGAATAGGGTTTAATTAAACTTTTTTTCTAAAGTCAATCCAAAAATAAAAGACATAGCATGTATAAAAAACTACCCGTTAGACACAAACATAAAATAATATTAAATTTATTTTCCTTTTAAATTTCATTTTTTTATTTTAAATCAAAAGTTCATCATATGTTAATCTCTTAATGATCCACCATTTAACCAATATGCTACCACATGTCTACATACAAATGGTCTGGTCATGCCACGTCATCCACCACGATATTTTCTCTATAGACTTGTTTCGATAATATCGTCTTCGTTTGAGCTCCGATTTGAGTGATTCAAGAGGTGTGGGAATTGTTGTTCAGAGCTCTACGCTATGGACATATTAAAACACTAAGATTTTTATGGTAAATGAAAATAAAACATCTCATGCTTCATAGACAAAAATAAATAAAATATCTCATATTATTACATAACAAGCGTTTGTTCAATATAAGTATTTACAAAATATAGGACCCAACCAGAGTTTAGAGCATCAACCCGAACAACTCCAACTTTTCTCTCAACTCTTTTCTCTAGCAAACTCACACTTTGAAGCTCTCTGATTTCATGTTTAGGGCTACAGTTCACGTCCCTATTTATAAAATTTCCTAAACTTGCTACCCAAAAACTTTCCAAAAATGCAGATCTTTCAATTAAGAAAAACTGGCACCACGGTGCTGTCCGTCATGGAACGATGTTGTCCGTCATGAAAGGCAGCCCTCGAGCATCGTGCCGCAATGCTCCCCTAATGCTTCTGCGCTTCTTACGTAGTGCTACTTATAGTATCGTGGTGCTCTCGACCTGCCCCAAATAAGTAGCTCTTGGGAAAATGTGTTGAGGGTAGCGTCGTGGTGCTATGCTCGATGTTGCTCTATTTTTCACTTTTTTTTTTTTCTATTTTCTTCTTATTTTGGCTCGGTTTAGTTCTTTTGGATTTCAAAACTTATTTTCTTCATAATTAATTGAAAACCGCTAGCAAACATATCAACATTAATAAAAAAAAAAATGTTCTTAAATTTAGAGAAAATAAAGCACTTTTCAAGTGCTTCTCATTAGTCAGCCATTGCACGTCGTTGCAGTTGTTGGTCAATCCCTCCCAACCGATTGTCTGCAACCGCGTTCCCACCCACAGTAGTCACGCGTACACCAGCTCTAAAGGTGTGGGTCACCGCCCAATCCATCGGCCATCATCGCCTCTATGGATTCTGACAAGCATTGCCCAGTCGTCGTTGGTTGTTTTCGTCACTAGGTCTGTCGTTTGGAGTAAGTTTTCAACCATTTTGGTTTGTTCTTGGTTGGTTCTTGAATACCTAATTAGTGTTTGACCTATATTTTTTTTTATCTTGATGTTTGGATTGGAGTTTTTGAAAGGAAGTTAGGTGTTATCCACTTGGTTCAAGTTCATTTCCGGCAAGAATTTTGGTGAGTCTGGGTTTCTACTGCTAATTATTGGATACCTATTGATTATTGGTCTAATTATTGATTTAATTTTGGTTTGGAGGCTAGATTTGGAATTCTTATGTTGCTATCTAGCAGTTAAAAGTTGGTTTTGGAGGTTTGTCGGTTGGGTTGGATTAATTTTGAAGTTTCGAGGTGGTTTCTGGTTAAAGCACTTGTTGGGTGAGCATTTGGAGGGATTAGATTGAGAAATGGCTTTAGGATTTAATTTAATTTTAGTTCTTGGCTAGGGTTGATTCAAGAATTTTCTAAACTAAGAGGAAGGTTTAACTGCTTGTTAATTGGCCTAATATTGAGGTAAGTGTCTTACTACTGGTTCATCCTCGAACGCCCTACCTAAGTTATCAATGTTAGGAATGAATACCTACTATGAAAGCATGCTTCTAAATGTATTGGGTTGACTGCTATGTTTCATTGATGTATGATCTGTTTTGGATGTGCTGGAAGCCTATGGGCTATATTGATATGAAGATGACACGAGATCTTATATTTGCATTTTGTATGCTGGATATATTGGCTAAGATAATATGATTATGATTTAAGATATGAGGCTTATTGGTTGTTTGATGCATGCCATAGATGGTGGTTGTTAGCTTTCCTATCAGGCTATGTACATCTTATGCTTATGAATCTTCAGGTTCACCATTTATGACTGACTCCATGTCCCTATGGGATAACCACTATTTCCATGATTTGTATTCCTCTAGGATCACCATGAATACCATGGTTTGTGCTCCTTCGGGATCACCACGACTGTCATGATTTGTGTTCCTTCGGGATCACCATGACTGTCATGATTTATGTTCCTTTGAGATCACCATGATTGCTATGATTTGTGTTCCTTCAGGAACACCACTATTACCATGATTTGTGGGTAGAGTTGTCCACGAGGTGGGGCAAGGTCAGGGATGTCATCCCCGTCCCCATCCCCTCACCTCATTTCATTCTCCACCCCCATGAAATTTCCCACGGAGTTCGGGTGGGGATTTCCCGCAAGAATTCGCAGGGATCGGGTTCCCTGCAAGGAATTTTCCCCTGTTAGTTTTTTTTTTTTTAAAAAAAGAAATAATTAATTTAAATCACTAATATGGGAAAATTATAAATAAACAATTAACTCTATCATTAAATTGTTTATTATAGTTAGTTTTACATGACAATTTCAATTAAAGATAAATTACTCAAATTTTGGTCTAAAAAAATTAATCAACTTTTTTAGTAGAAAGAAATAAATATAAATCAAATTATTCACATATATAATTTAAATGTAAATATTTAGTTTAAACATATTTATTATCTTGACCAATAAACAATCAAACTTGAAATTTAAATGTAATGTTTATGTAATAATAATAATAATAACAACATAACATTAAATTACTATACTAAATAAATAAATAGAGACTAAACGAGGCGGGGAAGGCCTTCGGGTTCACTACTATGCATGCCCATGCTATAATTTGTACACCTATACCTAGATAGAAAAGTTAACAAGTTCACCTAAAGGACCCAGTAGTGGGTCACACTACAAGAAATATCACTTACAATAGCATTAAAAAAACACTATCCTAGACTTTCCATAGTGTTTTCGAAACGTTGTCGTAGTCCATATTATTGAAAGTCCATTACTTCCCATAGTGTGTTTTCAATGCTATAAAAATGCTGCAAAAAGTTTATTTTGATAGCGCACATATGATGCTATAAAAATTTTTCATAACATGAGAAAAAACGATATTGAAACATTTTGATAGCGTATTTTATAGCATTACTAAAGCGCTATCAAAACTTTTCAATAGTGTTTGTCCAACGCTAAAAACAAACGTTATTAAAACATTTTGATAGCGCTTTTCCAACACTATAATAACTGCGATCAAAATGTTTCTGTAGTACTTTTAATAACATTGTAAAAATGCTATAAAAGAGTTTTCATAACATTTTATAAATGTTGTCCTAGCCGATGTTATTAAAAATTCTCGACTTTCCATAACGTTTTTGTACAGTTATTAATATCATTGTAGAAAGTTGGCATATGATAGCTTTAATTCAATGTTATGGAAACGTTTATTGTATTGGAAAAAGCATCATAAAACATTTCATAAAAATAAAAAAAATATATATATTATAAAAGACATTCTATAGCAATATTAGACACGCTATTGAAAGTCCCTTAATTTTATTAACATTTTCATCATAATGGAAAAAAGCTATAAATACCCCATCTTCAAGCACTAAATTTAATTTTAATAAACTTTCTATAGCATTTTTTTAATAGTAAAAACAATGCTATAATTGATCCTTAATAGCACTTATTAATAACATTTTTTAGATTTTACAATTAGTTTCGCGAATATTATTGGAGAATTAATTATAAATATATAATTATAGAAGTCGCTTGCCCATATTATTGTTTAGACGAAGAAAGATGTAGTTCACATTTCATCCAAATTTATAATCATAACTTTAAACCAAAATCTTCAAATTTATAACATACAAAAGAATTAAAACACTATATTCATCCAAAAGGTTTGATATAGTCATCAAAAGTATGTTCCAACAAAGTTATGACCTATTAGAACAAGTTGTAAATTCTTTATCCAAATAAAATGATTATATATATAATTCCAAAAAGTTGATACAATCAAAAGAGGTGTTTAGATTATAGCGATACCAAAATTCTCCCACAAAAAAATATAACTCTGATGTTTCTCGTCATATCAATCACTTAATAAAAAATAAAATAAACTAGATTTCATAAATCATCATGATCTAACTCTAACAATAGATTAGCTAATGAACTAAATAAATACTTAATTCACAAAGTAGTAAATACATTTACTTACATAGTTTGACTTTATCCATTGGTCTTGCAACAGTAGATGTATGTCTCGTACATGGCCATGATCGAGATTGAAAACTCTACTAATTGCATCGTCAATTATACTACTCGAAGGAGACGTTCCCACATGATTTTGTTCAATACGCTCCTAACAAAAAATCATAGTAAAACCATTCAAATGCCAAGAAGCCAATAAGCCATTTGGGGAGAGAGATGTCTTATAACCAACACAAATTCACAACATTTAGAAACTCCTACTTCAATAAATCACTACTCAAATGCCAACAAGCTGACAAGAGATCACTTAAATAAAACCAACCCAATAAAGCATAAACATAAAAAAATCATTTGGAGGAGGGAGGGAGATGTCTTATAACCAACACAAATTCACAACATTTAGAAAGTCTTACTTCAACTAAATCACTATTCAAATGTCAACAAGCCAATCAGAGATCATTTAAATAACAATTTGACTCTCAAAACAATAATAAGTGTATAAGTGTCACTCTTACCCGTGCCAAAGTATCATTTTGACTATGTTTTAAAATGTGGCTAGGTGTCGCTTTCACCATACCCTCAAACAAAGCGGCTAAATGATACTTTGAATCTCAGTAAGCCAACGTCATTGTATCTAAAAAAATGAAAACCTTAGTCTTCAAAGACCTAGCTATTTCTCCACTAGACCTAGATATCTATTCATGTTCACTCTATAGGTTTTCTTATCCAGATCATGAACCTACCTAGTCGACTGAAATCAAATTGATCACTTCTAATATTTTAGAGCGGAAAAATGTTAATAAGTAGAGAAACATAAGAAAATACATTATCCATATAACACATTAAACTGACAAGAAAAATGGTTTGTTATACAACCTATGCATAAAAAATGTATAATTTACATTCATATTGACTGATTACTGAAATTTTTCAGTGAACATTATAGTGTCTTACCTTCATATATTGAAATAACCTTCTTTATAGAAAATCAAAGTTAGACTGAAAAATGTGTAATGAGCAATAGTTCATAATGTGCCAGTCCAAAATTTCCAACTCTTAAACCATATCAACCCTAACATTGAATCTTACACAACATTCTAATTACTGATAAAATCCTCTTAAATTCTCACAAATGATCTAAATGGCTCAAAACCCCACTGTCTTAAACTTTCTCGCCTTACAAAATCTCTCACACTTGAATTGGCAACTTCTACAACTACTAAAAGGAAAAGGCACAAAATATTCAACACTTCAAAATTATACATCCAAAAGAAATGTGAAGTAGTTTAGTTCAGCTCAGGCCATAAAACCCATATAGCAAACTGAAAGAAGAAACAAATTTGCCCAACTGAAACTACAAATCTTTTATACACATAAAAGATATGTCTTCCATTCTAATTCCAATAAGAGATAAAAAGAGTAAAGTTAGAGTTACATACTTCTCACAAACAAACAGAATAATCGAAACTCATCCCATCTCTTTAAGATCATTTAAAACTTCACAGTGCAAAGAGTAACAGAAAAAAAAAAAAAACCAAACCTTCTGTGTTCGTACAATCTAATAGAAGGAAAACAATACTTAAAATACAATCTTTTGAATTCAAGTATCCAATTGTTGGTGAAAAAAAATGTCTGCGATTAAATACAAAAGAAATAACCCATAAGTAAAAGATTTTTGCTATTAGACAGCAGAAAAGTATAGAGAAGGGGCATTTGCATGGAGAATTTGAGATGTAATAGATGTAATCGACTATAATAGTCATAACAATCTTTAGATGCTTTCAACAGTCATAACAAGCTTTAAATGTTTCCAATAAACACCCACACTAATGACATACACAAGCAACACTAATGACCAACCGACTTAACTAATTTTTCAAGATGTTAGCTTCAGTGACATTTATCGTCTTAAACTAACTAATAGCACATAAAGTATCAAAAAGAAATCAGCCAAAATTAAGCACGGTTATAGCATCAAAAGATGAATCAATCCCAAGAAAAGTATCCAAAAAGGGGGAAAAGAAAGGACTTATATATGTGATAAAATTACACCAAATTGATACTTGAAGCTCAATTAATATACTATCAATTATTTACTCAATTCAAAAATTTAAAGCTCAATTAGATTAAAAAATAAATAATTTTTTGTACAGTAGTTTTTAGAAAACTTTGAATATGTCTTAAACCTAAAAGTTCACGTATATGTTAGACATTTGTAATTTGTAAGAAAATTTTAAAAATTTGAAGTTAATTAGACATGATTTTAAAAATTTAGAGACCCTGTTAGAATTTACTAAAGGAAAAAAAAAATCAAAAAATTCATTTTTATTCAAATTTTTTTTTTATAAATATTGTTTAAAATAAACTTTATGTTTCAAAAGCTATTTTGAGTGGTTATCAAACACTTGAGTTTTTTTTTAAAAATGATTTATATATCAAATTTAAACATTTGAAAAGTTAAACCAAACACAGCCTAAATTTGTAATAAAATATTTATATAAAAATAAATACATTGATGTAATATCTAATTAAGGAATATTAATAACAAAAAAAAATAGTATATAGTTATACATTTAGAAAAGGAGCAAATATTGTACCTACTAGGAACCAATCTATGAACGAGGCACTTGGCCTCAGGTGGATCGCCCTTGTTCATACTAAAGTAATAAAGCTAATAAACTATAAATAAAAGGTTTTAAATACATACACTATTGTATTCAAAATAAGGTTTTATAACAATTTTAAAACTCTATTAATATGGTTAACTTTAGAGGTGTTTGTGGTTTAGGTTGGATTGGGTTTAGGGATATTTTAGGTCCAACCCTATGATTCGGTTTGTGTATTTTTCTAACCCAAACTAACCCTTGTTAAATTATGAACCCAAACCAAACCAACCCATAAAAAATGGGTTGGGTTGGTTCAGTTCCATCGGTTCCCTTTAAAAAAAAGTTTTGAATCACCAATAAAAAACACATAAAATTCCACAATCCACAAGAACGATATCCAAAATTTATTATAACAAAACAAATCTCCAAAATTCAAAATATAGGCAACAATATTTTCAAATGTCTACAAAATCCATAAGTAAGACTATAATGTCTAGTAGGGGTGGATTGAAAGACTTTTTAGACCCAACCCAATTGTTCGGGTTGTAAATTTTTTCAACCCAAATAACCTTTATTAAAAAATGAACCCAACCATGAAATATTTGGGTTGGGCGGGTCATTTATTTAAAATTTTATTATAAAAAGAAGCAAAACATAAATATGTAAAAGTCTAATTTAATTATTTTCATATATTGAATTAAGATTAACAACTCAATTTCAATTTAAATAGTGAAAATTTTCTTTCTAAAGTATAAAGAAATTACTTCTAAGAGTTGTTGAAGAATAAATTATTCAAAAATTATTGGAATTAAATAAAATTAAAATCAATATATGTATAAATAATTGTGTTATAAGTAAGAAAAAAATATATTTTAAAGTTAATAAGAAATTCGGGTTGGTTCGGGTTGGTTTGGATTATATTAGGTGAAGCCATGAACCAACCCAACCTATAAAATTTTCATTTATTTGAACCCAACCCAACGCAAATGAGTTGATAACCCAACCCAAACCGCACGGGTCATCGGGTTTTTTTAACACCCCTAGTTAGCTTGGCTCAATACTAATTGGCATGATCTCCCTTCTTAAAATTTAGAGGTTTGATCTTCCATCTCTTTGTTTGTAATTGTGCTAAAAGAATAGCATGATTTATCATCAATATTATATTGAATTTATTAATGGATAATTGTTTTAAATGGAAAAATTGTTCAAAATATGTTTAAATTTAACAAAATATCACTGTCTATTAGTGATAGACACTGTCACGGATGTGGGAGAGTCTCAAGGTTCGTTCATTAGTAAGTTGTCGAAAGGTATTTCGTAGCCCTTTCATTTTCTTTAATCGAATTCATTTTGTTAAATGAAGTGTTATCAGCTTTCTAGGTACATGATTCTTCAAACATACGTTATAATTTTTGTTATAATTTTAATTCAAAGTTTAGAAATTATTTTTGGTTAAGAGACACATGTCTTTTTTTTTCTTTTTCATTTTTGTGGTTAATTAACATTTTGCTTTCATTTTCATAATTGATAGAATATCTTAAGAAGGGAAAAAGTGAGTATAGTACCACAACAGTGGTGGGGGCACTAACGATTGTGGCAACAGCTAGATGCAGAAAGAAAAAGTATGAACATGACAATGAAAAGAGAAGGAAACCCTAAAATTACAATAATTTAAAATAAAATAAAAACCAAAAGAGAAATTAATATATATATGTATATGTATATATATTAAATAAATAAGTAAAGTTTAAAATATCAATTTGCTTTCTATAATTTAAGACTAGTTCAATTTTAGTCACTATCCTCTAAAATACCCAATTTAGTCCCTCGAAGTTTTGTATTGAAATTGGTTAAATAATAATTCTAACTTTCATGTAACAAAATATTATTTTGGTCTATATACTTTGAAGTTTGTCGATCTTGATCTTTATATTTACAAATGTCCAATTTTAATCTTTGTATTTTTAGTCAATCTTATATTTAGTCCCTTGAGATGTTTTTTTTTTATAATCAAAATGATAATTTTCATATAAGAAAAATATAATATGTGAATAGATTTTCAAAATTGAGAGTGAAAATGTTAGTAAGTCACAAAAGGTTCTAAAAAAAATCAAACAATAAACAAATAGTAAGGACTAAATTTAAAATTTTTTAAAAATATATGGACTAAAATTAGACATTTAAAAGTAATTAAACTAAAATTAAAGAAACTTCAAAGAACATTAACTAAATTAATACTGTAACCTAAAAAGTTTTTGGAAAAAAAAATCTATAATTAATAAACTAGCAATGAGGCTAAAATTATACAAATTTTAAAATACATCAATAAAAAAATAAAGATTTAAATCATATTTTGGTCCACAAACTTTGAATCTTGATCTACTTTAGTTCGAAAGTTTAAAAAAAACTTCTGTTTTAGTCCCTAAACTTTTAAAAATTGTTTATTTTGGTCCTTGTTGTTAAGATTCTATTAACTCTTCAACAAAAATGTGAGGTGGTTTTGTACTTTTAGATGACCAACATGAAAGAATTGATTTACCCTTTAATTCAAAATTGAAACATTAGACTTTTTAGGCTAACTTATTTGACAATCCGGTCATCCAAAAATACAAGGCATTTTACCATTCTGTTAAAGAGTTAACATAATCTTAATAGCAAAGACAAAAGTAAGTATTTTTTTAAAATTTAGAGATAAAAATAAATATTTTTTAAAGTTTATGAATCAAAATAAAACAAGATTCAGAAGGTAGGGACCAAAATAAGATTTAAAACATAAAATAAATAAAACCTTTCAACTTTTACGAAATATACAAAAATAATGTACGAAAAAAAAGAGACTAAAATGGTGAAATTCAGAAGTTTGAAAATAAAACTGACCTATGTGATTTTGATGATGGTGATGGACTGATTGAGGCAGATGAAAATCTCTTTTCAATGAAAGACCATTTATATATACATATAAAACATAATATCACTTATTCGAATTCGGATTTGGTTTTTGAACTCTATAGAATCCAGTTACATTTAGGTTACGTTTATCCATCCATAATGAAAATTGATGTAATCATTGTGAGATTTCATTAATAAGTTCAATTGTAATGACCATAATTACAAATATATTTAGATGGTTGTTTATCACGTTTTCTTATAATTATGAATTTGTCACATTTATTGGTACCGTTACCGTTGCCGCTAGACATAATCTATCATATTTATTGTTATTGATTAAAGAAAGTAGATAATATTTCTAAAAATATATATCAATATTAAGATAAAATGTAAATACAATTCAGAAATTTTTTGATAAAATAATGAAAAGTGAAAATTAGATTTTATTTCTAACAATATATTTGGAATATCACAAATATCTTAATATTTCGATTATGTTTTATTTGAAGATAAGATATCATTACTGTTAGACCCTAGCGATAGTGGTAACCGTGATGATGACAGTAATAGTAACAATAAATATGACAGTTTCATAATTGTAATACTACAATAGCAACAATATCTGTAACAGTAACAAGAACGGTTAATGGATCCTACGTAAATTTGAAACATAATTAGATTGAGTACCATCAATTCCTTAATCATATTACATTTTGTTATTATAGAATTCGAAATGGACCCTACATTTCATTACGATTACAAAATACAGGTAAACAACAACAAACATAATAAAAATGAATTCACTTTTCAAATTACCATTGATTTAATAGTTTCGCGGGTGCGCGAGCTTATTTTTTAAAAAAGAACGGAATCAAATTGCCCAAGTCAGTAGCAAAAATTTTCATTTGGGTTTTAGTTGTGTACCCACATAGGAGCTATTTTGAGAGCTTGTAATGTAATGGATTTCGGGAGTTTGTAATGTAATGAGTTTGTAATGGGTTGTAATCCTAAATCCACATTTGGATTGAGAGCTTTGAGCCCACTTTGTAATCCCTATTACATTCTCTTTCCACGGTTTTCGATCTAATTTTCTTTCTCATAGTTTTCAAGTTTTTCACACTTCACGATCCCATTCAAATATTTGTTTTAATATTTCATCATAATTCCGATTTTTAGTGATCTTGATTACATTCCGATCTCTTAAACAGACCCTATAAATCTTTGATTTGTTTGACAATTTCTAAAATAAAAAACAAAAGAGAAAACTATCATATACAAAATTAAAAGTTTTGAAATTTCTACATATTAGTTGACATCACATAATCAAGTGACAGGTCGGTTGGTGATTGATCTTTTTGATAGTTAACAAGGTTTGTTCTCAGGTTGGGTGATGGTGGGAAGATTTTTCCAGGTGGATTATCGTCGAATTTCTAAAGTGGACATTGCATTCCTAATTCTCGTTAGTTTTGGTTCTTGTAATGTGTTTTTTTTTTTTTTTATAGATTTTATAAAACATAAAATTTGAATTTATATCAAATAAATAAATTAATTTTTATTAATTTCAGTTATCTTATAAACTTATCTGACTTAAACATTTAACATTTTAAAGTTTTAAGAACTAAACAAATATTTTTGAGAGATTATGTTCTTTATTTGTGTGGCTTGGGTTGTGTAGACTAGAGATAATGTGGATCACAATGGGTGAATGGGGCTTTATTTGTTTTGTATTTTTTTTCTTTTTGTTTTTTCTTTTCCTTTTTATAGAAAATTCACATGGCTGGAATCCCTCTTCACAAAGAGTCGAAATGAATTTTTAAGTTTTAATTTAATTCATTTTTTTCAACAGAAATATCAAAAACATTAATTTGAATTCAGATTTCAAAACCAAATCGTTGCTGTTTTATTTTTTTTTAAAAAAATGATCTTGTTTCTATATTAACCAAATATTAAGTCTTGTTTAGAAACCATTTTGTATTTTGTTTTTATTTTTGAAAATTAAGCTCATTTCATCTATCTTTCTTACCATGATTTGCATTTTTTTTTTTAAGTACAATGGTTGAATTCTTACCTAAATTACAAAAACAAAAACAATTTTTTGAAAGCTATATTTTTTTAGTTCTCAAAATTTGGCTTAGTTTTTTAAATCATTGGTGATAAGTAGATAATAAAGAAATAAATTTGGAGCTATTTTTTTTAGTTCTCAAAATTTAGTTTGGTTCCCAAGTTGTTCTTGTTTGGTTTACTTTAGTTTCATTACAAGTAGTTGTTTGTAACGTAGTGGTTTGCAAGTACTCTGTTGATGTAATTGACAGTAGTGGTTTCTTTGGTTCCTAATATAATTGGTTCACATTAATGGTACAGTATTCACTTCATTTCACTAGGTGAGCTAGGTTTCCAAGGTGTACTTATTACCATGGGTACACCTAAACTTGACCTATCCATCACATAGAATGTCAATATCTTCTCTTCTCTATAAATGAGACATCTTTTCCTTACAGCTACGATAACAACCCCATTTTCACTACACTATTGTTGGTAAGTCCCTTCCTCCTCCTTTTTTGTGTTGCTCATCACATCTCCTGTTAAGTTACTTTCACTTTTTTCTTTATCTCATTACTAAAGCATCTGTTTATTCATTGTTATAGTGTTGAATTTATTAGAGAACAAGCGAAGCTTCACATTTCCTCCTTCTATCGTATGTAAGGTGGTACTCTTCTTTGTCACAATTTTCTTTTCTTTTGTGTCCTTCTTAGTAGTCTTTTCCATTCTCTACTTATTGTCTTTATTTGTACTATTTGTCTCACTATTTTATTGTTTATTTCTATGATTGGTAGATTTAAAATCTTTTCTTTCATGTGTTCTAGGTTAGGTAGAAACTAATCTGTACTTCTTCTTTTCTCAAATTTCATCCTTTATATTTGAAGTATTTGTTGATACAAAACTTAAATTCTTAAAATAATTTAGTTATATATTAATTATACTTTTGCAATTGTTTTATTACAGTAATTTTCATTCTTAAAAAGGCTTGATTTTCTTCCTAAATACTTGTTAGGCTTCTTCACATTTTCTTTTTATTGATTTCTTTTTCATTTAAAACTCATGATTTGATCATGAGCCTAAAATGAAACCTACTAAAATCAAGACTATTTTATCAATAAGAATGATCATTTCCATGTTCATATTCAAAAATGAAAGTATTCAACAACATTGCATGAAATTGAATGTGGTTATTGTTAATTAATAAAAAAAAATAGTTTATAGGGCTAGCACTGGGTTAAAGCATGCTAGTGATCAGCAGCAAATGTTAATAATACCCATTTGATAGCTTTATTTGGTAGGGTTGGATATATTTGATAAAAATGCAAACAAAACTTTTTATTGATAAATTAAAAGTAAAGTAATAGCTACGAATAACTGTCTTTAAGGATTAAGGTGAACAAACTTAAAAGTCCATAGATAACGATTTAAACTTATTTGTTAGAGAAGTAGGAAAGAGAAAAAAAGAAAAAAATTTGCATTTTTACTTCAAACTTTCAATTTTATCCAATTGCACTCTAAATTTAGATAAAAGTTTCAATCTTAACGTTAAACATTAAAAAGTATTGCAAGCTACTATTACTAAGCTATATCATACAATTTTGTATGCATTTAAAATTCCATGATAAGTATATTCTTGTTTAGATTAAAAGTATATTAGATTGAAACTAAAATTAAATTTTGCGTAAATTTCAAAAACCACTCGTGTTCTTTGAGTTATCTGTCATTTTCTTTAGGGTTTCCAAGATCGGCTGGGCCTAAAGTCTTTTTCCCATTGGAATGAATTCCTCGCTACTCCTTGCTAGTGAGCTTACTTCTACAGTACAACGCGTGGACTTATATATTCTATATCTTTTTTATCTCGCACTTCTAATAGAACCAGGAGACTAGCCATAGCTCTTGCACGCTTCCCTGCTTTTTCTTTGAAGTGTGCATTGGTCACATAAGTCAGAGGGCCCATACTACCTACCTAACCCTACCGCTATGACTTTCCCCAGTAGTCGAATCGACACGCTCACACAAAGGAGCAAGGTCGGGCCAAAAGCCAATCTATAAACTCCAAATATTTGGAAAAAGGATGAGCATGGGTTGTTTTTTGATTCGAGACTCACTTCGCTTCCTTTTGAGGTGCAGGAACTAACTAACTACAGCTCTCATTGCTACTTGGCTCATTATTGCCGAGATAATGGTCGTTTCATGAGCCAATTTTCGTAATCTATGGTATAATGGACCTCCAAGAAGTATTGGTCATACTAACGGTGTTCACAACTACCCAACGTCAATTACTGTTAACACTAGAGTTGTTACTCAACGACCATAAGAGGATAGAATATCTGCCACATCATATTAGACATCATATTAGGAAATTAGCATACTTTCGACTAATCCATGAGTTTGATTTAAGTTTTCATATGATTTCGTGTTTGTGTATTGAGATTCGTGGCGATTTCACCCTTCCTCATCCTATACCTTAGTCGATCAGTGGCGATTTAGCATGTGAATGGATAGAAGCTGTTTTTCCATTTTATGTACTTTACTAAGGACAATTGACGGATTAGTGGAAACAAAAGTTGTACATGTTGAGGAAATGGTCACCATATTCCTGCATATATTAGCCCATGATGTTAAGAACAGAGTAGTTTGTCGACAGTTCGTTAGATCTGGTGAAACAGTTTCTAAGCATTTCAACTTCGTTCTCAACATCATTTTACATCTACAAGAAATACTATTGAAAAAAAAATTCCAATCACAACCTCCTGTACAGATCTGAGATGGAGATGGTTAGTGAAACTAAACAAATGTGATGTGTTGTCCGTGTCTAGTTTAGATAACTTATGTATATGAATATTTCATACCTTGTGTTTGCACAGGATTGTCTAGGTGCGTTAGATGGTACGTACATAAAAGTCAACATGAATGCCACTGATCGACTAAGGTACAGGAGGAGGAAGGGTGAAATCGCTACGAATGTTCTTGGTGTTTGTGACATAAATGGCAATTTCGTGTTTGTCTTACCTGGGAAGAATCAGATGCTTAGAGATGCAATATCACGACTTAACAGATTGAAGGTTCCGAAAGGTAATAACTTACATGCACAACTTCTTGTCGTACATCGTAGTACTCAATGATTATGATTTCATATAATTGGACATTGTATAGGGTATTATTATCTATGTGATGTTGGGTAATCAAATGTGAAGAGCTTCTTAGCACCATATAGAGAAGAACGATATCATCTTTCGGAATGGCATGGAGAAGGGAATGCACTAACAACTGTAGGAGAATTTGTTAACATGAAACAATCTTCTGCGAGGAATGTCATCGAGAGGGCATTTGGGCCGTTGAAAGGGAGATGGGCAATACTCCGTGAAAAATTATACTACCCTGTGCAAGTCCAAACTCAAAAAATCACAACATGTTGCCTTCTTCATAATCTTATTAATAAGGAGATGAAGACTGGCGAAATGCCCAAGGATCTAAACAAGGTGGACTCACATTTTGCTACCATTGGTCGGGACGAGATCAATTATATTGAGAGTTCAAATGAATGGATACAATGGAGAGATGAACTGGCACATAATATGTTTTCTAACCGAGAGTTACGTAACAATCAGTAGCTTCATGTTTATTTTGTGGCTTTTACAATGTATTTTTTTTTATTTTATGTATGCGATTTTGGAAATCAATTTCCAAATTTCTAAATATAATTAGATTTACTACCTTATACATTGTACATAATACATCACATGACAATTTCTTTCTTTACTACTTAAATTGTACTATGGTGTACATGTAGCAGGATGACAAGTTCTTCTAGAGCTCCAAAGCACACTTGGACGAGGGAGGAAGAGTCGAAGCTGGTGGAATGTTTGATGACTTTGGTTGAATCTAGTGGATGGAGATCAGACATTCGTCCTAGGTACTTGGCACAATTACAGCATATGGTGGTTGATAAGATGCTTGGTTGTGTTGGGGATGATGCCCTAAAGTCTCATGTCCTGTAGTTTGTAAACACATTTTATACGAGCACTTGTGATGTATAATATATGATATTTTCTTCACTACTTGACTTTGCACATTGAATATTTTATTTTCTTTACCACAAACCAATAAACTGAAATCTCTGGTTGTCATTATGTAACTTAAGCATATATGTGGTGACATATAAGTGGATCATGTCTTAAGTGATAATCAAAATGGTCTGTAGTATATGAATATAGGAGGAAAACCTTATCCTGGTAACGCTACGAATGTGCTCTATTTTGTGGAATAGTTACAAGTGTTGTGACTTGCTATAGATGGTTTGATCCTGATCATTCGTGTCGGGACATGCGAGCGGGGGTATCCTATACAAAAAGTTTGTATAAGACCTGACCACGAAATGTTAACGTCTCATTATATAACGCCGTTCATAACAGAGACTTCAACTTCACTAAGATGACCATAGGTAACATGACCTCAATCCTGAGTAAGTTGGGAACTTCTGCCATTGAGGGCGGTTCTTTGATTTGCATAGGTGCGAGGGCCAGGTCGCCAACTTAGACTTACCACTTTGGAGATTCGTCTGATTTGGGAGTTGGGAACTCAGCTACACAAGATGGAATTCACACCTTCCCCGAAGCAGGGGTAAGTAGATAGATGCTCCCTTAAGGGCTAATTTCGAGGCTTGAACGATGTGGCACCACACACCTTCTCATGGCTCGAGAGGTGTCCACACGTAGTAGGACTATGTTGTATTGTTCATTAGAGGGATCAGTGGTACTTAAAGAGTTAGATGTAATTATAGGGGCAAAACGGTAAATTGGCCCAACTGTACTTACGAGCATCTGTGAAGGGTTATCATACTGATGATTGGTTATATCCGATGGACATAGAAATATATTTGTGGTAAGAAGAGTTCAGCTCTCGGTCTTTAGTGGAATGCCTGACAATTAACGGATGGTGGATCTCGTGGCTAAAGAGTTTAGTCGGGTATTCATGTACCATTGAAGCTTCAAGCCATAGGTACATAATGTCTCCTTGGTAACTCAGTGGATTCAAGTTGAGAATAAGTTTTTGTGTCAGTTTGAAATGTTCAAATTGACAAGAGGGAATTCGATTATACATGATATGATTGAACTGATTAATTATATATGGTATGATTGATTTTATATATGAGATACATTAATTGGAGGAAAATGGATATAAATATGATTTATATCTAGTAAAAGAGAAAACACTATGATTGATATATGATATTAAACTATAGATTTAAGAATATAAAATGTTATATTTATTTTTTGTAATTGGACAGTTATGGGATAATTGACCGTCGTTTTCTCCATAACCATACGTTAGTGGGAAGTTCATTTGTTTTTCGTAACTGAAGAATAAAATGAAAATTGTTTTCATTTTGCACAAATCACGGTTATTTGCTCGAAAAGGTGTTAGCTGCCTATCGCTTAGTAAATCAGAGACTATACGATAGCTTGAGTATACTAGACGATCGCTTACACGCGCGCGCTTCTTTCTAAATGATCGCCTACCTTTTCCTAAATGATCGCTTAGCGCCAAGCTTTTACTGAACGATCGTATAGATGATTGCTGACCTTTTTCTATACAATCGTGTACTTCACCTAAACGATCAAGCACGTTGTCTATATAATAGATGTCGCCTTTCTCCCACTTGCTTGATTATTGTATACGATCTCTTTTCCTCCTCCCCTCTACCAAATCCGAACAAAGCCCACTCTTTGGATTCTCACACCGAGAATACTAAGGGTTCCAAGTGGTGGTGTCGTCCCCGTCTTCGTTTGTTCGTGTAAAGCCGTTCGTGGTAGACAACCAGAGTTTTTCTTAACGATAGTTGTTGTTCCAGTGGGAGCAAGAGCATCTGTTCGTGGAGAGAGCGAGATTTTATGTGATGAGAGTCTTCAACTAATAAGTTTTCTTGTTCTCGTGTTTGTTATTCTTTAAGCATGTCGGTAATTTAGTAGTTTGATGCATATCTGTTTGTTTGAATATAAATGTGGTAATTTTGTCACAATGCTTTTGGAAAGATCCGCTTCTGCTCAGAGATACTCTTGTATAAGAGTTCCTTTAGGTTGTATAATACAAAGGACCCCCACCATAGATTATAGGGTAATGAACCTTAAAAGAACGTACCAAGCTATAGTAGAAATGTAAGGATCGGCATGCAATGGATTCAATTGGAATGAAGAATTCCAATGCATCATTACGGAGAAAGAGACGTTCGATGGTTGGGTGAAGGTAAAATTTCATAAACATATTTTTTCCATTCATTGTCACCTGTTATATTGACTAGTCATACTCTTCATGTAGAGCCATCCTGCAGCAAAAGGGCTCCTGAACAAGTCATTTTCATATTTTGATGACTTAGCCTACATCTTCGGCAAGGATCGGTCGATTGGAGAAAGGGCAGAGACACCTGGTGACATGACCTCAAATGCAACAGGGCGTATGCACGAAGGTTCTCCTATTATAATAATCTACACTCCAAACACAGATTATTATAATGCAAACTATAATAACCTGTACATCAAACATAGATTGTTATACCACATACTATATTAACCTGCACACCAAACACAGACAATTATACCAAAGACTATAATAACCTGCACTCCAAACATAGGCTAAAATAATCTGTACCCCAAACACAGACTATTATAACTCACAAACTGTTATAACCCACAAATTATAATAAACACTGACTATTATAACTCACTCAGCGCCCCAAAGGCCCCCTATATTTTTAATAAGTCTTAAATTTAGTCTACATATAGTTGGTTTATCTTTTTTTTTTTTCTTAAATATTTTGTTATCTATTAACATTTTTGCTATAAATTTTAGGAATTTATTTACATATTTTATTTTCTTACATGAAAATGATTATTATTGTTTAACTAATTTAACTTTGAATGGTTAAGATTTATTGAAAGTAAAGGGACTAAAATTGGATAATTGAAAATATAGATACTAAGATTGAACAAATTTCAAAGTATGGGGATCAAAATAGTATTTTAACCTTATTATTATTAGGCTAAATTATAAATATGTGTGTGTGTATCTTTGACTATATACTTTGTGTCAAAAATATTTTTGAACTTTCAAAAGTTTAAAAAACACCCTTAAATATTCAAAAAAGAGTTTAAAAAAATACCCTTAAACTTTCAAAAAAAAGTTTAAAACACCACTGTTTTGGATAGAAATAGTTAGTGTTTTGTTTCAAAAATACCTTTAAACTTACAAAAGTTTAAAAATATCCATAAACTTAATAAAGTTAAACAATGCTCCTACTATTAGAAAAAGTGATCTTTTTTTTTAAAGTTTTTTAGTTAAAAAAGAAATAATTTTAAAATAAATTATATAAATATCCTCATTTCTTTATATTGATATTCTCATATTTCTCATGTTTTTTTCAAATCTTACAAAAAAAAAAATAAAATAAAATAAAATAAAATCTCATCTACTAAAATAAAAGCCAAAACTTTAAGTTAAAATTTAAAATCCACCAAATCTCACAAAATTCTACAATCAATATCTACCATTAAAACATACCAAAAAGATAGATAATGAAATAAAAAAAAATTGCATTTGGCTATTAACACAAATTCAACTACTAACGTACACCATCTTTTAAAGCATTTACGTCCAAAAATTTCTTAGTGCTTCTATTATTCTCTTTCTCCTTGTTATAATTTATATTCCTTAGCTGAAGTAGGTAGTTTTATTTATTTAATTTTTTAAATAAACAAATGTCAAACAATTGAAAAAAAGGGAGTAAGATGATAATAAAAAAAAAGATGGTAGAATAAAAGAAGAAAATTTGAGAAATAAATAGGATATTAATGGTTTTTGTTCATATACTAACGTAAGGATTTTTTTTTTCTTTTACTTTTTTTTAAATTTAAGGGTACTTTGAAATAATTGAAAATTCAATGGCATTTTTTTTTAAACAAAAGACTAATAGCATTCCTCCAAAACTATTGGTGATAGTACTTTTTTGTGATAGTACTTTTTTAACTCAGTTTAAAAGTTTATGAATATTTTTTATACTTTTAAAATTTCAAGAATATTTTTTTTACACAAAGTATAAAATATAGGAGTATTGTGTATTATTATTTTTTCATGAGTACTTGTAAGTTGTGACGTAAATTGTTGTTGTTTATTAAAAATATATATATAAATAATTGTTGACTTGTTGGAATGAAAGGAAACCAAGCTTCAAAGCCATGGGGGCGGAACATACAAGGAAGATGGGGCTAAAAAGATAAATTCATTATTTAATAATGATTAATGGTAGAAATTATATATTTTTTTTATATAAAAATATATACAAAATACGTTATATTTTTTACTATACCAATTACTTTTTACTTGATATATTTACATTTTATAGCAAAAAATTACAAAAGTGCTTAAATATTTTTAGAATTTTTCTATTTATTAAAAAAAAAAACCCTATTAAAACTCACCCACTACTATTTAAACCTCACTCAAGACATTAAACGTTAGACACTCATGAAATAACTTATATATTTGATATTCCTCAAGCTTTTGATCTACTTAATGAAGGTTTATGACTACCCGAATCTTATTTTAAATTTTAAATTTTTTTACATTAAAACAAAGAGGTAGATTATAGATTATCAAAATTTCCAATTAAATATAAAATTTTGATGCATAATTAACATATGAATTAAGAAAATAATTAGTATAAGAATCTTGAAAAGCTAAAATATGAAAAGCTAGAATATTAGAAGCTTGACTTTAATTGAAATCAATTTTAAGTTTAATGACTTTACATTTAATTATATTTACCATGGAATTTCAATAGTGTAACAACCTTCTTGATGATCAACGCCCAACTACAACTATATAAAGGGCTAATTCTTTACACGTCTTCTACCAAAGGTTTAATCTCTTCTTCTTAATTTATCTCTTTTTCATATCTTAGTTATTCTCTCAAAATTTCTAATACTTTGTATGAATACAAAGTAATGTTCGCCCCAAAAAGATGCTTTAACCAAATCTCAATTAGGTATCAATTTTTTCTCTATATTTTTCAAGTTAGTTTATATCAGTTATCGTTTATTTTTGTTTTCAAGGTTTATGTATGTTACAATTTTTTTCAATTTAATATTTGAAAAACTTTTAGTTTTATCGTTGTGATATGATTGTTAATCAACGGTTCCGTATAAAAATTTACAATCTTTAATAATTTTGGATGATTACATTGTTTAGAAAGTTACCATCTTTAATATTTTTGGCATTCCAAAATCAATAAAATCTCACAAGTATTTTAAGTTATTAATTTTTCACATATGAATCGAGGAGCATTTTCTTATATTACTATTATACAACAACTTTCTCATTTTAGATTTGCTTTTCTTGATCTTTAGGTTTCTCCTTCATAAATTTATAATCATATAGTGACACAACACAAATGTCTAGCATGTACTCACTATAAGAATTTGGATATTTTCCAATGACAGAAACCATCGGCAAAAGTTTAAAATGCCGTTAGCAAGACTTATCCCAACGATCAAATAATCATCGGCAAAATCGTCGGCAAAGCATCATCGAAAAAACCTTTACCGACCCAAAAAAACCTTGTCGTAGGAAGAAAAAATCTCTCGATGGATCAAGGATGAAGCTTTTTGCCGACCCTAAATAACACCATCGAGATTAGTCATTTCTCCCGACGGTGATAAGAAATAACAACTATCGAGAGAAGTTATGCTATGCTGACAATTCGTTTTGGTTGTCAGAATAAGTCATTTATCCCGACGGTAGGAATAAATTTCAACCGTCGGGATAAGTCAACTTATGCCGACGGTTCGTTTTTGTCATTGGGATATGGTTACTTATCCTTACGCTTGTTCTACGATGCTACCGTCAACAAAAGTTATGAAAATATAATTCACAGTAAATATACAAGATATGCATTCAAAATAAATAACAGCATATATGATACAAGAAAAAGGGTTCAAGATACATTACCCTTGAAGAACCTTTCTCTTCACGTATCCCTCGAACAATCATGAGCCTCGAACAGAAACAGCAACTTTTGAAGACCTTCTTCAAGAACTTCTCAAATCAAACAGAGTGGACACTACTGATAACTTGTAGAAATACAAGTTATTTATAATATTTTATTTAGATATTGTGGCCAAAAGAAAGGAAAGTTGCGTCAATTGTAGAGAAATTAGCTAAGAAATGCAAGAATTATAAATTGTCGTCAATACACCCACTGACACCATTGCGATGGTAGAAAAAAATATTTCAAGTCTGTTTTGCAGGAAATCAAGTCACCATATGCGTTCATGGCTCAAGATAAAAAGAACAACGCATCTACGTCACATTGTGCCCATCACTCAGGAATGAATAGACGATCAACGCAATGACGGCACATGCAACAATCGATCAAGAGCTAAGAGATTAACGCAACTTCAACAGTATGTGGTAATAAAAAACAACACCGCATGAGCAACGCAATTGCAGAGGATCCAGATACTTGTACAGCTGACCGTTGTGCATTTTTGATGGGATTGATCGCATAACAGAAGGAATATTCACTCCATCATTTTCGGAATTTCCATAACAATAAAGTGGGAGCCACAAGTCAGAGAGTCAAAGCTGAGCCTATAAATAGCCTCTGGAATTCTATTGGAAAATATACTTGATACGGGCATATTTTGATATTTGTATATATTGAGAGAGAGACTGGTCTGAAGAGCCTGATCAGAGAAGATCCGGGAAGATTTAAGAGACAAGGCCGAAAGGTGAGTCTCAGAGAAAATCCTTTCTATCCCCGCCGTGGAAGCTCTGTACCAAGGTCATTTCTATCAGATGAGCAAGCCTGAGAAGGAATCTCTTCTCTACATCCACTTCATACGCCGGCAAGTACATCCACCGTCCAGATCTGTGTCAAGACGTTGGCACTTTTCTGTATCTGTTTCTATCTCTTTATCATCAATTATATTCATCTTCTTAGTCTATCATTCGCACCATGTATCAGACCCTAAATATTAGTATTGAATGTCATGATCATTTTCATCTCCATCTTTCTGTCTATTTCCGTTCCTCCATTAATCTCATTCTCCATGATGTTTTCTTAATCCCTTGGTAATTAGCATGAATCTAACAAGTAAATTAATCTATGCTAAAGAAATGAATATGTTTAGCTAAAGCATGCTAGATGGCATCTTCACCTGTGAGAGCAGAAGTGAAGATGCCATTCTTCCTGTCGAGAGAAGGTTAGAAGAATATGTTAACTAAAGCGAGAAGTACTTCTAAAGATGGAAGCAACATTGCTCATTACGTTCATCCCTATTTCACCACAGAGATGTGGAAATACGGCCGATCACCGAGAGTTGTATGCCAAGGGAAAGCGGAACCGTAGTTATATCTTTAACGCAATTAATAAACTTGCGATGTTTATATTAATTACCATGTCTATCTCTGTTTCATACATAAAGACTTGCCAACGCATAACACGGCCCTTTGTATAATCTTCACAGTCAGTCTCAAACTCAGTATCATGTATCAGTATCCTGTATCTTGTATCATATTAGCTTAGGTTTACTTTTATTTCACTTTATTTTATTATCGCAACTTTACTTTACCGCAATATTTTACTTTACCGCAATTTTAAATACCTGTATAAATCAATCTTTTATTAATTGAAAAAAACCCCAGTCGCATATATCACGAACGTAATGCATTAACTACGCAATCCCTGTATTCGACCTTGAATCACTCTGAGAAACTTGCGGTGGAATTATACTTGGTTTCAACGCAAGGAAACTTGTGACAACGCATAGCATACTACTAGCATTTCATTAATAATGCATACATCTAGAAGTAGTAACATATATCATAAACTTGCATTATAATCATCCATGCGTTGTGTGACATAAGATAAAAAAAGATAAATTTTATGCTACCAAGTTTATGGCGCCGTTTTCGGGGATTGGTAACGATTATTGTTGAGTATGTTTGTGATATTTTGTAGCACAGATCTCTTTTACTGGCTGTTCATCGCGGAAAGCAGTCTGATAGTTTATGAGTACTAGGACTGACCCAGAATTTGAGGCTGATCCAGAGATCGAGCGTACATTTCGTGCAAGGGCACGCCAGAATCGAACGAGGCGAAAGAAGGCCAACATGGAAGATAATAATAATGACAATGTGGCTCCCACAGAAAATCAAGGGATGGGACGGCCAGTGCAAGGTCATGTTTTCCTTGCCGCTGACCGTAGCATTCTGATGAGGAACTATGCAGCGCACAATCTATATGATTTTTCACACGGAATTTCAAGGCCAATCGTTGAGAAGAACGCAAGATTCGAGATCAAACTGGTCATGCTCCAAATGATCCATAATGCAGGGCAGTTTTGGGGTCTGTAAGGTGAGAACCCACATGCCCACCTGACCAGTTTCTTCGAGATGTGCGGTAACTTCTCAATACCTAGCGTTACCCCTGAAGGTATCAGATTATATCTCTTCCCTTACACCTTGAGGGATGAGGCCAAGAGTTGGGCTCATTCACTTGAGCCAAATGAGATTACTTCATGGGATCAGCTGGTTGAGCGATTCATGAAGAAGTTTTTCCCTCTGGCTGTCAACGCAAGGCAACGGAAGGACGTGTTGAACTTTGAACAAATGGATAACGAGACCCTTAGCATCGCCTGGGTGCGATTCAAAAGACTGGTGAAAAATTGTCCGCATATCGGGATACCCGATTGCGTCTTGATGGAGACCTTTTATAATGGCCTGAACAGATCAATGTAGGATGTTGCTGATGCCTCTGCGACAGAAGGTTTTATGGATAAGACATATACTGAGGCCAAGGTCATCCTTGACCACATCTCGCGGAATATGGATGACTAGGTAAACGATAGATATGGAGGAAGAGGCTAAAAAAGAAGAAGAAATGAAACTGCCATTGTCCCTACGGAGACAGTGACTACTTTGGCCGCCCAAATGGCCGCATTGACTTCTATCTTCCAGTCGATGGTGCTTAATCAAGGTGCCCTCTCCCAAACAACAGCACAACCCAATGTGCCGGCATAAGTGGTCGCAATTAGTTGCGTTAATTGTGGAGGAGGCCATGCAGCGAAAATGTGCCCATCGAACATGCAACAAGTATGTGCAACCCAGAATAACCCCTTCAGCAACACGTATAATCCTGATTGGAGGATTCACCCTAACTTCAGTTGGGGAAGGAATCAGAACCAAGGTGGGCCAAGTAACCATCAGAATAGCAATTCAGGGAATCGAGGAAACCCTCCACTTTTTCACCACAATCAGAATCAGGGTCAACAAAGGCAATCGCACAATCAACAACCCTTATCTTTAAACACCTCTAGTAATTCATTGGAGGCCCTGCTCAAGCAATATATGGATAAAAACGATGCGGTGATGCAGGCGCAGGCGTCTTCAATAAGAAATTTGGAGATTCAAGTGGGACAGCTGGCATTTGAACTTTGAAATAGTACACCTAGGACGTTGCCCAACAATTCTGAAGCCCCGGGATCTCATGGAAAGGAGCAATGTCCCTGAAGACATTGGGCAAGCAAGCTAGACCGCCTGCGGAGGTGTGGATTGCGTCCATCAAAAGAAAACTATCTTCTGATCCATATATCAATTCTATGTTTACATTCTTTCTTTTAAATTCTTGTCTTTAATGATTTATGAACTTTGTCATTTATTGCTTTATTCAATTTGTCTTTCAATGCTTTATGAATTTATAATTCATTTAATTCCCGTGCATTTATTTATGTACTCTCTTTAATTTCTTTAACTTTTCTGTCATAAATGCGTTATTCTTAAACCTGGTGAATGATTGATCAATAAGAAGAAATTATTACCGCAATGTCCGTATGACTTGCGTTGATCAAAAAAAATATAATAAAAAAAAATTAATAATAAAACAATCAACATCCGGTATGCATTGCGATAATGGGTGCATCTTGTACAACAAGATACATTTTTTGTTCATCCAACTCAAATGCATTGTGTTGAGGGGTGTGTTGCACGCGTATGTGTTCTTTGCCCGTCCTTAGCAAAAATACACTATGTTGAGGTAGTGTTGCACCAGTAGTAATACCGTGCGCCCGTCCTCCGGAAATGCGTTGAGTTAAGGGGTGTGTTGCAGGAATACAT
>NC_052351.1:31968931-31971298 GCF_009727055.1 Benincasa hispida | reverse complement strand
CGGAATAAAAACTCCAGAAGAAAATTTTTTTGCAGAAAAACTGAGAAGTCTATTTTCGTCAGCTTCCAAGGAATGATGATATTGGTAAGCTGAAGGGCGACCAGGTACGACTCTGTTGCAGTAAAAATGTTCATAATGTGAGGAGTTGCAAATGGGGCAGGCTTTTTTGAGTAGCGCTTCGAGGCTGCCTTGCACCGTGCAGAATCCGCGTTGGGCCCATCAAGGCCAACCTATAATAGCAGGTTTCTCGATTTCACGATTGTTTACTTGATTCATTTGCAAAAAAAAAAAAAAAAAAAAAAAAAAAAAAAAAAAAAAAAAAAAAAACACAACCCCCTAAATCGCTCTCATACTAACCTTTCCTTCCTTCCAGAACGCTCAAATGATTTCCAGTTCTTCTTTTACTTCCTACATGCCATGGAGACCAGACTTCCCAAGCCATCCTTCCTTCAACCTTTATCACCTCCGACAACCCAACTTACCATGCGAGAGGCTACATTCCTTGCAGCTAGTCGCCGTCTCACTACCCAGCCACAGACTGTCCCTCGAATCACCGGAAGACCCCGACGAAACCCCTTAGTAGCTAGGCCACTTCAATTCAATAGGGGGCAGAGTTCTGATAGCACCCCATTCCCAACACCAACACTCTCCTCAGAAAGTGAGAAAAAGAGACAAGACGATAAGAAGGTGTTTGGGAGCATTCTCAGCAACCTGGAGAAAGAAGGAAGACTGCTCGAGGCTGGGGTTGTGAACCAACCACTGCCTACGGAGGAGGTGATAGAAGAGGAATCAAGGAGAAGCGCTCTGGTCATCATGGATCCTAAGGAAACTACGCAAGTAGAATCCTATGAAGGACCCATCAGAGTCGCTTTGGAGGAAGCGGCGACGAAGAAGCAACTTGAAGAGGCTGAAGAGGAGAAGAAGAAGAAGAATAGCAAGGAAAAGAAGGCTGGAGAAGATGAGCCATCCCATCTAAGCAAAGCAGAGAAGAAGATCAAAGAAAAGGAGGATGAATAAGATGAGGAGGCCAGGCTGAAGAAGAAGCAAGAAAAGAGTGAGAGAAAAGAACGCATGCGGGAGGAAAGGCGCCTGAAGAAGGAAGAAGAAAGGAAAAAGAAGGATGCAAGCCCAGAGCTGGATGAGGAATCCACCTCCGTAAGGGAGGACAAAGGGGAATCAGCGCAACTTAGAGAAACAGCGCAACCTGAAACAACGCAAACGGTTGCGACTGACGAAGGAGAAGAAGGAAATGTTACCCTCTTGATGCGGCACCGCAAGGGTCAACCGTGGACCCTCCAATTTTGATTGACGCATTAGAAGAGCAGGAGAGAAGGAGAAAAGAGGAGGAAAGAAGAAGGAAAAAATGGGGCGGGCAAAACTCATCATCGTAGAGGGTAGTCGAAAGAGAAGATTACAAGATGAGGAGGTGCGCCGCAATAATAAAATAGCGAGAGTCGAAGAAATAAGAAGGCTCGAAAAGGAACAACATCTTTTACCGGCCTCCGAGCATTTTGAAAGAGAGTTTGAAACAGAAGAAAGAGAAGAGGCAGAAGAAGAAAAAAAGAAGAAGGAAGAGAAGGAGAAGAAGCGCCAAGCAAACATGCAGCGCTTAAGAAAGAAGAAAGGAAAAGAACTTGCTGAACGGGAAAAAGAGGAACAAAGCAAGGAGCGAGAAAGAAAACAAAGGCAGAAATCCCACCTTGCATTGACCAAGGAAAAGGGCAAAGCAGTTGCAGAGAGCAGCAAGCCCGTGTTGGCAAAGGTGTGTCCATCAAGAAAGAAAGAGAACGATGACTTGCTAATAGAGATGGGCTTTTTCCTTGCGCCAACGCCACTACCAGACCTGATTATGAGCGTGATCGTAGAACATGGATGGGACACATTTTGCCAGTGCCCAGCCATTGTTATTTCAGAGGTAGTGCGCGACTTCTACCACGGACGGCTACATGGCACTAAGGATGTAGTGACCATAAAAGGGCAAATGGTGTCTTTTAGCACAAGGGACATCAATGAACTGTACCAGATGAAGGATAACCTGGATGCACTGGGCAACAAAATCATTGATGATCCCACTAAAGAGTTGATGGAAGATGCGCTGCGAGTATTAATGCAACCGGGCACTAAATGGACGATTTCTTTAAAAGGCATCAGGACCCTGGCGTCCAAGACATTGCTTCCTGAGGCACGGCATTGGGTTTATTTGGTCAAACAGCGGTTGATTCCAACTTCCCATGATAAAACAATTTCGAGGGATCGAGTCATGGCCACATATTGCATTGCGCGTGGCATTCCAATCGATGTGGGTCAGTTGATCGCAAGACAAATTTGAGGTTTTGTGGGGCACATAAGAGGGCAGTACTTCTTCCC